>NW_022900944.1:20374625-20376504 GCF_012274545.1 Fukomys damarensis
ATAATTTGAATTTTTGGAAACTTTAACTGTGCTGTCAACTTTGGAAAAAGTTATCCCAATTTACTGTGTTGAGTTGGCATTGTACAGAAATTGACAACCATACTGGTCTAGAAATGTTAAATTTTTTTCCATTTGTACAGGGGTAATGCACTGCATTAAATATGTAAGGTCATATTTACCTGGGTTTGATTACAGAAAGTAATAAAGTATTCTCTAAATAATGAAAAAAAAGAATAAGATGAGACTACAAGAGCAAGAAGCAATTTAAATATGTTCAGGGACCATTTTCATCTTCAGAATTAAGGATTATTTTGATGTTACATCATTGCCTTTTCTCTTTTACTTTCCTTTTTAGTTTTATTTTAGGATTCCCTATTTTTAATGTTCATACAGAGATTTCTTTAACTGAAATATGGAATAGTTTCTCTGGTTGTGAAAAACTAAAATAGTACACAGGATCCTAATGAGATAATTAATAATGTGAAAGAGGAAGTAAAGGGCTAACGGTGTAGGGAAAGTGGGAAGAGTGGAGGAAGGGTAATAAGGGAGAGGAAAACATATGAGAAATTGAAAAAATAGAAATAGAGTGTTTGTAAATGGGGAGGGGAGGAGGGGGTGAAGGGAGGGCAGGGACAAGGTGAAAAAATGAGAATCAAGACCTAACATGTAAAAGTACAGGATCCCAATAATGAATGAAACTGTATTGTATACCTAGATTGTACCAATAAACTCAATAAAAAGAAAAAAAAAGAATCCTGAATAAGGAAACTGCAATCTATCTATCTGACTTAATAGCCAATATTTATATCCGTATCTTCAGACTAACCCTGAGAATAAGACTACACCTAAGGTTTCCCAAACAATATGTGCTGAAACTGTTGGCCTAGAGTACTGTTTTCCCAAAACTGTCAATAACGATCCTATTACCAACAACAAAAGTGAACTATTCACACTACATTAAGTTCACATTTAAATAGGAAGCAATCATTCTTTCCCAACCAGCTATAATCTATTGCAAAGCATTAGCAGAATATTGGACAGGTAAGTATCTCTGACATGAGTCCCTGATGTAGCCATTGTACCGGTTCCTCTGGATAATTGGTTTGATATGGGTATTTGCCTACAGAGATTGGATTCAGAATTTTTTTCCTTTCAAGCTGGAGCTGTTTTCATTCACACTTGGGGTCTTCCATCTGTCGATAAAGCCTGTTAGCTCACCACCTCACTGGCTTGGAGGTGCTAGTTTTCCATCTGGTAAAGCCCTAAAGAGAACCCCAGAGTCAGGGAAGTGTGATTCCTGTGGGTGCTGTCAACTCTAGGGCTTATGTCCCTAAAGGGATGGTATCTCTTCAAGAGTCAGCAAATATTTAGAACAATGCAGTACCAGGCACACGTCTGTGGCTTCTCCTATACCCAGAAAAGACATCTAGTAGAAGTTTAGGAAGACACTGAGTTAAGATGTAGAATAAAAAATGTCAGCTCCAGGTTCCCTCCCACTTGCCTTCCATTGTCCCTTTCTCCCTTTAGGCTTACATTTGAGTAAAACAAGTAAACAAGGGGCTTTTACTTAGATATTTACATATTGCTTCACAATGCTATGTGCTAAGTTACACTGAGTTAATAATGGTAGTGGTGGGGTGTGACTAAAGGGTATTTCTCAAAAATATATGCCCAAGATCTGTACTCTCACTAAAAGTAAGTCATAGAATGAATGTTGAGTACCTCAGTAGTTTATTCAAAGAAATAATGTACTTTTTTTTTTGGACCAGGGATAGAACTCAGGACCTTGTGCTTGCAAAGCAAGCAGCAGAACCACTGAGCTAAATCCCCAGCCCTTAGGGACTTTTTTTTTTTTTTTTTTTTTTTTTTTGTTTCGGGG
>NW_022900944.1:20376814-20425636 GCF_012274545.1 Fukomys damarensis
TTTTGTGGTACCGGGGATTGAACTCAGGTCCTTGCACTTGCGAGGCAGGCCACCGAACCACTGAGCTAAATCCCTGGCCAGAGACTTTTTAAAAACTACTCAGTTAGTCTGGGAAAAGTAAAATTTCTTGTACTGAGAAGAAACAAAATTTTCTCATATATTTTCATTAAAAGGAGTCTATGAAGTAGAGGATGCACATTTGATGATAAAATCATCCAACAACTATAAGAAGTTCCATGAGGCTATTTCTAAGAATGACCTTTAGTAAACAAATGGCAAAGCTTCGAGATATAGTTCTGAAAAGCAAAACAAAATAATAAGAGCTGATAACTTTCTACTGACCACATTAACTGAAAATTAAAAGTATCAATAAGTTTGAATTTATACCCTGGAAAGTACCTGACCATAGCTCCTTTTCCTGGCCAATTGTGTATAGATTCATATGCCTTGATAGTCTTCAATCTTAAAATTAAAGTTGACGTCATTTTAGGAAATATGAAATAGCAGAACACGTAAAACTGTTGGAAATCCACTGAGCTTCTGGAAAATGGGCCAAAGATAAGACTAAAGGACGAAAACATCTAAAATGATTAACAATTCTAGACCTAATCATGATAGAGATAAATATGTAATTAAAGCTCCAATTTTCTACAGTAAAACATAAGCTTGAAGTCATTTAGCCTCAGAAGATTTTAAAGAATAATTAACATATTAAAAAAGAACTAGATTTTAAAGAAAGCATTACCCGGCACAAACAGTGACATCACCTACTGGATTTGCAATCTTAGTAATCTTGACAATGTTTTCTCTGAAATGAACAATAGTCTAAATTATTATCTGCTTCTTAGTTCTTTGTTCTTCAGTGCTGGCTTCAGCAACAGGTGGACTTCACCATTCTGACAAGATGATAGATTTCCTAGGTGACATTCCCCAAGTGACAAAGTAGCTACTAGGCACCTAGGAATATATACCAATAGTCCCAATTAAAAGAGAATATGTCTTCCTTTGCAGCAATAGTAAAATCCTCAGGCCTAATTCTCATTGGTCCAAGTTTAATCAAATGTTCATCATGAACCAATCATGGTAGCCAGACGGATAGACTATAGTGACTAGGAAGTTCTGGACAAGTACCTATACCCAAAAGAGAAAGTCAGAGAGAAGTTACTTTCATCTAAATGTCAAAGTACTTTCTCTCCAGCTTTCTCTTTTGGGTATAGGTACCACAAATTGGGTACCTGCCTTGTGAATAAAATTTCATTGAAACACAACCATGCATAATTATTTATGATGCTCTGGCTGCTTTCAAGGTATACTGGCAGGTTGGAGAGCTAAAAAAGAAACCAGGGTTAGTACAACCTAAATTATTGACTATTTAACCTTGTAATAAAAGCTTTTCAGACCTCTCACATAGACCAAAAATAGGAAGAGGTGGTTCTCAAAAGAAAACCAATTCCCATTAGAAAACAGTTGGGGAGGGAGCAGGAATGGAATGATGCTGTATAGACAAAAAGCAATACTACATCTTGGGGATTAATTGACTACAAGAGATATTCTTATAAAACTAAATTAATAGTGTTGATCTATTAGGGTTTGGAAGACATCTAAAAATATTTTTTTTATTTTCAATGATCTTTTAAAGTCACTTAGTGATTTTACATAATTCCATATTAACTCTCTGTTTACAAGGAAGGATGCAGTGAAAAGGAAACACTTAATCCAATTCACTCAAAGTAATATCAAGGCACTGACATACCAGTTAAGAAACAAGGAAGGAAGTCTAAGTAATAGTGGTTACAGGGCTGGGGATTTAGCTCAGTGGTTCTGTCACCTGCCTCACAAGCAGAAGGTCCCAAGTTTGATCCCCAGGACCAATAATAATAATTGATGATGATGATGATGATGATGATGATGATGATGATTATGATAGTGGCTAAGACCAGGAGATAATGGCTTAGGTACATAGCAAATACTGCACTAGGTGATTAATATATTTGTTCTCATTTAATCCTCACCATCACTTTTTTAAAGTCAGGTATTATTATAACCATTTTACAGAGGTAGTTCAAAAAGAGCAAGGAAATTGCTGTGGCCAAACTAGTACAGTGGAAGATCACATGACACGGACTTTCCTGTGAAAAACAAAAATAATTCACCATAAGACTGACAGAGCTGATTCAATCCAGTGATGATATTTCTAGTACTATGTTGGTTACATTCCCATGATAGTTGTCAATCATTCCAAGAATCTTGGGACTGTCAAATATTATACAACATCTCTCCAAGAGATGTTATCCTCAAGAACAAATTCTCATTTTATTTGATATGCCAGAAATCTGGAAGATTTTAGTGTTTACATGAATCATCTGGTTCACAACTCAGTAGTAGAGAATATGACCAAGGGAGTAGAGAACTGGATTCTAATTCCTGAATCTGCCTATTGTCCTAATGCAAAGTACTTGGTTTCTTTTTGGTAGTGATAGTCACTTCAGCAACACTTACTTTTGCTCCAATTTTATATGTGCCCCAAAATTGAATTAGGTTTTTCAAATTTTTTCTTCTTTGCATTTTGCTACCAGTTCTCACTACAAAAATACCTAAAAACAACTAGCAGTACCAATACCACAGCCTGAACATCATGTTGCTTTGATATTTCCTCTGCCACATTAATATACCACCTTAAAAGCGAGTCTCACACAAAGTCTTAATATATGAAAAAATGTTGACAAATTCTTTGCCAGAGAAAAACAGTCATAGCCTCTTTCCAACTGAAACTGGATGAGTATGACCTTTAATGGTCAGCATTCTTATTAGCATTCTGAGCTCTATTATTATCCACCAAGTACTGCTCACATTCTAGGATTTATTTAAGTCCACATGTCCAAACTTTTCCAAATTCCTCCTACAAACCAGTTCCAAAGATTTCTGAACCACATAGTCAGGTACAGTCACAATGACCCCACTTCTCTGGTACCAATTTTCTATATTAGTCAGTGTTCCCACTGCCAGGACAAAATACCTGACATCCACAACATAAAGAAGGAGATGTTTAATTTGGCTCACAGTTTTGGCGTTTCAGTCCATGGTCAGCTGGCTCTAAGTCAGATGAAAGCTCTGCCACCTCATGGCAGGCAAGAAACAAAGACAGCCAGGAAGAAGTGGAGAGGAATATATACATTATATATATACACATACATACATCCCCAATAGGCATCCCCACACACACAATGATACACCCCTTTCAACCAAGCTGTTGGAATACAACACATTTAGTTATGTGCTTATCAATAGCCAAATGACTGTTGAGTATAAGTCCCCCATGATCCAACTATAAGAAATATATAAACTTCAAGTGATCAATTTTCAAGATAAAGTCTTTAACTGTGATTGGAAAACTACTAGTCCATAAAATTACCTACTTGCCGGGACACACGCACACGTGCACACACACACACACACACACACACACACACACACATTTTGCAGACTGGAAAGTTGCTAACTTTGTTACCCATGGAAAAAATATTTCCTAAAACTGTCACATGAATTTATTTGGACAAGATATCACCTTCCCACTAAACCTATATCATGAGAGCAAGAGGACAAGCTAGAGACAGAATGTGGATGTGTTTTCTTTAGTATTTTTAATAAAATCTTGTAAGAGAGAGAAAGATTGGCCACTGTCCAGTTTCAAAGCAGCTTTTCTTAGGGGAGATCCCCTATTACTACAGCCTGTAATTTATATTAGCAAGAAGCCATTGACATAGAGAACTAGAAAAGCCAGCTTCTTCTACTCAACAAAGATTCAGAAACAAGACTCCAGGCCCTTTTCAAGCTTCTCCATTAAACTCATTAAGTCCTATAGACCCAAAAATGTAAGCCAGCCCAATGACAGAAATAAGATTAAATGTGTTGCCTTTCCTTGTTGAGTAACTTATTCCTTCTGATGCTGTGGTACCCACTAATGCTGTGACTTTTATCCACAAACTTGATACCAACTCTGTGTCACACTCTCTCCACTGCCCTAATTCTATTTCAAGTTATCCATTCTCTTGCCAAGAATAATAAAACAGTTTTGAAACTGATTTCTTTCCTCCATATAAACCATGAATGGTTTTTGGCTTCACAGCCAAAGTGACACTTTAAATAAAGTAAAACTTAATTATAGGTTGTCAGTTTAAAAGATTACAGTTCTTCTAAAAGAATCATATCACAGAGAAGTATGTGCACTCATGTTTATAGTGGCACAGTTTGTAATAGCTAAATATTGGAAACAGCCTATTTGCCCATCCGTTGGAAACTGGATAAAGAAGTTGTGGTTTTTCTATAAAATGGAATATTACTCAGCCATAAAGAGCGAGAGAATAGATTCATTCATAGGAAAATGGATACATATTGAAGATATACTCCTAAGTGAAATAAATAAGTCACACATGTGTAAATACCAAATAGTTTCCCTGGTGTGAATATTCTGCAACAATGCATAAGATTCTAATAAGATTACTGACATTTAGAAATTTGAAGAAAGGAGCTAAAGGTGTAGGGAAGGTGTGATGCGTAGGGGAAGAACAAAAAGGGAAAAGAAAAAAATGTGAGAGAATGAAAAGATGAAAATAAAGTGTTTGTAGATGGGGAGGGGAGGAGGGGGTGAAGGGAGGGCAGAGGTAAGGGGAAAAAATGAGAATCAAGACTTGCCATGTAGAGGTACATGATCCCAACAATGAATGTAACTGTACTGTATCCCTAAAATGTACCAATAAACTCAATAAAATTAAAAAAAAAAGATTACAGTTCTTTATGTGGATTAGAAAAAAAAAATATATATATATATATAGATATAGATATATATACCAAACCTTTAACAGGCTTCTGAAAGCTCCAAACCTCAACCACCAACTCTCCAGCATTACTTTTTAGTAAACAAATATTTTGGACAGTACTGTATTTACAGAAAAAAACTGGAAGTCAATATGTAGTCCTCATATACTTCTTACCTTGTTTCCCCTGTTATCAACATCTCACATTAGTATGGTATATTTGTTATAATTAATAAATACTGACACAGTAATACTAACTAAAGCTCATACTTCATTAATCTTTCTGTTTTTACCCAGTGTTCTTTTACTCCTCAAGGGTCTCATAACAAATTTAGCCGTCCTCCCTCCTTAGGTTACTCTTGTTTACAACAGTTTCTCAGATTTTACTTGGTTTTGATAATCTTGACGGTTTTGATACATACTGCTCAGGTATTTTGTATGATGTCTCTCAATTTGGTTTTGCTGATTTTGTGTTTTTCACGGTTGTCTGAAATTACCAGCCTTGGAGAAGACCACAGTGGTAAAGTACCATTTTTATCTTATAATGAAGCATACATACTAGTAACATGATTACTGCTGATGTTGACCTTGATCATCTCGTTTCAGGTTTATTTCGCCCCATTTATCATCTCATTTTCAAAATTCTAACATTGGTATTCTGTATAATCCTCAAACTCACCATAGAAACTTCATAAAATGCTGCACTCTATCTGGGTTTTTTTGTGTGTTTGTGTGCTAACTTACACACAATTAGCACGTGTTCTTCCTCTCATGTTGCTTTTGCAGCAAATGCTTTCCAGAAACTCCCAATACAATTCAACAAATCACGGAGGGTTTTTACTTACAACTCTGTAGAGTAACAGAAAATATTTAGCCCACTTGTTTACTTATGATAATTCAGTTATTTGTGCAATTCTTCTAGGTCTTGTTCCTAGATTCTATGTGAGAAAAGACTGTATTTTATATCTGTTTGTTTCATAGCTAATTAAGTGTCCCTTAATACAGTGCCTAATACAAAATAGGTGCTTTACAAATAACCCTTTTGTAACATTGAAGCAAAATCACAATTTGCTTAACAATGAAGAAAAATAACAATTTGCTTAAATATTTGGATGGAACTAATAGTAGGAGAAAATTTGGTAATTTCCCAAGCAAGATCTGCATCAGGAACGTATGATGTAGCATGCCACAATTCCTTCCTCCTACTGATTTTAGTAGAGTTTGGTGAAAGTTCCACATATCCTGTTGCAGTCCATCAACGTGGCAAAGGATGAGAGATTACTCGAGTCAATGCCCAGTTTAAATTCCAAGAAGGCCCAGAGGGACTGCCTTAACCAAGACTCCTCATGAGAGTCTCAGGAAAAAATAGCCCTGAACTGAAGCCTCTATGGCTTTTTACTGAGAAAACTAGAAAGCAGGGCTAAAAGACAAAAGAGGACACCTCTGCAGGAACGTAGGGGACAGGGGAAGGAAGGGTGGTCTGCTACATGACTGACCTTAGGGGTAATCTATGTAATTAACTAGGGTGTGGGGAGGACAAGGGCCAGAGCATTCATTCCTTAAGACAAGGTGATTTCATCCTACTTAGACTGTGCCCTGTAGACTGTCTTTTACTCTTCCACCATGAATTCGGGGAGGTTTTGGGCTTGTGGCTTCAAAGGTCCCTTATCTCTGCCATCTCACACATGCCTCTGGTCAACACCATCACAATATTCCCCGTGGACAAAGAGGAGCTATATCTGGAGCTGATGAAATGCACAGCAGATTCTGGATTCATAGTCCCAGGACAATGTCCTAAGTAAATCACTTATACCCGATTCTCAATCCGAGTTACCTTCTAGGGAGATAAGTCAATACCCAAGTGGCCAAGTAACCTTAGAAAATATAACAGAAAGTAATCTGGCAATATCCATTACAATTTAAACACGCATATTCTTGGACCAAGCACTCTCCATCTGCGTTAGTTACTTTTCTCTCGTTGCTGAGACAAAAATACCTGACATCCAAAGTTAAAAGGGAAGAGGTTTATTTAGCTTACAGTTCATAGAGGTTTCAGTCCATAATCGGCTGGCTCCAAGGCAGAGATGGCAAACAGGCCTCACAGAGAAGTAACATGGTTCCCACAAGGTATCAAGACATTGTGTCTTCCTTCTCCTTTTATCTTATTCAGACTACCGGAATCAGGGCAGTACCAAACCACTCACAAGTAGTGGTTTATTAATCACATGCCCTTAATCCCAGCATTACACATTCCAGATTTAGCTACCTTTGAAAAAGACCACATGAGGTTTCAGGGGAACATCTACATACAAGCCACAACACCATCTGAGGGATCCATCTTACAGAAATAGGAGTATACATGAGCATATAAAAAATTGTGTGTAAGAATTCTTATAAAATTGCTTAAATTACAAAACCTGGAAATGACCTGAACACCTAAAAGAGAAGAATGGTTGAAAACTATGTACCTATAATATTCAATGGCATGCAGCTATTTTAAACAAATATTTTAGTTTTGTGTTTATCAATCAAAGAGGAATTGCTATAAAGCAGAACAATCAAAGAGGGAAATTACCAAGGAATGTATAAAACATCTGCTGTGTTTATATTTTATTTTATTTATTTATTTTGAGACAGGGTCTCACCTATGTAGTTCAGACTGCTCTGGAACTCACTATGTAGCCCAGGCTGGTCTCAAACTTGCAGCAATCCTCCTGCCTCAGCCTCCCGAGTGCTGGGATACAGGCGTGCACCACCACGTCCGGCCCTGTTTATATTTTTAAAAGGAGGTAAAGTTAACCTAATATTTATGTTCCTATAAGCCAATAAAATAATTGGAGCACAAATATAAAATAGTCTATATTAAATACCTAAGGAGAACAAGGTTAGAAGGGGAAGAGAAAGATTTTTTTCCCTTTTTACATTTTTTTAAACTTATACAAGTTATATGTAATGTAGGTGCAATAAGAGTTAAGCACTGATTATTTTTTAAAGTACTTGAAATTAAATAAAAAAGAAAATAAGTAGGCAGGCAGTAATAATTTACAGAAGAAGTAAAATTTTCACAAATATCTGATTCTGAAGAATAGAAATGAGAGCTAGGAGACACTCAAAATGAGTTGAACATGAATCAAGAGAATATTCTTTCTTCAGAGGTAGAAGAACAAAAAATGTCACAAATGAGTAATGAAGTTCAGTACTTAAATGTATATCAATTTAGCTTCTCAGTAAAAAGAAATAGGGAAAAGATTTAAATGTTAGCAATAATATTACATTATAATGCACGTTAAAATATGAGATTTTCAAAGTAGAACGATATGCTGAATTGTTCAGCATAGCCATCCTATGAATCAAAATAAAGGGATTTCATTAAGATGCAAACGAATGAGCAGGAAAAGGGCTTCTATCACATATATTCAAGATTTCTTAGATTAATTGTGGACTGAATTTTGTGACTTGCCTTTTCACTAGTGCATCATTAGTAAGAGCAGGATTCACCACCGTGGCCACCCAAGGACTTCGGTCACCACAGCCTACATTCTTTTACTCTTTCTCAGACAGGTCTCACCTCCCGTTACACCAGCACCTTGACTGCTTCTGTGTGCTTTTGCACAATTCCAAATAGAAAACCCTGGGGTTATCCATGCGTGTGCAGAACTGATACACTGCGACTGGCTGCTGCTTGTTTTTACAAAGGAAAACACTGGAAGGGTAAAACAGAAACTAACTAAAATTGTTATCTGTTGCAGCTGGGAGAGTGAAGGGTACAAGGAGAACAGTGAGATTTCTATAGACATCAATATATTTTTGAACCATGGAATTCTTCTTATACCATCAAAACCTAAATTTAAATAAACAGTAAACCCAAGTTGGAAAGAGACAATCCTTGCTGATCATGTACCCAAATGAACAACTTATCCATACAGAAAAACAGCATCCCATCTGAGTTTTGGGCATAGTGTTTTGGTTATACCTCCAGAGAGGGATGTAGTCTTAAGAGCAAAGAAGCAACTTACAGCGAAAACTTAAAACTTGATTTAGAGGACATACTGGTATTATAATTTGGAAAATATTTTGTACATATTATAGGAAAAGTAACTAAATCAATATGCCATTATTACTAAGCATCAGACTTTCAAACTTTCAGCACAAATATTATGAATAACCATATACCCATAAATCATAAAAGTGAACAAAACTATTAACACAAAATATGAAGTGGAATGTTACATAGAAATTCAACACACACATGCACTATTACACTGCCAAGTCATTAAAGTAATGAGATTCTGGTACCAATGAACACACTTACTCTGATCTAGGCTCTTCTGGACAATGGCCGATTTCAGATCTAAAACAGGAGGGTACAAGATGAGCTCAGGGCATGTTAGTATGCCAAGGAGCAGAGGAATGCTCAAAAACTAATGGAACTTTGGCTATGGTATGAAAACAGATTTTTCAAACCTATTTGGAGCCAATTAGAGAAACTTGAACATAGAATGTATATTGTTGCTAATTTGCTAATGATTTGCTTATGTAGGAAATGTCTTATGTTAGGAAATATATACTAAAATATTCAGAGATGGAATTTACGATGTGGATTTCAAATGCTTCATGTACTGTATATACACACATATATGTATGTACAGACAGTAAATATGTCAAAATGTTTATAGCTATTGATTGCGAATGGTGGATATAGGGTATATGTGGTTATTGTACTATTCTTTCAACTCTTCAGTGTGTTTGACATTTGTGCAACTAAAAGTTGAAGAAAATGTGCCAATGCGTACCTATAGAGTAAATTACAGGAAATGAAGCTGATTTTCCATTTCATTCCTCTGATTCTAGGACAGAAAAGGAGAATGAGAGCAGAAGTTATAGAGAATAGAAAAATGGAGGGATTGAAAAGAGCTTCCTATAAGCCAGCATCGTAACAGCTTGCTCATTAGATTAGCGTGATTATTTCTTTATTAGGCCTTATTTGAGCTGTCATCTGGTATCAATTAGGTCAGTTATAGTCTGTCAGGTCTACCAGGGGGAAATGGAGCAAGTTCCATCACGGCATGAGGATGGCACAATGAAAGAATGGAAACAATGGCTGCTCTTCATTTGACCCTTATCCAATGACCCACGCTCATATTGGTCCTCCACTCAGACTGAATGCTAAAGAAGGGAAAGGAGGGAAAAGACAAAGCCAAAACAGTTTGTTGTTGTTGTTGTTGTTTGTTTGTTTTTGAGACAGGGTCTCACTATGTAGTTGAGACTGACCTGGAACTCACTATGTAGCCCAGGCTGGTCTTGAACTCACAGCGATCCTCCTGCCTCAGCCACTCGAGTGCTGGGATTACAGGAGTGTGCCACCACGCCTGGCCAAAACAGTTTTTAAAATTCTGTGTTAAAATCAAATCAAACTATTAGTGAGGTGAAGAACCATAGAGAAAATATTTTGAAATACTAGTTTAAGGATTAAAAGGGTATAATTCTTTCTGTTTTTTGTTTGTTTGTTTGTTTTGGTACTGGCGATTGAACTCGGGACCTTGCACTTGCAAGGCAGGCAGCAGAACCACTGAGCTAAATTCCAGGCCCTATAATTCATTTATAAGCATACTCTTCAGTAACTTAATTCTATATGTGCATGTACATGTGGTATGTTAGCATACACTATGAGTAATTCCTAATTAAAAAGGAGAGGCATAAAGATGAGTCTATGGATATTCTGGTAGAGTGAAAACGATTTTACATAGGTAGTACAGAATTAGAAGAACATTTTAAATAGGCATGAATTGAATTGAGCATGTAAGTCCTGTGAACCTTGAAGAATCTAAGCAAAATCTTGACCACACAGCAAAAACTAGGGCTGTGATGAAAATCTTTCTAAAGTAATTTTAAATCTAGTTGATTTTATCCAGTTTTGACTCAGTTTTAAACTTTCCTTGAGAAAGCAAGGAAGACACAGAAATCTAAGTTGGTACAGGTATGAAAATATTAGAAAGAAGAAATTAAGTTGGGATAATTACTTCAAAAAAATGAGCTGTTAAGATTTCATTTTTATACCCATGACAGATAATAATATGTGTGGATGAATAATTATTACATGACTTGCACAGATTATCAATGTTTAATACATCTTGCAAATTTTTAGACAACTGTACCTAGAATTACACAATTCTTAGATGATTTAGAAAGCCTCTCAAGATTTTACAGAGTTTTACATATAGAGATTGAACTGTGTATATAGTCGTCATACACTATGCTGGGTTGTTTTTCCAATGAAAAGCTGATAAGAACTTACCACTTATTTATTTCCTGAATATAATACAAAAATAGGAAGACATGAGATTGGGGGGCACATGATGTATATTTGAGTTTCACTGGTCATTTGGACCATAAATTAGTGAATGTACTTCTAAGGGAAGACACACAAAAGACACAAGACATTGGTCTGTTCTCTTACCCTGTGCTGCAATGAAAACAACTCTTTCACCTGTCTTAGCTAAGTCTTTTAATCTTTCTGGGACTCATATAGGTCATTTATAAAACAAGAAGTATATACATTGCCAGATGATACTTAAGTTACTGTACAGCTTTAAATTTTGAGCCTTTTATGACTTAGTTGCCTCCCTTTAAAGTCATTCCTCCTTAACAGGAAGGAATCAGACAGCTGAGCACCAAAAATGAAAAAGCGCTATCAGCAACATACCTCCTTCCTTCTGTTCTCCCCCTTTTTCGTCTTTTCTTCCTCCCTCCCTTCCTTCCTTCCTTCTACCCTTTTTGTAACTTTTGAAATTTAATCATGATTACTTTTTTAACTAACAAAATCACCTACAAAATAATATATTGTGGTGATTATAATATTCTAGCAGTTTCATAGTTTATCAAAGTATTTGCAGGTCTTATTTCCTGTTTTCAACTTTCTACATCCCTTACTATTGATAGAAAACAATTAATGACAAAATTCTACCAATAGCATGCTAATTCATTCTAGCTCAAGTATACTTATTCTATAATAAAGTTTTTCATTATTATAATTCATGTACTTATATTTTTCTTCTGGTATTACTAAAATTCTGGTAAAATGTTACTTAAATCTTTGAGCTTAGGAAAGCCATTAGTATGAGACACATGATTAAAGATTGTTACATCTATCTCAGTTTCCTATCTCGATTCTTTTTTCATGCAATCCTGTCCCTGTTTACTCTGCTAAACGATAGTAGTAGAAGAAAGCTTTAACCCCAAGCTTTTGAGGAAAATAAATGAGACAGTTCCCAATGTTATCACCTCAACTCCAGTTTTATGGCAAAGGCACTATGCTATTACCAATCTCTGGCAGCCCTTCTGTAGCTTTGCATCCAGAGTTGATACACAGTAGCTTTCCACTGCCTTCCAAGTGAGACTGGAGAGGCCAGTTCACCAAGGTTCCCTGCAGCTCTGACAGAACACGGACAAGTTGATCTCTGTCCCAATGCCCGCAGTTAGGGCTATATGGAAACACAGCCTCACTAATAGAAGCACAATATGCAAGATGCCAGGGCATCTCTGTGATTTACAATATGTCTAATGAGCAAGCCCAATGAAGAGGTTTGTTGTCTACCATAAAACCAGATGGATGTAAGCAGTGATTAGAAGCAATTAACTCTGTTCAGCACTAAATAACTTTCCATCATTAATGTACATTTTTCCACCTCATTAGAGGTACGGAGGAACATGAGGTAAGGAGCATTTAATTTGAATTTCAAATATGCATATGCTTGAAAGAAAAAACCCACAAATTTGCAAGGAAAACAGAATACACGTTAATTTGAAGCCTTGTTCTGAAGCCACTTTTATCCCATAGGTACAGGCATGGTCAGGTACTCAATTTCGCCAGTTGGGCCCCAACCCTTAGGTGAGTGGAAAATTCATGTAAATGTTAGCAAGAAACACAAAAAGTTACTAATAAACAAATGCTAATAGAGGGTTTTTTTCTTATTTTCTGACAATAGAGTAATATAGTATAATTTAATTAGTAATGCCATTTAAAGAGATAAGTCTAGAAAAGATGACATTGATTATCTAAAGTACTTCAGCCTAAAGCATCAAAGAAAAATCGTTGAATCTTTCCCTACAGACAACAAATGTGTACACCAGCACGTCAGGTATTTGACAAATTAATTAAACAGAAAAGTTATGCTAATTGGTAGCATCAACTAAAAATAAACCACCTCCTACTGCCCACCAAAAATGTCAAAATTTATCGACTTCTTAAAATAATGTAGGGAATGTTCTAGGTTACATGCTTACAATGTAATATTAAGTAAGAAAAGGAAAGACACTATGATTACATTAAATAAATTAATGAAAACATTAAAAAATCTCAAGAAAAATGTTGGGCATAGTGACACACTCTTGTCATGCCAGCTACTCGTGAGCCTGAGACAGGAGGATGACAAGTTTGAGACCTGCCTGGGCAACTTGGCAAAATCCTGTATCAAAATGCAAAAAAAAATTAAAGGGCTAAGGATGAAGGTAAATGATAGAGTGTTTACCTGAGGTGGGGAGAGAAGGAGAGAGAGAGAGAGGGAGAGGGAGAGGAAGGGAGGGAGAGAGGGAGGGAGGAAAAAAGGAAGGAGAAAGGAAGGAAAGAGATAAGAAAAAGATAAAAAGGAGTAAGAAAGGAATGAGGAAAAAGAAAAAGGAAGGAAAGAAGGGAAGGAAAGCAGGAAGGAGAGAAAAGAAAAACAAGTAAGGAAGAAAGAAAAGAAAGAGGCAAAGGAAACAAAAGAAAGAAAAAAAGGGGGCCAGGTATTCAGCTCAGTGGTTCAGTGGCCTGCCTTGCAAGCGCAAGGACCCGAGTTTAATACCTGGTACAAAAAAAAAAAAGAAAGAAAAAGTTGGAAATAAACTAAAAATAGCATTCATGGATATTTTACACAATTGGACTTTGAATGATTTCTTTCCTTCTTTCTACATTGATATTTTCCAATTTTCTGCAATACATAATCACTTGTTCGTTTATATCTTACCTTGCTCCCCAAAGGAATGGATGCAGCTTAAAAAGTCAAACTAATTGAGAGAAAAATAATTGAAATTGTTAGTTTAGAAGTACAAATAACCTTGTGCATATAAAAATCATACTAAAAGACATTCCTCTTGATAAATGGGTGATATTGTTTATCAAAGTCAGTGACAGTTTTTCTATACAAAGTGTTTTTTCAAATGATACTTATAGCTAACATGTACTAAACTCGCTCTTTGCTAGGTATTGTTCTCACAAATTTATATTTACTCATGGATCCTGACTTAATATACATATAATCAAGGACTATTTTCACCTCACTTCAGCAGCAAGGAAATTCCCATTATGAGAAAAGCAGAGGGGAAAATATGGAAACAAAGTCTTTGTAAATAGAAAAGGGTGGAGGGGGTGAAATGAGAGCACGGAATGGGGAAAAAAATAAGAACCAACACCTGTCATGTGAAGGTCCAAGATCCCAATGATGAATGTAACTGTACTCTACACCCAAAATGTACCAATAAACTTAATGGAAAAAATATCTCATTAAAAATGGGAATTTTGTTGACTGCAGGCAGGGGGCCACAGAAAGCAGCTCACCTAAGTTTTCTGCTTGTAGGCTGCAGGACAGCTGGGCTGAAGGGCTGGGGATGCCCTGCTTCTTGGTGAGACTGGCATAGCTGCTTGTGCTGGGCTGTTGTGGCCAGTCATCCCAGGACCTTGTGTTCCCAGCAACTCCCACCATCATTCCAAGAACCGCAAGTCAGGCCAGCATCATCCAGAGCACTGTCTTGCAAGCAGGAACCTGAACAAATTCACTGGATGTCACTGGGCCTCCATTTCCTCATCTGTAATCTGTAAAACAAAATGCTTTAGTCCCCTTTTCACAGGACTACTGAATGAGGATTGAGTGAATATAAATAAATTCATGAGAATAATAATAATACCTGGAAAAAAAGCAAGTTTTACATAAATAAGCAATTGGTATTTTTTTAAACTACTCTTGAGAAGAAAGATTATCACTGACTTTTTAACAATATTACTACTAACACTCATCAAAAGGAAATAAATATAGATACATTAAGTACTTCAAAAAGAGTCAACTGCATTGTCATACTGGTTTCCAGTACATTAACATCTCTGTTAAGAGATTCAAGAATTTTTACCATTTTCTTCCATAAATAAATAAATACAGTATTTCCATTTCATATGTTCATGTATCACACAGTATACTGAAGATCAAGCCAATTTTTTCAATTTATCAAAATAAATACTTAAGAATTTCTTAAAATGGTGTATTGTTAAAGACTCAACAAATACTGAATAATTTCTTTGGTGTAAAAACCTAAAAATGTAAATAAGGATCAAAATGTATAACTGATAATGTGAAATAGGAAGAAAAGATCCAAAGGAGAAAGGGAAGCGAGATGGGTGAGGGAAAGGAAAGAGGGAATGGAACTAATACGAGAAAATGAAAACAAAGTCTTTGTAAGTAGGGAGAGATGGAGGGGTTGAAGGGAGGGCAGGGGAATGGGGAAAAACTAAGAACCAAGATAGATTATGTAAAGGTACGAATTTCCAACGATGAATGTCATTATATTGTATGCCTAAAATGTACCAATAAACAATGAAAAAAAAAGTAGTTACCAGAATAATAAAAAATAATTACTTACAAACAAATATGGCACATAATCTAGGAAAAACAGAGATAGAGGACATTTGTTGGGATGAGCAGTAAAGTTTGAATATGGACATTAAATGACATAACAGTATTATATCCAAATTGATATTTTGATTTTGGTAATTGTATGGTGGTAATGTAAGAGAATGTTCTCATTAGAAAACGCATATGATGGTGTTTTGGGTTAAAGGTGCATGATGTCTGTAATTTCCTGTCAGATGATAAGTTACTTAAAAATACACTTTGCATGTGAATGTATGCATGAAGAGAAAAACATAAAACAAATCAAAAGGGTAATATTTATTACATCTGGATAAAGAGTAAATTGGAGTTCTTTAAACAGCTCAAAATTATAATGCATCTTTGAATTTATATTAAAAGAAAAGCCAAAAAAAGACTCAACTACTGGATTAGGGAGGAGTACAGTGTACCTCGGTTCACAAACACTTTCTGAATAATATGGTTTGCACACCAAAGTGTTTGGTAAAATTTATCTTTATTTGAGAACTTTGCATCAGGTGACAAGCATAACTGTACTCATCTTTCCTACATGAACTCAAACGTGGTCACCTTTTCCAGAATCGTGGAACAAATTAAATTCGTGAACTGAGGTATCACTGTATCTGTAATATTTGCCAATTTCTGTGATATAAATAACACTACTATAGTTTCAGTCTTCCAAAAAGACTGAAAAATTCTTGAAAATGCAGCAAGCAGCTCAAAAAACAAATATCTGTCACATGACTTTATTAAGAGTCTGTCTGCACTCTATAAATCAGTGGAAACATTAACAGCATCTATTTCTAAAATGATGTCTCTGAGGTGGAGTTAGTTGTTGCAAGCATATCTGATACAAAGGAATCCACGGTCCAACTCTCTCCTAGTTTAAAATCAACGTGAAATAGAAATTTTATAGCAGCACAATTCATAATAGTAAATCTTGGGAGCAGCCCATATGTCCATCAACAGATGAATGGATAAAGAAAACCCAATGGAGTTAGGACTCCATAAAAAAGTATAAACTTGAGTCATTTGTAGAAAAACAGAGGCATCGTGAGACGGTAATGTTACACGAAATGAATCAAGACACACAAGCTTAAATATCACGTAATTCTCTCTTACGAGAAACCCAAATTATAAAGAAAGAGCAAAATAATAGATAATGGGAGTAGGGAGGTAGACCATTCTCAACTAGGAAGAGTTTCAAGAGATGGAGATGCGGGAGGAGAGGGAAGGGAAAGGAGGTGGAAATGAATTAAGTTGTCTTATGTACATGAACCAACTGTACACAGGGAAGGTAAACATTATGTACTGCAAATATGTATTCATAAAAAATAAGTGAAAAAGAAAATCAGTAGCTGCATCTTGTTTAGAAGATCAATAGATAAATGACCCCTTATCACCTATAAGATCTTAGCATATGAGCTATAAAATAATCAACACTATTGAAAATGTACAAAGTTTAAACTATGTTTTAATCTTATGAAATTCTAGTAATTAAATCAAAATCATGTAAAATATAAACCAAAAGCTAAGTTCCTTACCACAGTGTGTACTAATGGGACAGTTTATTGCTGATGTTATTTTCAGTAATTCTGTTATTTTCAAATATTAGTTTTAGGAAAAAGGCTTTTTGCAAATATGAATCTGCAAATAATTTCAAAATGATAGCTAGACCATACTACATCTCCACATTATGGCAATAATGACCAGTGACCCTAAGAACACTAAGTCAGCTTTGGATCACATCTGCAATCACTTTTACTGTCAGCATCTCTGTCCTGTACAAACTCACCTGCCTGAAGTATTTTCAGCATGTAACTGAATAGCCCCGAAGCTCTGATCCCAAATTCCCTCAAATTGTGGCCCTGTGCTTTGGCAGTTCTGAAGTTAATTTGCTAGCTTGAGGTCTTCTTTCAACACACTGCTCTATAATTGTGATAATCAGTGCACTTTTTTTTTAATACCCCAGAATCAATGCACACAGTGAGGGTCTATTTTATATATAGACTGTGTATGGTGTTATAAAGAATACGATATATCATGTGGTCTCTGTTCTAAGAAGTTTATAATTTGATTGAGGGAATAAAATTAGAACTTCTGAACAAAATCAAACAGGATAAGACACTATACAACGATAATATTCAAGAAAAATAGAAATTTCTTGTTAATGCACAATTAAGCTTTCACTAATTTCTTTGCTAACATTACAAAAAAAGAGCTTTTTGTCACATACGTGACCAAGAAAAAGAGCCTTGAGCTCTCAGTCAGAGAATATTTTCCACTTTTATAGCATCTTAACAAACCATGTTACAAAATTCAAGTCAACAGTTGACTTAAAGTAACCAAAACAGACCTTGGGAGAAATAATGGCCCAGAGCAAAAATTTTTTTAAAAAAGCTTCAATAATAATTGAAACTGTCCTACACATTCCAATGGCCCCAAAGAACCCTATGTTTTACTGATAAAAACTACTGTGCATAATGATGACCCTGAGTCTTCAAGAAAGTGTGAAATCAGAATAATCTATTTAAGATGGCAAAGAGGCATGGAATGTTACTTTGGGGAATGTCTCATTCAGCATATTTCAGCTGCAGTGTTTATTATAGAGGATATGCTTTCCAGCATTTCTTATGTTTCCAATGTTTGATAGCAGAAGTTTCACTGTACATTTTTGGTCTAGAAAATTCCAGGAAGACACCTAGCATTGGCAGTCTCTTTAAGCTTGTTGAAAACAGCTCTCATCAGTCAGAAAAGCTGCTGTTTCTTTCTAGAATGTCTTCCAAGATGAAATGTTTATAAACACATCTTTGGGGAGGTTTACCCCAGTTATGGTAAGATGGTCAATCCAGTTCCATTAAAATGGAAGACATCCTACTGCATTTTACCAAGGTTCTTGCATTTTTCTGCAAAGTGAGCCATTCAGGCATTGCATCTTCTGAAATTTCCTCGCCTCTTTCAGGGAAGCATATTGGGGCAGAGCTCGCCAGCTGTCTGCTCCCTTTGCCTTCTGCTGCCATTACTCAGAGGTACCGCCCCACCTTCTGGCCCTCCAGCTTGTGGGGGGTGGGGAGAGGGAGGGGAACAGAACTCTTCCAGCCTCTGACACGCATAACACAATGAAAAGAGCAGAAGGAATATATATATTTATACATATATTTTTTCTCTCCACACATAGACTGATCACATGAGTGTGTGCGTGTATATGCATGTGCATCCACACACTCAATGCCAGAAGATCTCTATAAGTATATATACATGGTATGTATTCCATATGCTCTTCCTTTCTGCAGCACACATATGCAGCTGGGAACAACTACTGTGAAAAAAATTACATGCTCAACAGACACAAATTATCAAGCAGAAACAAGCATATATGGAATTTAGCTGTCAAACATTCTTCTCACCTGCTGCCTGCTTTGATTAGAACATGTTCCTACAGCTGGAGAAAATACCTAGTATTCCATATCACATGCGTATAAAAAGACCTCCTTTCCTGAGTTCTTATGTTTTACATTGCTTAGTCAACAGCAGTGGCCTGGTTCTGTACTGACAACTAATGAATTCAAAAGGCTTTTCTAAAAAAAAAATTTTTAAACACCTAAGGCCATGTATTGTAGTTGTAGATGTCGAAATAAGCAGTGAAAGCACAGGATAGGGTATGCAGGTAAACAGACAAAAGGACTGAATGACAGACAAATGCACACAGTGTTTACCACATGCAAGTCACCACAGAAGCTTCTCACATCCATACCCCTGTGGACTTGGTACCATCCTTGCTGCATTTTACAGATGAAGAAAGTGAGGATTAGGGAGATTCAATTGCTGATCTAAGGCCCGTATCTGTCCACATTTTATCTGCCTCCAGACTTTTCTCACATGCCACCTCTGGCTGCCTCTCACCCAAGAGATGAGACATCTAACAGAGGCATAGGCTGTGTATACAAACAGAAGAATATAGGAGTGGTCTAGAGAGCAGACGTTCACCCCTCCTTTTGGATTCTATTCTATCGTTTCTTTGCTGTATGTTGTTGATAATTTTCATTCATGATCAAAACCAATAAAGGAATCCAAGCTGAATTATTGTGGGTTCAATTATAATGAGTCTGACATAAAAATTTTAACTTAATTTAAAAAATAACTCCAAGTGTGCAAACTTAAATGAGCATCAAAATGGTAAAAAAATAAAATACAGAAGAATATAGGAGTGGTCTAGAGAGCAGACGTTCACCCCTCCTTTTGGATTCTATTCTATCGTTTCTTTGCTGTATGTTGTTGATAATTTTCATTCATGATCAAAACCAATAAAGGAATCCAAGCTGAATTATTGTGGGTTCAATTATAATGAGTCTGACATAAAAATTTTAACTTAATTTAAAAAATAACTCCAAGTGTGCAAACTTAAATGAGCATCAAAATGGTAAAAAAAAAAAAAATCCCTATTTTTCTATTGATATGTCAACTTTTATTGAAATTTAGCAGGACAATAGGGGCTTCTTGGCTGTATTGATTGAGAGCACAATGGGCAGAATTCCTTCCCAGGGCTTTACACACTTACACTGGGGAATTGCCTTTGGTATTCAGTGGATGCATGAACTACTTTAGGCTGCTACAATACACTGAATACTCCTTTAGTGGCCTGAAAATGCAGGTGATTAAGCATGCATAGGCCAAGTGACAAATGGCAGCAATCCCAAACCATTTCTCAATGAAGACTTCTTGTTTAGGAATTTATAAGGAAGTAATCACTTAGTAAGATCTATCACCCACTTCTAATGCTTCAATTATTCATCTCACTAACACACTGAGCTCAATTCTCCTTGGTATATAAATTGCTTCCTGATATTAATTTAAAGGTTTGGGGAGTGATCTTAACTCACTGAGGCCACTTGGTGCTGTTAGGGTTTGAGAAATATATTTCAGGAAAAGATGTCATTCAGCCAGTTTTCAAAAAATTATTCAACCCACAATCTTCTCACCGGCCTGCTTGTTTACAAATTTCAGGCATAAAGGCAGTAAGTTCAGTACAAAATCCCTGCAGGTATATGACGTATATTATCGGTATCCAAAAAAGTCATGCAAGCCTGAAAATTACGATGTAGAGGCAGATGACAGTAATAGTTCTATAGATCCTTTGTGAATGTCATCAACAATGTACTTATCTCTAGCTTTAAGTGAGGGCACTCTTTTTTTTTTTCCTTTTTTTTTTTTTGGTACTGGGGATTGAACTCGGGTCCTTGCCCTTGTAAGGCAGGCCACCGAACCGCTGAGCTAAATCCCCCACCCAGGGGGACATTCTTTTCATTGTTATTCTTGATTCCTTCATTTCGTTAAAGCTCACAGATTAGATAGAATTTACATTAAAGAAGTATAATTTTATATCTTCTGCAGGTGTGAATGTTACTTTGGATATCAAATTATGTTTTAAAACTATGCACATCAACTTACAGAGTTCAGATCTGGGAGGTTCTCAAAGTTCTGTTCCCCAAAATGGTGCCCTGGGAAGCTGTGGAAGCTACAAGGGGTGAGGCTTAGTGGGAGGTCTCCAGGTCACTGGGGTGGGAGCCCCAGCCCCTCCCTCTTCCTATCTCTGGTATCCCAGATGGCGTGAGGAGCTTTGGTCCATCACTTTCTGCCACCTCACCACAGGTTCGAAAGCACCAAGGCCTGCAGAACATGGACTGAAACCAAACTAAAAATATAAGCCAAAATCAACCTTTTCTCTCCGAAGTTGTAGGGATGGAAAATGAACCATTTTTAGTTTAGTTAAAGAGTTTTTATTTCATCTGTAATCTAAAACCTCACCCTGGTCAACAGAGATGAAAAACATGCACTTCTGCTTTGGATAGAAATGCAGTGTCAAGTCAAACCAGGTGTGGTGGTACATATTTGTAATTTTACACTCAAGAGGCTGAGGCAGGAATATCTTGAGTTTAAGGCCAGGCTGATATCCTATTTTAGGAAGGAAGGAAGAAGGAAGGAAGGAAGGAAGGAGAAAGCAAAGAAATCAAAAAGAAACGCAGAATATCTGTACTTGAAGTCCTTCACATCAATGCAGCCTTCAACTAAACTGAGCGTCGTAGCTCACAACTCTAATGTCAGCACTCTGGGAGGCAGAGGCAGAAGGATCGAAAGTTTGAACCCAGACTAGGCAACTTATTAACTTAATAAAACCCTGTCTCAAGCTAAAACATGGAAAAAAGGGTTGGGGATATAGCTCAGTTAGAAAGCCCTGGTTTCAATCCCAGTATCAGGGGGCAAAAAAGATTTTTTAAAAAAGTAAAACTAATTAAGATGTGTCATATAAACTAGCTCCCCACAATGAATATAATCTCTCAATTAATCATTTATCATTAAAATTTAGGGAGTGCTCATTATGTTTGAACCTTACAGCTAACCTCTGAAGCTAATTTATATGATTATACTATTTTTCAGGTGCAGAAATAGAGACAAGAGAGTTTGATTCCTAAATTGATCACCTCAGTATTCTGCCACTCCCGACCAAATCTTATTACTAAACAAGGTTTGCGAAATTGATATCTGAATGTCATGTGGTCCCTATAGAGGTTTCACAGTCTAAATTCAAATGTATTCAGATGCTTACAAGTCACTGTCCTACCTTTGCACCAGTGCTGTGAAAGGAATTAAGCTTCAGTGCTCCAAACCAACCCAGTCTGTCAGGAGAAGTTGGCATGTGGAATTCAGTGCTACGTACTGATCAAACAGAATCCTCTTTTTGTTTTTGATATGGAAAGCAATGAGGGGTAATTCTCTCAGCAACACAGTGTAAGTTATTAAATCAATATAGAGATTCCTCAAAAATTAAAATTAGAATTTCTATCGCACTCAGCTATTCCCTTTCTAGGCAGCATCTCAAAAGAATTAAAGACATCTTATTATAGTGATATATGAATACCATGTTTAGAGCAGCACAATTCATAATAGTTACATCTTGGAAGTGGCCTACATGTCCATCAACAGAGGAATGGATAAAGAAGCCAGAATGTGGCGTTTATACACAACGGAGTACTACTCTGCCATAAGGAAGAATACATTTGAGTCATTTGTAGGAAAATGCATGCACTTTGAGTCCACAATGTGTTAAGTGAAATAAATTGACCCAAAAGCGTAAATATCATATTGTTTCTATTATACAAGAAAACAAAAGTATCAGTAAATTAGAGAGCAAGAAAATATAGATAATAGGAAACAGGGAGATAATAGGAAACAGACAGATCTTTTGCAAATGGAAAGGTGACCAGTAGATACGAGTGGGGAATGTAAAAAGAATTAAGATGTGTCATAGACATGTTCCAACTAACCCCACAATGAATATATTCATTATGCAATGCAAACATGTACTAAGAAAAAAATAAACGTACTGACAATGAAAAAAAAAATAAAGCAGTAGAAGAAAGTTCTATAAAGTGAAAGCAAGGAAGGAGGGGGAAAAGAATAAAAGGAAACTGTAATAATTGGAATATATGAAACCTGATAACAGAAATAAAATACTAATAATAACTATAAAAACAGAAGCACATATGATGAATAAAAATGCTATTTCAAACACTCAGAATCCTCACTACCTGTTGGTTACTATAATGGTGACCCTTTCAACTATGACTTTCTCGGACAGTTTACTATGTAACAAACTGAAGAACACATCAGTCACCTTAGCCTGCTCAGTGCACCAAAACAAAACACCCCAGACAGGAGGCTTCAACAGCAGAGATGTACTTTCTCACCGTTCTGGAGGCTGGAAGTCCAAGTCCGGGTGCCAGCAGGGCTGATTTCTGATGAGGCCTCACACACACACACACACACACACACACACACACACACACACAGTGAGAGCTCAGAGGGGTCTCTTCCACTTCTTACAAGAACCCTAGTCCTATGGGATCAGGGCCTCACTACTTTGACTTTGTTTAACCTTCATCACATCCTTGATGGTTCTGTCACAGAGCACAGGCACAGGTGGGGCTAGAAGGAGCTCTGTGCAGCCTGCAGCACTTACTTCAGAGTAATGCTTTGCCCATTGTGTTCTGCCGCATTTTTCTCTAGCCATTATATTGTATATATCTTGCCACGCCTAGGATTGTCTATACTTTCATTGTATTCTGCTACATGAGATATACCATAATTTATTGAAGAAAAGCCTTCACCAAGTATTGAGTACAGTTGAACTTTCTTTATTGTAAATAATGGTGCTGGTTTTTGTTTGTTTGTTTTGCAGTTACCAAATCCGTCCAGATCTTGGGTTATTTCCTGATATTTCCTTTCTAGTGGAATGGTCACATCAAGTGGTAAGAGGACTATTAAGACTTTTTACGCAAGTTGTCAAAATGCCTTTCAGAAAAGTTATATCAATTCACATTCTCATCAGCAGCTCCTGAGAGTGGGTTTCCTGAACCCTTACAAAAAGTAAATACACTGTTAATTTATGCCGGTTTGCTCTGTAAAAGACAGACTTCTATTTGATGTTCCAATTTGCATTTCTATTATTTCTAATGAGAACAAAGCTTTAAATTGTTTTGTCCTTTGTCTTTCCTCTTTTGAGGCTGCCTGTTCAGTTACTGTGTTTCTCTACTAGCATGTTTGTCTTTTTGTCATTGAACTATGTGAGAGCCGTTAACCTTCTGAGTATCAGATCCATTTCAAATATTTTCCTGGTTTCCTTGCTTTTTACTTTGTGTGTAGCATTTTCTGATAATTTAGACTTTTCTAGACTTGTTTCTCAGGGCCTTCACCTAGACATCTGCCTCTGAGATTCTGTGTAAAAAGGCAAGCTGGTGTAGACGGAGTGCCCTCTCTAATAAACTAGTCGGGGTGGGGGGCGGGATTTTACTTAGGTCTGAGTAACACAAAAGAATAGTTCTACAGGAACAGTGGTGGGTTCTTTGTTTTGTTTTACACTGTATATCTTGTAACTCATTTTGTTTCTTTCTTTCCTCTGACTACTAGTTTAGAATATTACATTCTATGCTATTTTCTTGTATTTATGTCCACTCATCAAAAGTTTATTTTAACTAATTGTGATACTGTTATAAAGTGTGTATGTGTACATGGATGTATGATGCTTCAGGTACCTTTGGAGTTTAGAGCGCACTTATTTAGCTACCCTTAAGGGAGTCAAATTTTTACTATTTGAGCAAATATAATAATTAAGAAAGGAAACCATGTTCGGTTGTGATTATTTTCTTTTTTGAAGCCTCAATATTTTTCTGTGTTTGATAAACTTCTTTAAAGACAATTCTGCAAACAACTTCTAAAAACCTAGCATCATTGGAATAGTAGGAAGCCCAGGAAAAAAAAATTAGTACAAAGTTGATAGATATAGCATTAAAAATATTTGTTTAAAATCAATATTATGCTTTATAAACTTGTGGCAATATATTTACCTTACAATTCACACACACAATGTTGTCAACATGCCCACCTATGCTCTAATGCATGAAAAGT
This sequence comes from Fukomys damarensis, assembly GCF_012274545.1. Lineage (NCBI taxonomy): Eukaryota > Metazoa > Chordata > Mammalia > Rodentia > Bathyergidae > Fukomys > Fukomys damarensis. The sequence continues at coordinate 20,401,767 of NW_022900944.1, forward strand.
TCACTGTGGTTAAATACAGGGATTGTTTCTTAGCTGACTGATGAGAAGCGTGCACCACACAATTGTATGGTGCCTCAGAAATGAGTGTTAACTTTTAGGTGTTTTAAGTGCAATATTGCAATAAAAATATATGACAATAAGTTCTGCGTCATGGTGTATGTCTGCAACCCCAGCTACTTGGGAGGCTGAAACAGGAGAATCACAACTTCGAGGATAGCCTCGACAATTTAGCAAGACCCTGTCTCAAAGTTAAAGGTGGTAGGAGCTTGGGAAGTAGCTCAGAGGCTCCTAGGTTCAATACCCCCAACAAAGAAAATATATTTCTATTAGAGACCTTACTATATATTTGTAAGATCCTATTATTTACCAGTCCACATCTTAATCCTGGATAATTGTTGTTTTATATATGTTCACATAATGGCAAATGAAAAGGCATTCAGTAGATGAATTCCATTTTATATTCACATAAAACAAATTCCATTTTATATTCAGACCTAAAGCTCAGTTGAGAACAACACTAATAAAACCCAGGGAAGGATAAAAACTGCCTACCCATCTCCAGATAGACCAGTTTTATTGTTTGTTGGATGGCTGGTTTATTTGTTCAGTTTTTGTAGTGCTGGGGCAGAACTCAGGCTTTAAACATGATAGGTAAGTGCTTCACCACTGAGCTAAATCCTGAGCAGGACATGCCTGTTTAGAAATGTAAAGAGGGCAACGTAAAGACGGTAGAAAGGAGCACCACAGGCTAAAGTCAGCCTTACAATATTGCTCATTGAGAAATTTCTCTAAATAGCTCAATAGCCGCTTGAAAGTGATTTAAATGATTGTTTTTATTTTGTACCTGCAAACTAGAGCCTAATTTAGGGAGTAAAACTTTAAAGATCTAAAAGGCTCACAGGCAGCATTTACATAAATATTTAAGGAGGACAGATGAGAAAATTTGCAACCACAGAAATAAACAACCACATAAAAACCCTAAACTAAATCCTCTGCAGATTCAATCACGTAACAGTTTGAAATTCACAAAAATATAACCAATACCAAAATAAAAGTGAGAAATGAAAAACAAAATCTTCCACATAGATACCAGGCAAAGTGCTATTACCCTTTAAATATAACAAAGGCTCTAGTAAATTAGTGTGAAAAGATTAGTGTCCCAGTATAAAAACTGGCAACAGACGAGATCAGATGATTCACAGAGAAAGTAATATTAAATTGAACAAAGCAAGCACTAGTAATTAATGTAAATGAAAAGAGTCCATGTCTAGGTTACCGATACTAGACATTGTTTCTAAAAAGTATTAAAATCAATAATCTCATTCACTCCTGCTAAATCTGATATAACTTTTCTGAAAAGCTAATTCCCTATATATACAAAGAACCATAAAAATAAATAAATAGTTCTTGAATAGCAATATTATTTCTGGCAATGTAACACTCTAAGGGGACTTATCGAAAAGGACTCTAGGCAAATATTTTTATAGCATTATTTATGATAATAAATATTTGGCTAAAATCTAAAATGTTCAGCCATGTTCACAAAATGGGAACAATCACTCAGCTGAACAGCCCTGCATTATAATTTAAATCCTTATTTTCAAAGAATACTATGATACAAGAAAAAGTTTACATAACGTTTCAATAAGGAAGCAGAGTATGAAATTCTACAAATGGTATGAAGTCGATTTGTAAAAACAGTTAGAAATTTAATATAAAATTGTATACAGCGCAGCATACATACAAAATATGCACACCTCTATTTACATACACCTCTATTTACACATATTTTAGATTCTAGCTTTTAGTTGACTTGCTGAAAATAACAAAATATGGTGAGAAATGACTTTGTCGTGCACTTGTAAGAAAACAGAGGCATCTGACCAGTGAAAAGCCAAGGATTTTACAGTGTGCTTCATGGATAAAGGGTCCACAAAGCATCAAGGAGTCAGAGTGGAAGAACAAAAGGAATCAATGACAGGAAAATTCAGTTTAAGATCAAACCATTGTAACTGAATTGTTTGCAGCCACAGGGTCTGGAACTGTGAGTCCTATGTAGTTTCCCACATTATAGCATTGACTCCCATTTTTCTTCCCTGAGCACTTCCGAAATAACTCTTAGTCACCCTTTAAAGAGAAAATATTAGCTCTAGAAGCTAGAAACCTACCCCAAACAGGTGAAGCCCCCATTTTATACAGCAGCTTCACTTTGATACTTCCTTACTGCACTTACCCCAAAAGTAATGAACTGGATGACTAGTTGCCCAATGCAGTCTCCCCTCTTCCCCAGAATTTTAGTTCTGTGAAGGAACAGACCTAGCACATCCTGATCACCACTGTGTTCTCAAGGTCCAGCAAAGAATAACAAGAAAAAGCAGCACACTACTATGTGGCAGTGACTTTTCTGAACTTTTAAGATATATTAATTTATTTAAACTTCACAACAATCTACAAGAGAGTTAACCAAAATCACCTCCATTTTAAAGAAAAGAAAGCTGAGACACAGAGGCCCAAGGTTACACAGCTAGTAACTTACAAGGTCAAAATTCAAACCCAGGCTTCTGAGTATCCTAAACATTATCTCTGCCTCCTTGCAGGTTCCCTTGAATATGTGAATGACTATTTGAAGAAATGAATGAGGAAAAAAAAAAGTATTAGAGATAAAATGCACATTTACTATAAATTAGGCACCAGCAGACACATGCCCTGTAACAGCTGTAGCTCATCATTTCATGGTCACCTGACCATAATAGATGAAGAGGATTCCAATGTCATAATGGAAACACTAGGAACAAAGCCCCATAGCCACTCTCATTAGAAATTCAATTATAATGATATCTTTGGAATAATAGACTATTTGAGACTTTGGATTTGAGTGACAGAAATTTGAAATTAAAAGATTTGGAGTAAAGGCATAAATAGTTTTACAATACATGTATGCATCCACTCTAATTATAACAACTGACCAACCACGAAGCCCTTCCCCTCTCTTCTCTCCTCGCTCTTTCTCTCCCCCCTACCTTGCTCTGTCTCTTTGCATGCTCCTATTTCCTGTTAAAATCAGCTTTTAAAAAGGGTCTGTAATTGCAAACAAGTTGTGCAGAATAAACAAGCCATTATTGTAATGAGGATGATTCTTGCTGAGGCCTATTTTTTAAAGCCAAATTATAGACTCCTAGTCTAAATTGTATCTGGTTTTTATGTTACTTGCTTTCAAATTTAGTCCTTATTTGCATTTTGCCTGACCTACTAGTTGGAGCACAAGTTCACAGAGCCCCTTCTGAAGCTGTAATGAGCTTAGGTAATAACTGTCACATAATGGTATTCAACTGCATACAAGTGTTTGCTTTTCACTGTTGTGTGTCTGCCTCCAAGATTTCTGAAATGCAACTATGCATTGTAAAATTTGCAAGTTGCCAGCCTTGCTTGGACTATTTTTGCTATGTTTCACATTAAAACTGCTTAAGTGCATAAGTGGAGGTATAAAACAGCCAGGCTTTCTAGACTACAAAACTACTGTTACTTAAAAGGCAGAATTTCTGCTCTGTGGTTTCCTATTTCCATGCCTTGCCTCAGCCACATATCTTTTTAACCATCTGTTTCTTTCTGGCGACCAGTGACAGGGAGGCAAGCAACTGTATCTGCATTACTATGTGGTTTGACATCTGGTATCTAAATCCAACCATGGTATTTATTTGGTGAATTGTTTAACTATGAGATCATATTAGTTACACTTGCAGATCTCTTTTTATTAACATCTTCAACTCTGCTTATGTTAGAATTACATGCAATTTTTGACAGAGTATGCCTGCTTTTCTGCAGGTTACATAGAATTTGTCTATCTGAATATGAATATTTTAAAATAACAAAAATAAATTACATGGGAATTAAAACTGAAATTTTTAGATACGATAGAAGGAGGAGGTAAGGCTCACATAGCAATGTGCATAAGATTTTAAATCATTTCAAGTCTATTCTTATGGAACACATTCAAACTCTGTTGAAATCATGACATACATCTATCTTATCAGACGGAAAGATACTACTGATCCACAATGAGTTCAAAAATTATGCTATACTTCCTGAAAGCAAAGACATACCACTGTCTTATCTTTTCCTTCTGACTAAAGGTGTCCATTTGGAAAAAGACTAACTAAGATTAGGATACAGTAGGATGTCCCAGAGCCTAAGAAAGACCAACATACCAAAGAATGAAACAAGCAGTGTGGTCTCCTAAGCACCACTCACGGCACAGTTTACAAATTTAAAAGGCATAGCCTTCCTGTCCATTTCTTAATTGTTCTTGGTATGGAGTCACATGTGTACTTAAAACCACTTGACAATCTAAAGTGATCCAGGAGGAATTCAGCTGGAAAGAGCAATTCTGCACTGAAAATAATGTCAGAAAGAGGGGTGGCATTAGTAGTATCCTCTCAGAGGACAGACAGGGAATTAACTTTGCTAAGGTGACAGAGAATCTACCTGCTCCATAGGAAGCCTTTGAAAACTATTCCCTCTTTATTTCCTGCTGTCTCTGCTCTTTTAAAGAATTATATCACAATTTTGTGGTCATCATCTCAGAAATCATACATAATACCTATTTAACAACTGCTTGAGAAATATTACTTTGCAAGTTTCTATGGGAAAAGTAGCAAAAAAGACAAACCCAGGGTAACCTAAAGGCCTATTTAGCAGTGCCTTCAGTTGAAACTAAACTTCCTTTATATTTGCTTAAAGATATCTGTTATGGTTTAGATCTGAAATGCCCTTTCAAATTTTTCATGTGTTGTAGAAAGTGACTGGATTGTGGAGGCACTTTATTCATCAATGGATTTATAAGTAAATGTGCTGTTCAGACGTAGGGCCAAGTAGGAAGAAGTGGGTCACTGGCATTGAGACCTCAAAGGGTACATCTCCCTCCCAGCTCCTCCCTTTTCCTCTGCTTCCTGGCTTCTATGGGTTAAGCACTTTTTCCTTTTCCTTTCCTTTTACCATGCCCCTCTGTCATCCTGTTTGTGCCTCAAAGCCAACCAATCATGGACTTAAAATGTGAGTCACAATAAACTTAACTTTTCCTCCTTTGAGGTGTGGGTTTTGGGTGTTTTGATTAAGAGAGTATTATGTAGGGAAAGACCCAACCAAAAAGGATACAGGCCAATATCCTTAATGAACATAGATGCAAAAATCCTTGATAAGATAGTGGTAAACAGAATACAGAGGGTCATCAAGAAGATCATACACCCCAACCAAGTCGGATTTATTCCAGGGATGCAAGGATGGTTCATAGATAAATCAGTAAATGTAATATACCATATTAACAAAGTCAAGGACAAAAAAACATATGATCATCTCAATAGATGCAGAAAAATCATTTGACAAAATTCAACACCTATTCATGATAAAAGCCATGAATAAAATTGGAATACATGGTCTTTATCTCAACTTGAAAAAAGCTACCTATGAAAAACCAACAGCTAACATCATATTAAGTAGCCCAAAACTGAAAAACTTCATGCTAAAATCAGGAACAAGACAAGGATGCCCAGTTTCACCACTCCTCTTTGATATAGTTCTGGAAACATTAGCCATAGCAATTAGACGAGAAAGAAATTCAAGCAACAAAGACAGGAAAGGAAGAAGTTAAACTGTCATTATTCGCTGACAATATGATACTCTACATAGAAGACCTCAAAAAACTCCGCCAAAATCAACACATTAATCAACACATTCAGCAGAGTAGCTGGATATAAAGGCAACACTCAAAAATCAAAAGCCTTCTTGTACACAAATAAAAGACTCACTGAGTGAGAAATTAGGGAAACAATTCCTTTCACAAGGGCATCCAAAAATATAAAGTATCTAGGAATCAATCTAATTAAAGAAGCAAAAGCCCTCTACACTGAAAACTGTAGCAAATGGAAAGATATGCCCTGGTCCTGGGTAGGAAGAACAAACATAGTGAAAATGACCATACTACCAAAACTGCCATAAGAATAAATGCAATTCTTTGAAATTCCAACAGTATATTTCACAGAACTAGAGAAAATAATCCAAAAACTCATTTGGAACCAGAAGAGACCTAGAATAGCAAAAGCCATCCTAGGCAACAGAGACATGGCAGTGGGTATCACAATCTCCAACTTGAAATTATACTTCAAAGCCACTGTGATAAAAATAGCATGGTACTGGCAAAGAAACAGACCTGAGGATCAGTGGAATAGATTAGAAGATACAGAAACAACTCCAGATGTATTCAGCTACCTCATCTTTGACAAAGGAGCCAACCATCCTCAGTGCAGGAAAGATAGCCTCTTTAATAAATGGTGTTGGAAAAACTGGATTTCAACCTGCCAAAGATTAAAACTAGACCCTTATCTTTCACCATGCCCTAAACTAAAATCCAAGTAGATTAAAAATCTAAAAATTGAAACAGAAACACTAAACTTGCTGGAAGATCAGTTAGGCAGAACAAAATGGATATGTCTCCTAAAATTTCAGGTATTTCTAGTGAAATGAAAAGGTTGTCCTAGCTGATCTCTAGGGCACTTTGCAATTCAAATCCTCTTGATACTGTAAATATACCTAACTAAACTTTAGAATGAGAAGATACTACACCTAACTCATCATCACAGAAATGAAAACTTGGGCAAAAGCCTTAAAATGTTATGGGAGTGCAGCAGAGGGTCATCAGCAGTCTTCTGTGGATGGTGGTTGGGGCTTCAGGACAGGCTGAGAGCTGAGCTCTCCCACCCTGGGAGTAAGGACACAGATATTCAGGTCCTGGGAACCACATGGAGTGGGCATAAGGAGTGAAGAGCTTTGACCCTGTAGGGCTGTGGAGAAAAGAGAAAAATCCCAAGTGCACAGAGCCTGAAAAGGTGAGAAAAGAGGCTAGAAGTGTGAGAGCCAAATGGTGGTATATTCTGTAGGCAAAGGAGACACTGAGTAAATTTTTTTATTAAGCAAAAGAAAGACATGATAGACTGTGTATCTTATAAAGATAATGCAGGAATAATAAAAGAGATTACTTTTTAGCTGCTTTGTTCTCCTTTATGTTCTTAGTAGTACTGTCATTAAACTGGTTTATCAGTTAGATACTATGGTTTAGATTTTCTTAAACATCTAAGGCCCCTAGAAAGAAAAAAGTAAAGCATCTTTGTATCTCAGCAGTGGTCTTTATATGTAAAAATAGATATTTATTTATAGCAAAGCCATATTTTAAACTCATCTTTTATAATAGTTACATAAACAGAATAAGATTGCTCACATAGGTAAAATTGAGAGAATTAAGCTTTCAGCTCAAAATTATGTTCAGCACCAGGCTAAGTAAGCACTTTCTATTTTTATCTACCTCTGACTGAAAAGTCCTCCTTGACATTCCACATATACAGGCTCTTTATTATGATTTTTAGCAGAAAGCTCCAGCATATCTCTTGCCAATTACCACTATCTCATCTCTTATTAGAAGCACAGACATCTTGGATGACTGGGATGTATCAGTCTAATTGAACTTCTCACTTTTATCTACCAAAGGACTCTACATTTCCTTTGCCTCTGCCCCCTTTAAATTTATTTTGTTTTATTTTTTTGTTACTGGGGATTGAACCAAGGGGCCTTGCACGTGCTAGGCAAGCATTCTACTACTGAGCTACATTCCCAGTCCTTTATTTTGAGACAGGGCCTGCCTCACTAAGTTGTCTAGCGTGGCCTGGAATTTGCAATCCTCCTGCCTCAACCTGTGGAGTAGCTGAGATAGCAGGCAAGGGCCTCCACACACAGAGGTTCTCCTGAAGTTTTGAATATTCCTCTCCACCGGACAGCAGAGTATACCCCAGTCCATAGTGGAGTACTTCAGAGCACTTTTGAGACAAATCACTTGGACCCAAACCTATCCTCACCACTGTGTGACACTGAGCAACTTAACTTCTGTGTGTCTTAGTTAACAGGAAAAAAAACTAGTACATTCTTCCAAGAGTTGTTAAAAGTGTCAGATGAATTAATATCTATAAAGTGATTAGAAATTACAAACCACCCAGATTGTCAGGTCTGTAAGAAAGACCCTTTACTTGTCTAAGCCCCTGTAGTAGGATTTTCTGTTTCTTATACCAGAACTTAATCTTAGTTGATGTCATATGCCCACATAGGGCCTTTCAACGTCTGGCCCTAGAGTTCCTTCCTACCTCATTCATCACTTCCCTGCCTCCTCTGTCTGCCCACCTCACAACTCTGGGCACATGGCTTAAGCAACTGGCTTCACACTAACTCTGCCGTGCATTAAGTCACACACTCCTTCAACATCCGGCCACACAGAAAGACTCCCTTAACCCTTGCTCAGCAAGGGTTTGTAACTATGTGTGTATGGCATCTGTTCCCTGTATTAAAGTCTCCTCCTTGGGAAAAGATGGATCTTTTTCATTTATTTCCAGTGTCTGGCACAGCAACCATCAGAAACGGGACTATTGGTAAATACGGAATGAAGAAAGGAATCGCTTTACATTCACTCCTGCCACCAGGCCACTGAGATAAACTGTCAAAAGTTTAGTCATTGCTTTTAAAGTCTTTTTTAGAAAAGGAAAAAGTGGAACATGGTGAATGTTGTAAATGACCATATCCTCACTGTTATCTCAAATTTTATTGCTGTATTTGAAAGTCTCTCAAACTCTGCTACTCTAAAAAAAAAATGATTTCCTTTACAAGGCCCAATAGAACAAAGTTTATTTTAAAATACTTTCATGAAATTTCATCTCTATAAAAGCAATCTAAGGAGAATAGTAACTTTTCTTCTACAATACATTCAATTTTGTCCTTTAGTTTTGCAAAAACGTCACAGAGAATAATTTTCAAGTTACTATTGTTTGAAATTGTTTTTCCTATTATACAAAATGTCACTATCAACAGGAGAAATGATGTTTGATGTGCTTTATGCATGGTGATTTAGATTAGTGTGCTTTTGCTACTCAAGGTTAATTAGAGCACCCAGCTCATGTGAAACCCTTTTATGATCTACAGGTCTTCCGTACCCTCATTATAGCTGCTTCAACTGCTCTCATCAAGTTCCCTGATCACTACTTTCTCAACCCTTGACATCCTTGTTCCATCCATTATTAATCCTCTTTTCTATATCAACAAACTCACCTTTCCATTAACTTCTGATCTCAACAAATTCTGTCTCGGTTTGGAATTGTTAGAAGCAGACCTTGGACAACAAGTCAGGTACAATCACTTTAATCTCTGGAAATAGGCAAGAAAATAGCGTGACAGAGAGAAAGCAGAAGTGGAGAAAAGGGATGTTATGAAGCAAATGTCCATAGTGTTCTAGAACCCAAGCTCTCTCCTTTGGGAAACTCTGAGAAATTATCCCAGTGCCCGCAGTGCTCAGAGCACACAAAAGGATACCGTCACATCTACTATTCTCACTTATAAACCAACTTCTGTTCACTGTAGTGTCTGTACCTGCTCTTTCCATCGTAGCCATCCATTTAAAAAGAATGGCCATTTTATTTACAGTCTCTTTTCCTCACTTCTTCAAAATGCTGTGATCTTGTTATCCCTTCACCAACCCTCCACCATTGTTCCAGAAAAGCAAATCATTAGACCTCTTTGATCCCTTAGTTTGATTCTTCTACCTTTGGCATCCTTTCCCCCTAAAACTCCATAGTTCAGTAGTTTCCAGTTCACTTATCCTAGGTCTCTTGTCTCTCTGAATATCTCTACCTTCACTGAAAGCTTTATTTCTTGTGATCTTTTTGAGAATCTTGGGCCCAAGTCTCTCCTTGAGTTTATTCACTTGGCCTTAGATGACTCAGACTCTCCCTAAGTTTCTGCTATTACCTTTAAACTGAGGACTCTCTTCTGAAATTCAGAACCAGACACCTAATTTTCACCAGCATATTTCTACTTCAACATCACCTATACCTTAAATGCAGCTCATCCCAATACTTCACCAGCCTTCTCTGCCTGTATTCCCTCATCTTTTAATCTAGTTTGTGCTTTCCAAGCCAGGAAATGGGATATTAAATCCTCAGTTCCCCTCTACCTTTTTGGGGGGGCGGGTACCAGAGATCAGACTCGGGACCTTGCACTTACTTTCAAGGCAGGCAGCTGCACCACCGAGCTAAATCCTCTCTACCTTTTATCTTGTATTCTTAGTGTTCAGTTAGTCACCATATAAAATCCATCTTACCTTCTAAGTGTCTCTTAATTTCTCCTTCTGTAACCCCTTCAATCTTTTTATAGGGTAGAGAGCAACTGGCTTTTATGTTTCTGGTCTTTATTCCCCCCATCCATTGTTCTCACCATAATCTTTCTAAAATGATTAGTCATCTGCTTAAAATCCTCCATTTTCCTGATTACCTACCAGGCTAATTCACATTGATATCAAGACCCTTTTCTACTTGCCACTGCTTATTTCTCCAAAGGTTTTTCCTTTTTTGTTGTTTGTTTTGTTTTGTTTGCTTCTAGTCTAATTTTTTTTATGTTTTTCATTAAGCTTATTGGTATTTTAGATATACAGTACAGTTACATTTATCATTGGGATCTTGTACCTTTACATGATGTATATTGGTTATTTTTTTCTCCATTTCCCTGCCCTCCCTTCACCCTTCTCCCTTCCCTATTTACAAAGACTTTGTTTCCATTTTTACCTTTTCTCATATTTTTCTTTTCCCTTCTTTCCTTTCCCATACCCTTCCCACTTCCCCTACTCCTTTAGACCTTTTCTCCCTATTTCACATTATCATTATACAATTTGAACCTTATTTACACTTTTGTTTTTCACACAAGAGAAACTATTTGGTATTTACTCATGTGTCCAAATGTGTTTCTTGATGCTTCCTCATCAGGCCATGTATAATTCCCATGCCTCTTCATATCACCATTTGTTGTATGTGTTCTTATCTCATCCCCTGGAGGGACTGGACTCTACTGTAGAAAATTCCAAACTCAGGAAATCTTTCATATTCCTTGGATGACTCCTAGACTTCTCCAGGCTGACTGTGACCCAGCACCATTTCTCATCCAAAGCCATGTTTACTGCCATCCTATCTCCCTGCCTAACCTGATAAAGAATTTCCATGGGAGGGTTATGCAGCTTTTCAACACTGGAAAAGACCTGGTGAAAACAAGCTTTCACTTATTTAGCAACCTCTGGCTACCATATGTGCAAAACTGCAGCTCTGATGAGATACAGACCTGCCTCACGGACCTTTTAGCTAGAAAGAAACATGAAAACAGTGTGAAGTCAGGTGTAGGGCTATTCATTTTACACACAACTCACAGTTACACTGCTAATGAAGGAATTTATGATAAGCAAAGAACTCTGGCCAGAAGTTTCTACTTCCCCAAATTATAGCTTACACTAGACTTCCAATATTGACATGCAACCCAAAATCTCTTCTTTTGGAGAAAATGTCTTTAGTTAGGAAAAATAAATCAAATCATTAATGTTTATGGTTACTCCCTAAGGCTCATTTTACAAATCCAAGCCCAGATCCCATATTTATTTCCATTGGTGTGACTTTTATCACAACAGCAACCATTTACTCGTCTGCTCATTAAACATTTCTTGACAATTTACAATGTAAAAATAAAATGTGTCAAGCGATGGATCACAGGAAAAACAGTAGGTTAAGCTTTCACATTTGTATCTCCAGAAAGTAGACTTTTTCATAATTATGACTATTTTTTAAGTAGATTCTTTGTTTTTTGTTTTTTGCAGTATCCGGGATCAAACTCAGGACCTTGCACTTGTGAGGCATGTGGCAATGCCGCTGAGCTAAATCCCGGCCCTCTCACAAGTATTTCTAAGTGTCAGCTACTAAAAGAAACAAAACCAGTTTACTAAAAATGCAATGAATGGCCTGTACTTTAAACACTGGAGGTTAGGAAAGTGAACACATCTTCAAAATTCAATAAACACAAAGACACATTGCAAGCCATCAAATGACATGGCTGGAGGAAGAGAGTTCCTATACCCAACTGAAATTGGTAATGTTTGTACCTCAGGATGGTCACATTTGGCATTTAAATAGCCTCAGTCAAGAACTAAAATATCGCTCTTCTAGGTGCACCGTTTTGTGATCTCTTATTTGTCTGGAATAATCTGAGGGGCTGCATCTCCCTAGGATGCCCGCGACCTCGGTTATTAAATACATGGCTGCAGCCCTGGCAGCAGTGGGCCCTGACGCACAGCTCTCTGTACCCACGACACAAATCCAGCCGGATGAACAAGCTGGTGCAGGATACCCTCATCTGGACATTTTAGCTTCACTTTACAGCTGTCAGAAAGGGTATCTGTTATCCAGCTCCGACGCAGGTTCTCAGAAAGGATTCTAAGGCAACCGATGCTAAAACATGGGGAATTATTAGAGAGAAATACAAACCTATTTGTAGAGCTGACAAGCCAGACAAGAAAAAAACCATTAGAGTCTTAGAGGATTAAAATGTAATAAGAAAATAATAATGAGAGTGGAGTCAGATAAGAGGATACACATTCAACCTTTTCTAAAACTGTTCTGTGACCGTGCGTTGTACTAGTCCCCAAAGCATGCATTTCCCCTGCTGGACAGCCTGTGTGCTCTCCCTGGAAGTTACTTGCTGTACTCTTTGTGCTCTTTGGGTGGTCTGTGTGCTTCAGAGCTCAGGGTAGAACAGGCACCTCACAGTTGCTCACACGTACATTCCAGATAATTTAGGGGCTCCGAGGAGAGAGGAGGTGAAGACTGGACCGAAGCCTACAGAACTGAAATGGCACTGGGCGGCCCATCAACACTCCTCCATCCTTCAAAGCCTACTCAATGTTTATCTCCACTTGACAAAAACCGTCTCTTAGTTGCCTTATCTATCTTATGATTTGTGTCTCCCTGCCCCACTACAAGTACAATTTTTACTGCAGCTAAAAGATGTTTCTTTACTTCTCCAGCTTAGGCCTGGAAAACTGTATATTGATTGGTTTTTGTTAAGTTATTGTTTGAAACCTTTAATAAATAGTTGTTCAAAGCTGATAAAACTCATGATACCAAATTGACAGTCCGTGTACCAGAGTGACACAGCTACTCCCAGGAGGCCATTTTGCCTCAAAGACTTTATTTACACTGTCAACTATGAAAGAAGGATTCCCAATCCTCTGGTGAGTTGAATGTCAACTCTCATATTACTGTTGGCAGAAAAAAAATCCTGCCAACAGCTTAGAATTCCTGAGTCATTCCCAAGAATTTCAGTACTCAGAGATATTTAGACTCATATCTGGATTCACCTTCAACACATAATATCATTACCTCTGCAGCCAAACTCAACAGGTATTTTGAAAATATATTCATAGTCTTTTTGAGGGCATTTTGGTACGTCAGGGAGGGGGGCATATCTTTTAAAATGAGGACGCCCACAGCATTTTCAGTACAATGCCGCCTGAACAGCAAATGACCTGAAATATCTCCACATGGATCATATGCGACCTTTAACAAGACATTTCTCAAGAAAATGGCACCCCCAAAACACATACATGTGTGAGGACACACACACTACTCACACACAAAACACTGTTTTTAATAGCCAAGGGCACTTTGGCACAATGTGGGGCGGTGGTTGTCAACATAAACAGATGGTCAAAGAAGTGGGCAAACACGTCGTGTGAACTAGTTCCATAAATGAAGTTTTTTATTTCATTCTAAATGCCATACTTACTTAACCAGCTTTCAGACAAGATGATACATGTAGCCAGTTGGAAAGAGTTCCCTGCCAGGCTTCTGTGTTTTTATGACAAAATTAAAAGTCCACAGATGGAATAACTCAAAGCTAATTCTTACAGAGTTTGTTTAGTTAGAAGGGGGAGGAAAAAAAACGAATACCATATTGCTTCAAATTAAAGCCACATCTACAAAATGAGAGACTTTTAATTGGTGAGGAAAGATGTAACAACAGCTTTTTAAAAAAATAACATGTCTGTTTTTTTAAATGAGTGGAATTATTTATCCATTAAAATAGCAACTTCCCCCAAATAGTTTGAGGATCATCTAGGAAATTCCCAATTCTGAACTCCAAACATCTCAGCCTCCTTTCAGATAGTACTTTGCAAAGTATCACCATTTGCCACTTCAGTTACTTAAGATATACAGTCTTCCCATCACATCTTTACTAGTCATTAAATTTCAAAACCCAAAATGAAAACTCTTGCGTGTAAATTATGGGAAGAAAGGTGCTGCATTAGAGGAAATGAAGAGGAGGCCAGCTGGCTTGGCACTGTATGTTCTGTGAAAGATTTGTGACTTTGTTCAAATATTTAGCTGGTTTCTTTAGTGAGGAAATGAAATAGAACGTATGTTTTCTCAAACATGGTAGCCCATGTATAATGCATGAAATGAATACAGTACTAACTACTGGACAGAAAGAATATAAAATGAGAGAACCCAAAGGGAAGGAAAACTCTTGTCCATTAGTCATATCAAATGGAATATGTTTCTAAATTTTCCAATTAAAAAAAACAGGCACACAAAATTCAGTACATATATTAAACCCAACAAAGAAATTTTATGAACAGTTGTTTTAGTGTAGTAGACACTCAAAGATATTCAAACGTTTAAAAAGCAATATAGTTAATATTATAAAATACGAAAGCAACTATTTTTCTTTTTACAATTAGCTGATGACTTGACAATTAACTGGTTTGGGGTAAATCTATGTTATATATTGAAAATAAATTTGTACAGTACCTTCTATTTCTCTAGAATTATATGTACTGATTTCCACAAAAGAAATTTTTCATTGCCAAAGTTGGGGGGAAAGGAGTTCTTAGCATAAAACTATGTACAACATTTGCTAGGCAACAGCTGGTCTTGCAGAATTTCACTCACTCCCCTAGACTCTGGGAACCTGAGTACATGCTAAACTCCTCATAATTTTTTTTTTCCTCATTGAGTTTATTGGTTCATTTTAGGTATACACTACAGTTACATTCATCATTGGGATCTTGTACTTTTACATGACAGGTCTTGGTTCTCATTTTTTCCCCTTGTCCCTGCCCTCAACTCCTCATAAATTAAGAAAGCAATAGACTGCTCTTCTCCTCTACTCAGCACCCAGCAATTAAAGCCAGTGGTTCTGAGTAAGGAGACAGATCAGAAGTTCTGTGTCACTAAATGCTTCATTTGTGAACTCAGTTTCTGAGGAGGAAGCTGCCCTATCTTCTATTTCCCGTGATGTGTGTGTGTGGTTACCTTTTACTTGAGGCATTCTTTTCAGTGACTTCAGCTATCTCCTCTATGCTACTTACCTTAAAAATCCCAAGCAGGGTCACTGTGGCTGTTTACTCAGCATGTTTTAAAAACCTCTTGCATTATGAAAAGATTGTTTTTCAAATCTCTTCTTACTATTTGAAGAAATCACTACAACACTGACTTAAAATTAGCATTTATCTTAATGCAATATGGTCTTTATCAAAACAAGTTGCAATAACTCACTTCCTATTTGAAAAGTACTCCACAGACTACGGTGAGCCAGGAGAGGTTTCAGATGTGCCTGCATAATCACAGAATCTTCAGGGCTTTAAATAAGAAGCACAAGCCATTGCTCTCATATCTCTTAACAGAAATCCAAATGACACTGAATACTTGGGTGGTATTTTGAATCTTTCAAAGTGAATGTTTTTGTCAAGGTAGGGTGAATTTTAAAATGTTAAAGAAAAAACTCAGCATGTGCTACACCTTAATCTTCACTTAAACTTTAAAACTAAAATCACAAAACTAAATTACCACATAGAACTTTAAAACAACACTGGAATGCTGCGTGAATGGGATTTGGTACTATACTGTGGATTGGATTTTATTTAGGAAGAAAACAAACTGCTCCATATCACAGGAAGGCTGAACAGGTTTGACTTGCAAGGGCAGAAAAGACAACAGCCACAATGAAATAAAAGCCCGTTACAAACAACGGAGGAGGGAATTCCTCAGTATATCAAATGTGTAATAAGCTAGCATGTGAGCAGAATTCCCTCTTTATGGAATGGTCTGGAGTTTATCTTTTATAGCAAAGAAAGTCTTCCAAGATGTTAATTGTTGATGCATAGTGGGGAGAAAAATTGCTCAAGGCATTTACATTTGAGAAATATTGGATTAAAGAGGTTTCTGAATTTTGGGACTCATTAAAGCATTAATACATTAATGTGCAAAATGGGAGGCTTCAGTTTTGAGTTCTCCAACATAATCAACCATGAAACCCTTCTTAATTATGAATAAGACTTTAGGGTTTCATAGAAGTCACAGAAAAATGGCAATTATTACAACTTTATCTTTTTAGACCTTACTATTTCTAAATACACTGTATTTGCCCCCTGAATAACAAGCACTTAAAAACTTAAATGTTATAGATAGTTGAATTCTCAAAGAATTTGGTTCTTGCATTTTAGGTTCCTAAAATTATATTCAATGCCTAAGTAGGTAGATACCTTTTTTCCAGGATGACATTATATATACGGAGAAAGTTGGGGAGAGAGTTGAAGTTACATTATGCTCCCCTAACAACCATCTTGAGAGGTGACATTTTACAGCTATTAATTTTCTCCACATAGAGAGTACTTGCATGTTGCTTGAGATGTTGCTAGGATCTTCACAGGTTATAAGTTATAAGTTCCAAATTCTATGTCCATAGGAAAAAATGCTACAGCCACAGAGCTAGATTTAAATGGCAGAAAAATTCTTGTTTTTTATTGAGTCTAAATAATTCCAGTCAAGGCTGGGGATTTAGCTCAGTGGTTCAGTGGCCTGCCTTGCAAACCCAAGGACCCAAGTTCAATCCCCGGTACCAAAAAAAAAAAAAAAAATTCCAGTCAAGACATCCTAGAATATACCATTTTCTCAGTTAAAAACAAGGCATAGTAGATAATAAATAAATAAATATTTATTAAATCTTTAATTAGCTGGATAAATCCAAAATATTGTATATTATTATGGTAAGAAACAGTTTAAGCCAGATATGGTGGTGCACACCTGTAATCTCAGTATTCTAGAAAGTTGAGACAAGAGAATTACAAGTTTCAGTCCAGGCTGGGGAACTTAGTGACTTATCAAGACTTTGTCTCAATAAAAAATTAATCACAATAATAAATAAAAAGGGCTAGTGCAAAGGCCCTGGGTTCAATCCCTAATATTGCCAAGAAATAAAAGTAAAAAAAATAAGTATGAACAATCATAATTTACTGGCTCTGATTTTTTTAAGGTAAAGTGGTAACAAAACTGATTAAGGTTCTGTATATAAAGAGATGCTATTGGCTGCAGTTATTGAGAAGCATTTTATTATTCTCCCCCACATATAAATGCACCCATTAAAAGGATGAAGGAAGTGCTCATTAGTCAACCTGAATACTAAAAGTGGTGGAGGTTAGCTCACTCAAAGCCTGACCTTTCCAAACATTTTGCTTCTTAAAAAAAAAAAAAAAGACTATACTTCCCTCCCTAATCTTCACTCTTTGATCTTCTGGTTAATTGGGGAACAATCTCTCTTTCAACTTTGCCAAATATTGCAGAATGTTTCAGTAAATGCCACCATAAATTGAAAGCTACATTAACGTGGTAGACTGATTCCTTCCTCCTCTGATCACTAAG
Organism: Fukomys damarensis; assembly: GCF_012274545.1. NCBI lineage: Eukaryota > Metazoa > Chordata > Mammalia > Rodentia > Bathyergidae > Fukomys > Fukomys damarensis. Next base: position 20,419,361 of record NW_022900944.1, read on the forward strand.
TAACGAACTTAGTCACTGCTCTGGGCTTCGCCTATTAGTCAAGTTGATAAGGGGTGGTAGAAAAAGACATTTAAGCATTCTCACCCTTTGGCCTGACCATGAGCTTAATTGCTCTATGAATATACAACGGAGATGTTTTAATACCTTAAAAATAAACATTTATGCTACTCTTCTGATTGCACTGTGCCCTCGTTATCCCCGTATTTAATACTGTAGAAATGATGAATTTAGCATACTGGGGAAGTGAAGGAAAAACCAATAGGTCCATCCATGACTGCTAATCTCGTTCACCCAAGAGACAATCCCTGACCCCAACAGTTATCAGTTATGATTCTAGGTAAATTGTTTAATTTCTCTGACCTGCTTTTGTCTCTAATATTGGGAGCTATCTAGTTTAGAATTTATTTAAGGATTAATTCAGAAAACATAAAATGACTTCACTGAAGATATGTCTAAATATTTCCATTCAGATGCTTACTGGGGAATGTGTGGTAAAATCATGAATGTATCAGCAGATGAGTCTTAAATATATTTTCAAAAATGAATCTTATACTGGCCACAGATTGAAGTGGAGAAAAGGCTTACATCCTAACTGGAAGCCCTCATGTTAGTGTAAAATTTGTATCATAAGTTTCTCCTACCTCTTCTTTCAAAAGCAGGCAAAATAAGAAGGTACAGGAGTGGCAGCGGGTTACACAGCTGCAAATCAGCATCACAAGGTCAGAGACTAATAAACTAGGAGACTGTGAAACAAGAAACTTAACCATAATGTGCCCCTGGAGTAAAATTCCCCCTTAATGGAAACCACCTTATGGTCTCCCAGTCTCCTTCCTGTTCACTGCAGTCAATCATGACCACTCTGTGAGTGTGTGTGTGTGTGTGTGTGTGTGTGTGTGTGTGTGATTTCTTCTTGGAACTTCCTTAGGAATTAAAGAAAATCTCACAGAATTCACTTTTACCTTTCTATTCCAAACCCCAGGGACAAGAGTGGCAGGTCCCCCTGCCACTGCCTACTGGTGCCTGGCTTAGAATCAGGGTACAGGTGATGTAGCAGAGGAACTGCAGATACAGGGAGAATGCACACCTCTCTGGAAACTTCATCTTCACATGTATGGGTGTGAAAACTGAGGACTGAAGACCACAGGAGTTGAAGGAGTGTGGGCTCACACAGAAGGTTACTTGAACTATGAAGTTATTTGAACTAAGAAGTTATGAAGTCACAAAATATTTTTCATTTTCAGAGAAAACACATGTGCTCTGTATATATTTCCCTGTATATTTTTAGTTCCTTTTACTAGTAAAACACATTTCATTTTTAAAAAGGTAAAATATAAAATTTTTATTTCTTCACTTGCAACCACAAACTCCATTCTTTCATTCACAAAAATTTAGCCATAAAGAACACACACAAATTCAAAAATACCATGAAATACTCTTGCTATCTCTTACGGGGAAATGATCTGCTCTTGGTGTTTCTTCTTCATTCAGTTCCTGCTTGATACAGAACCCAAACGGATAAAGCAGCTTTTTCTTACCTTTCCTTGTGCAGGGGCATGTTATCACAGCATCATCAGAGTTCACTTATATTCTCCTGCTTCACCCAAAAGGCTCTGACATTGCAGATCACAGAAGAGCAATGAATAAATAAATAATCAAGTGCTTCTGTAATGATACCTGTGTGTCTATCTGTACTATCTCTGAACAATAACCCTGACTAGAATTTTAGAAAAAATGTAGTTAGTAAGTAATACAACAAACTGCACATACACTTCCAAGTACATAGTCTTGGGTCACTGCCTTTAAAACTATTCTACTACATCTTATTTTTAAAATTCAGAGTTCTGGCATGGAAAAGATTGGCTGAGCACCTTTCCCAATGTCAAATTGCAGCACTGTCCCCTCTCCTTTGCAGGCATCATAGACAACTGCTACATTTCTACCAAAAATGATCCTACAGAGTGTCAGCGCCAAAATCCTATACTCTTAAAACCATATTTATATCATGAGCTTTCAACTTTGAATGATCGCATCATAAGTATTTTGTGGAAATCCTTTCAATGGCTTCCACTTACACATAGAGGAAGACCCTGATGCCTGCATTTCCAGATGATCAGGACACCCCAAGACCAAGCCCCTCCTCCCTGCCCCCCACTATTTCTCTGTCTCTCCAGGCTCTAGTCCCATTGCCAGTTTTCAGTCTGGGAATACTCCCAGGTCTTCCCTACCTTCAGGCCTTCACATATGATCTCTTGCCTTCCTGAAATACTCTGCATGGCAGTGTCCAGGTCGTATCCTCCACATGCTAGCACAAACATCAAGTCAAAGGGGGATTTCCAGGCCTTCTCATCTAGAGCACATTTCCATCCTCATAACCACAAAGTTATTCTCTCTCATAACATCAAACTTACTTTATAGCACTCATCACAAAATGTGTGTGTGTGTTTGATGTTTCTTCCCCATGACTGTATATTTAATTTTGGCTGTTGGTGATACATTACAGTAATCAAGTTTCTATGGCATAAAACCATGTAGCTTGTATCCAGCACTGCACACACAGCACATAGTAAGAATCAATAAATGTTTGCCAGATGGAGAAGAAGCTCTCCATGATCTGTAATTTTCTTTCCAGACACATTTCTCCAGAAAATTTGAGGCTGATCATCATTTGAATTATTTTCTAGGTCTAGTATCAATTATCAAAAGGAACATTTGAAAATACCTACTAGCTAAATTAGTAACACTCAGATCTGTGAAGAAATTAAGTGTCTTAAATTTAACATCTGCATCACGATATGTTTCACAAATCACACAACTAATGAATACTATTTACCAGTTCCTTAATTTACATTTCAGATTTATGCCATCTACTTTGCAAATCAAACACATCTGGGATGATTCAAAGACATCCTTTACCATTAAAGAGGGGCACAATTAAGAAAAATATAGGCTTGTATAATAGTTCAATTTCTGGGCCATGATAGCAAAGAAGGTTTAAACGTTGTTATAAATAGGTGAAAATATTACAAAATATTATTGGCCAAAGATTTATAGTTTCATTTGTCTCTCTCAATTTTACTTTTCATATTCAATCCAGATTCTGATAGTATCTTCCAACCATAAGAACAATCAGATCAGAGTAGATGGAAAATATCTCCAAAAGCTATAATTCTCCCTACATACATCATATTAATGTTTACTTCTCTGTAATGTTTTAATCTGGTGATTAGCACAGTTATTTTGAAATCTGGTCCCAAGTACAGTAAAACAAGTAATAAACTTTTATTCTTATCTCATTTGAGGGGCATTATCTTCCCCAGGAAGCCAAACTGCCTGTAGTAGATAATTTATTTCAAAGGATCAGTATACTATGAAGAAGATACATCCTAAACTCTAGACTCTCCATTTTTTTTTTTTTTTTTTGGTACCAGGAATCTAAACTCTCCATTTTCTACAATATAATCTAACCTGTTCTTATTACTGAAAAATATTAAACTCCCATGGGATACAAAACAGAATTAGGTTTGGTACAAAGCCATTTAAGTATTCAGTCTTCATTTTCATACCATGAATGTTAGCAGTGCTTCTCCAATGAGCAGATGACTACCTGTTCTCAGAGAACCGGGCACTGAACTTCCTCTTTCAATATATGGACAAAAAGACATTTTCTTTCTCTAAAATACACATTTCCTTCTTCAGCTTGCTCTTTCCTTCCATGTTTGTGTTACTATTTTAAAGGGGAAAGTCAGAAAAAGAGGAGATATTGAACTCAGTGACAGAGTACTTGCCTCTGCAAAAACAAAGGAGAGGGCGGGAGCTTGGGAGGAGAGAGGTAGAGAGAGAGAGAAAAAAAGGGAGGGAGGGATGGGGGAGCACTGAGGCAGTAACAGGTCTCCCACCCAGAGCCAGTTCCCTCACTTGTCCAGATACTTCCAAAGGAAAGAAAGAAAGAAAAAAAAATCAAAAGATAAAGCATGCCTCGCCCTTAAAGCAGTATGAGTTAATCAAAAAGTTTTTTGTTTGCTTGTTTGTTTGTTTTGCCTTGCCTTCCTTTCTTCTTTTTCGCAACTGGAGGTTGAACCTAGGGTACTTTACCACTGAGCTACACCCCCAGTCGTTTTTATTTCAAGACAGTGTCTTCATAAGTTGCCCAGTCTGGCTCTGAACTTGCAATCCTCCTGCCTAAGCCTCCCCAGGTCGTTGGGATTTCAGCTTGTGCACCACGAGTCATGGCTGAATTTTTTTTTAATAGACTTGCATTGCCTTGGTAAAAAATTTAAAAACCATAAACAAATATGCACATATATTACATAACAGGATTCATATTTTATGATTACAAAAAAGACTTTTTAAAGTTGTATATTTGTGGCAACAATCTAATTTTTACTTGAAAATAGAAATTTAAATAAGTATTTAAGTATCCATTTTTTTGCTATTAAAGAGCAAAATATCAGAATACCAAGAAGACTTGCTGATTACATGAGTAGTAAGTTTTATCTAAACTAAAACTGTAATCTCTTGTCCTTGGGACATTTATGGAAAATAAAACTATTCCTTGTCCTGGTGACTTCTGGAACTTTTCTAAATTTCCCAAATGATACTTAACTTTGCATGTTGCTAATATAACCTTGCAGGGTATATGTACATGTGACAGTTAATTTTGTTTATCTACTTGGCTGGGCCATAGCACCCAATTATTTGGTCAATGCTCAATGTTTCTGTGAAGGTTTGTTTGTTTCTTTGTTTTATAATAAGATGACCATTCAAAGAAGTGGACTTTGAGTAAAGCAGTTTCCTCTCCACAGTGTGGGTGGGCCTTATCCCATCAGGTGAAGGCATGAATAGAACAAAGACTGATCTCCTAGTAGAAAGAGGAGATCCTACCAGCTGCCTGCAGGGAGACTCAAGCAGCACCTCTGTCCTTTGCGTCTCCAGTTCGCTGGCCACTCCCATCAGACTTTGGACTAATCATGCTTCCACATCTGTGTGGGTCAGTTCCTTAAAATAAAGCTTTTGTATACATGCACATCTTTTGGAAACCTTGACTAATATATGCAAACACACACACAAACTGATCTCTGAACATCTGTTTTAGATACATACTTCCATAACTGAGTCTTAGGCATTATCTCCATATTACTAATCAGATAGTGTTATTCAATGTTCAAAGACTAAAACTATGTGTTATTTATTTCTGAAACCAATTGGTGGAAACAAGTCTTTTTCATCTGATTCTTATTTCATTTTACTGAATCAATTATAACTCACAGGGACTGAGGGCCTCCAAATGACTCCAGAACCCTGTAAGAAAAGACTCCATGAAATAGGAACAAAATAGTTCTGCAGTGAGGACATTTTCCTTCTAGCAAGTATCCCAATTTGTTATTGCAGAATAACTGCAGCTGGAATTAAGAGAAAGGACAACTCTAGCACCAGTGAGAGCCTCAGACATTTTTTCTGTTGTCAGGCAAAAGGCCTTTAGCTGAATTCAAGTGAACTCACATTATACTGGACATATAAAAAGGAGCACAAGAAAAATATAAGCGGGAGGAATAACAGCGGAACTGATTTTTTACAGTGGTTACCTCTGGAAAAGCTCTCTGCACAGTCTGTTGAGCACTGTGGCCAGAATGCTGAGCTTCAAGGTCTCCATGTCACACATGGTTTACCACGAGAAAAATGATAATGGCTGATAACTGCATGGGTTTTTATTGTTAATGGGAGCAAGAAAAAGAACAGACTGATACACTAAGAATAATGAAAATATTCTCATTTTTATACTGTAGAAATTACAGATGAAACAAACTGCCAACTTCAGGTACAATTTTTTTTGAAATAAGGTGGCTTAGGGCTTTGAGGACAAAGGAAGGAGACCTGTCTGGTATCACCACAGCACTGCATCTGTGATTGCCAAGGCTACTTCACCAACTTCAGGTGCCCTCATCCAGGGACCAGAAAGGCGTAACTGGGGAATTTCTCTTAATGCCTCATAATGCATATATTCAAACATCTTTGGTTATTAGCTTCTGATAAAGTGCAACTATATTAGCTAGGAACATTATGTAGTTGGCACATAAGTTATTTGCCAAAAAAAAACCTTACAATGACCATGTCTAAAATAAAAATTCCCATTTCCATAAAGATATTTTAGAATGCTCTTCTTTCTCTAAAACTGACCATAGTGGGCCAGGGATTTAGCTCAGCGGTTCGGTGGCCTGCCTTGCAAGCTCAAGGACCCGAGTTCAATCCCAGGTACCAAAAAAAAAAAAAAAAAAAAAA
>NW_022900944.1:20426016-20444894 GCF_012274545.1 Fukomys damarensis
AAAAAAAAAAAAAAAAAAAAAATTGACCATAGTGTAGAATACCGGATGTAGAATTTGTGTCCAGAAATAAATAGCAAATTGTCCCTGCAGGCCCTATAAGAGCAGCATGAGACTTCTTTTATACTTAGAAACATTTGCGAGAAATTATTTTCCCTTTCACGAAGAATCTATTTATCTTAATAGAAACAGCATCATCACTTGTCTAAATCTTCCTTATCTGCTAAGAAAGAGAGGAAAAAAGCAAGAAAAAGAGCAAGAAAGAAAAAGAAAACAAAGACAAAGAAAGGAAGAGAGGGAGGGAGGGAGGGGAAGGGGATGGGGGAGGGGGAGGGAGGAAGAAAGAAAAAGGAAGAAAGGAAGGGAGAGAAAGGAGGAAAGAAATTTCCTTCAGTACATTACCTTAGTGTTTATACTGGGATTAAAGTCTATTACAGCTCTTTTACTCTTTGAGTTCCTAGACACCTTCTGCCTTTACCTGAATTATCATGCACATTGTTTGCTTGATGACTAATGTGATTTCTCCTTATTTAGCATTCACAGATGTTTTATACCATCTTTGCCAAAGAATATCTTGATTTGTCATGCTTGATGTTTCAAAGGCAGGAGGCAACTGCTAATAAATGAGTGGATGCATCCATTTGTAGCTCAGTCACAGTAATTTAGCCTGAAACTAGTCTGGAGCTTCTAAATACAAATATTCTCATTGCTTCCATGTATGCATGGCCCATACATGGTAAGGAAAAGGAGCCATAGCAGGGAGCAACCTTATTTTCTCTAAAGATAGAGATCTGACCCTAAATTGTATTGTTCCCACTGATCCACACCTGGCTTCCCTGACAAGGGTTTGCAAAGATCTGAGTGTCCAGGGGATATATAAATGATATTTAAAGACAGTTTTCTCACCCTCTATCATTTCACCCTTGTCAAATATACCTCAGCAGCAGGAATGTGCTGTGTTTAAGGAAGACGTGAACAGACATCACCATAAAGTCTAAGAGCATTTAATTCTTAGAAAAATTGCCCCAAATATTCATCTTCCTTGAAACTATATCAACTTTTCTTCCAACCCATATGATTTTATCTCGGAATCATGTTTATCTAATCCACAATGATTATCAAAGTCCCGCCAATTTCTAATAGTTTTCCTTCATTCACGTTTGTTTATCCACATGTGACACAAGACCCAGTACTGAGGTGGGATCAGATATGGCAAGAGATGGGCTGCATAGGAACCCAGCACTGAACAGGAAGTCTCTGTCCTCCTGGTGGCTCAGGCCTCCTTAGCCTCCCATCTCCTCTGAATGCAGTGGCCCTAGGAGATTGGCTTCAGTGAGGTACAAAAGTATCACTGTCAATGGCAAAGCCCCTGGACTTCAGAGCTAAGGCCACTCTAGACATCAAGGCCCTACGAAAATCTCGCTAAAATGTATAAATAATACAATTCATAGGATTCCAATTGAAGAGAAAAGAAGCAAACTTATCTTCTCACTGTTCCAGAAACCTGCCTTATGAATGCCCCCCCCTTTTGTGTTTGTCTATTCTCCTTCTGTCACCAACCTGAATACCTTCTACTTTGTACATATTCTCAGGAATCCCATTCTTACCATCTCAAGCTCTCGTTTTCAGTGAAGTTTCCCCCAATGATTATGCCTAACAGTAGTTACTTTCTCTTCAAACTCCTGTAGACTCTATTTTCTGTTCTTTTGATCTGGACTCTTAATCCGATAAGAAATAACGTATTAGGTCAATATTACTGAACAGCTTCTACATACCGGGCACCATTCCATGTGTGAAGAGGAAATACTGAACCAGAGAGTATCTACCCAGTTTCAGTGTACCTTCCGTTTATCTATCTCCAGACGAGATTCTACAAGGTGATACTGGCCAAGGAATATCATATACGCCGTTCCTTAGCCCCTATAGATTCTAGCTCCATTCATAGATGACCACTGTCTGTATTTTTCACAGGTCCTGCTCCATTTTCACCACACCCTGTCATCTTGCAGCTTCATATTACCCTCAGACTTGAAAATACATTGTTCTGACTCTTACTGGAAGGAACCACCTCGAAAATATCTTTTTCCCTCCTTCACAATAGGATATGCCCCTTGGTTTGCTAAAGTTCCCATTTGGGGGTTGTCTACACTATCTCATGGGAACAAAGACAGGAGGGCACGTGGCCTTGCAGAAAGGCATGGTTTGTGTGTGGTCAGGAGACAGTGGCTGCAGCTGAAGTCCAGCCAAAGGAGTCATTTAGGCTTTCTGCCTCAGTGTTTTTAGCCGCAATAGGATTTGGACAAGATTGACACTAATGCCTCGTCTAAATCTACTAACCCTCAGTGATTGTTTTCTGTTTCTCTATGATTATTTTAAGACTGCCCAGTTCATTCTCATTTAGGGATTTTAGTCTCAAGAGTTCAATGAGTTAAGCTTTCTGAGTTGATTTTTCTTTTGTTTATCTGAGTACTTTCTAAATTATCTTCTTGAATGCTTAATTGAATACAATCTCACAATCAAAATTTAATACATATTAACTGGTAATGAAGTTGATTACTCTGCATTAGCTTCCATGCTTGGATTCAACAATACTTAATGATTTATTTGGTTTGAGACAGAGACACTCATTGATGCCTTTCTCTTGGTATTTGGGATGAGGGGCAGTTATCATAAGAAGACTCTTCTTAAAAGGAGTACACTCTGCTTTTAAAATCTCTTCAAAAATATGCTCCAGAAAGACTCTATTACTACCCCACCAGAGGGCTTTTTAGTGCTTGTGTTTTTCTCAATGTCCTAAGTGCTGGACATAATGAACTTTTTATGTCTACAAAGAAAAAGGGTAGAAATAAATAAAATTAATAATTAAAGCATACTTTGAAAACTTTATGCTGAGCACCTTCTTATACAAAATCTCCAAACAACAGATCAACCAAAGTTATTTGTATAACTTTTCATAATTCTTTTTGCTAATAAATAGTATTTTAGAATAGATTTGTACTTTTTTTTTTCCCCCGGTACCAAGGATTGAACTCAGGCCCTTGCACTTGTGAGGCAGGCGCTGGAACCACTGAGCTAAATCCCTGGCCCTAGATTTCTACTTTTAATCATCATTTGCTAAGTTTTCCTACACATTCCAGAACCAGGTGATAAGCACTCTAAGATTAAATGTGATCATGGCTAAGCAACAAAGTAAACATTTTCACTGAAATTATTTTATCCAAAAGTGGTACTCACATTAAAGTGATGCCTGCTCTTGTCCCAAATCCATGTCAGGTGCAAAAGCACCAGCTCCTTCCCCTTGTAGCTTTCATATTATAACTATATCACTGCTACTTGTTTACTTGCCTGTATTTTATCCATGTAGGTTCTACATTTTAAACATCTCAAGAGAGCAAAGAGACTTTCTAGTGCCAAGTGCCAGGCTGGCCACACTGTAGAAATATAACAGACATGCCATGAATGTATGAACCAATTCCAAAAGGGTGCTGCATGGTTTGGATCTTAGTGAATGGTATATTATTTAAATATTACTTTATAGAAACATCTCAAACAATGGTATGTGCTTCTTGAATGTACTGAAAACAATAGTATTTTGTTTTGTTTTCTCCAGTATCTGGCAGATTACTTTTTAAAAACCTGAGGCTTAAATTTTTAAAAATACACCTTCTAGTAGCCATACACATCACAGATTTAAAAATACTGAGGAGAAACAGAAGAAAAAGGAAACTGAAGGAGGTGATTAAAAAAAGAAGGCTCATGCCTTAATTGTTGAAAAGATAACTAAACATAATTCTTCATGTTTTCTTAATGTGTTTCTAGGCATTCATACCAAAATTTTCCACCAATTACAAAGGAATTGCTTAACACAATTCTGGCACTGAGCCAAAACCTGACGTCCCTTCTGGGTGTAAGGATGTTTGAATGCATTAATCCCTACCAGGGCCATCCCTTCACCAATTCACATTGTAGCTCTTCTCCTCCTATGGGCCTCAGTACAAAATTACCTCCTCAAAGAGGGCATCTGTGAACATTCCCCTTCTACCCCACTGTAATCTCCATATGGCTTCTCCGGACTGAAGTACTGCAATAGTCATTTCTGAAGATACAGTCTACCATGTATTTGCTATAAATGACTAATTCATGTTGGGAGAAAAAAACACATCAAACTGAAAATTCCTACGGACAACTGTGACAGCTAACACACACAGGGAACTTTCTGTAGAGCACTGACTGAGCACTTTAGACACAGTGTCTCATTTGTCCTCCTGGCTCCCCCATTTGATGAGTGCCATTATGAACCCAGTTACATTTTGGATTTAATCCAGGGATGATGTTAAAAAGTGATATCATTCCTTAGTAGTGTTGAATTTCCCAAGAGATGTGTCCTGGGACTGTGATCTTCACCTGTTTCCTATTCCTAGGAATCAAGTAACCAGCAGATGTAGTGAAGCCTAAGAAGCAGTCCTCACTGCTCACAGTCTGCTTTCTCTGGTGGCCCCATACCTACTGGTCACATGCTTCCAGCACATACATCATAAGATTGATTCCAGAGTCCTAGCTACAGGCTACAGGAGAATAAACTACACCAAAGTTTCATCCCTGGGACGGAAGAGAGAAACAGAGACAGGGAAAGATGGGTTGATCTGGTCTCTCTTCAAGGTCTGGATATAAATTATAAAAAGCGGGATATTGTACGCAGAACTATGTTCCATTTTATGTTCTGAGGAGAATGGAAAGTGAGTTTATAGAAGGAGAAAAATACTAAATGGATAGAGAGCAACAAGATAGGAAAAAGTGAGGGAGAGGAAGGAATGAGGAAGGGAGGGGAAAAGGAGGGGGAAAGAGTGAAGGAAGGAGGAGGGAGAGAGAGAGAGGGAGAGAGGGAGGGAGAGAGAGAGAGAGGGAGAGAGAACACTAATATATTCACATTAATGTTAATAGTCTATTACCATGGCTCAACTTCATCCCTGATCTTGAGACCTCTCATGTCATTAGGGTATCCATTCATGGTTTGTGGTTTTGGGTGTATTTCTCTATTATTTGCTAGCAAAATAATCCTAACACATGTAGGTAAAATAACAGCTTGATTCAACTAATAGCAAGCAAATTCTGGAAACAGTTCATGGGATACCCAAGAAAGAAGATAAAAAATAAGAGCATAGTTTTCCAAAGGCTCCATAAACTACTGAAGCAAAAATCAAGGTACTATTATTATTAGGCAGTAACTAAAAATTGAAAGATTCTAAATACAAACAAATAGAGAAAAGAGATGCCTTATGATCATTATTATGAAAAGAAGCACATCCAAGTCAAACTAAGTTGTTTTAGTTTGTCTTCACGGTTTTAAAGCCAAAAGCTTTACTTCTGCAAGGAAAATTTTTCTGCATTATCTTTAGTACCTTCACTAGAAAGGTAAGAAAATAGATTAGATATTATTTAAATTCCTCCCAGCTTTTGAAAAGAAAATGTGGTTAAACTTGCCAATATACCCTCCCCTAGCACACTCACTTCCATTACTGATTCATTATCCAGTTCCACATCTATTTCGGGGAAGCCCTGGTATCTCTGAGATACACTCCAGCATGTGTCAAGATTGCTTCCTCCAGGTTCTGTGCAAGAAGAAGAGCTGCATTCCTGTCTGGAGGGCCCTGCACCCCTTCTCTCATTCTCCACTATCCTCCAGGCCTCCCTTCTCCTCCGGGGAGCCATTTCCCCTGCCTCCAGTTGAGAATGGAAGGGATTGGAGGAGGGGTGCAGGTTCTAGTGAACAGCTGGGGCCCATCACTTCTCATTGCAGGTCTTGGGGAGATGTGGTTGACAGAGTGATGCACAGAGCCTGTCCCAGTTAATGACTTCACCATTCTCCATCATTATCCCCATCATTAGGAAATTAGGAGGACAGAAGGTATTTACTGTAAACCTGCCACCTCCCAAGGAGAGATAAATAGAAACTGATAAATGGGCTCTTCTGGTGCTGTTCGTCTATTAACCTTCTGCTTCCCAGCTCCGGCATATGCATGCCATCCTGCCATTAATATCCAGTAATTGGCATGGCAGCGGGCAATACAATCATACCTTTACTGTGAGCGCTCCCTCTGTGTGGTGTGTCTGTGCAAGCTCACAATTACCGTCATAAAGAAGCTTTGCTAAGCAGGCCGGTGGAAAGACATTAGGCAGTTGTTCCCTAGCTATAATATCAGCCTCCCACAGTCACTGAGCACTTAACTCTTCACCAGCCTGGGCCCTGGCTGCCAATGCTAATCTTTCTTCTGTCTTTGCACCCACTCCAGTGTAGTCCTTAAAGGCACACTTGTCTCTTTGTTTATTTTTTTGTTTGTTTTTTTTTAATCAGTTCCTTTCCCCAACTTGGTGCTCCTGGGAGCAAAGACGTAACCAACCTAGGAGTGATCTGGAACGACCTCACCTCATGGACTGGCTGGCGTGATGGCAAAATGGAGTCTCATCTAGACGCTGGCCACTGGTGACCCCTGAGTGACACAACTCATTTGTCACGGGTTGAAAGTGGAGCTTTCTAGCAAGTTTCCTGATGGGATGCTGTAGATTGCACACTCCTAAATAAATAAAGGGGAGACAGGATGTCTCTCGTCAAGTTTGTTCGCTGGATAACAGAGCAGGCATGAGGGAAATACTCTTGGTCCTTTTGTTAGAAAGGCATCATCCTCTGTGTTCATCTGTTCACAGTACTTGGGGATCTTGAAGGAACGTGAATCTCAGGAGATCCCAAAAGAATTCACAGAAAACCAAGGCCCACAAAGAGGAGCATCTCATTCCATTATCCATCTGCTCACATTGTGGCTGCAAAATGAACATTTGGTCTCTGCTTCCCTGACCTATTTCTCCCCCCACTTAAACCCTGGTATTTTTTCTGTCGACTTCACAATAGTGACTGCAGTGGACAGACTGCATCTCAGGATGAAACACAAATAGCTAAGATGTGTGATTTCTTAAACACACAGGACAGGTTCTACGGAATGAATCAAGCATATCCTAAATATAGCCCTAAAAGAAAAAAATAAAATATAAAGTCAGTTGCAAGCAGGGAGGTAAGGATGGGGAGAGGTAATATCAGCAAAGAGATAAAAAGCAATAAAAAGACCGAGAAGAAAATGACATGACAACCTTATTACTGGTGTTCAGGAACCATAGCCTCTCTGTCAGAAAAACACCAGATCACCCATTTGAGAACTTCATAAAACTAAATGATCAATAGATTATAGCTCTGGCCTTCCTTCCCACAGCATAAAACAAATAATAATATCTCCAATAAATATAACAAATAGGGCAATCTTTCCCTTCTCCTGCAGACCCCAGACAGAACATGTTGCAAAATCTTTTCATCTCTTGTTCAGGAGGATACCAAGCAGTTTGCCAGACTCCCAGTCAAGCACAGCCTCTCCAGCTGTCTTCTCATCATGCACCTTTAAATACAGAGTTCAGATAGAGCAGGGCCACCGCGCATTCCTGAAGGCTTTTATTCTGCAGGAAGACCTCAGGCAAACCCTCTGTCAGTCAGCATTCTTTGAACTAAAACTCTCCAGGCACTAACACCTGTACACACCTCTCATATAAAGACAAATAACTTTCGTAATCATGATTCAATGGCAGGCTAAGAGACTGATATCAATTCTGTCTATGCTTCACCATTCTTTCTGTTGTCAGCCTTTATACTTTTGCAAAGCCCCTTCAAATTCACTCTTCTGGCTCACAACAGTCAAGAACAACAATCAAGGTAAGACATTAGGACCCCTATTTTACAACTGCAGAAACTAAGACTGGGGAAAGATAGGGCACTTTCCCAGCTCACATATCTAAGACCCCAACATTCATTCCTTTTCAGGGTCACTGTGCTGTTAACTGGTGTATTCCTCATGTGAAACAACTATCCTGTGAAAATAGAACAAGAGAATAGAACAAGGATTTTCCTATAAGGGACCTGATTTCACCACCTACTAGCTAGCTGCACTATCATTAGCAATTTTTTAATTCTGCTGAATTTTTTTCATCAGCAAGAGGTGATGATGCTAATAGCGGTCCTTAGTTCACAGATAAATCTGCATTATTGTAGATATACATTTACATCGTTAGTATATAACAATCTAAAAAATACTTTCTCTGGTACATTTCCTTCTCTCTTTTTCTTCCTCTTTCTTGTAATAGATTCTTTGCCATGGTATCCCTTTAGTCCAAGAAAAGTTTAATGTAAATACATTTTGTAATATTGCAGCTCTTTAGAAATCAGTAAACTAAATAATGGAATGGCAACTCTCTATTTAAACAGAATAAGATTAACTGGAGCACTTCGCTCCCTTGCTATGCCTGATTAATTTTCTTATAATCCCAAGTTATGAGTCCATTCAAAAATCAATCTCCTCTTTGTCAAATGAAGAACACACACAAATGTGTTATAGGTGCTGATTAAAGAGTAGTTATAATCAGGCAGGTGCAGTAGTGCATGCCTGTAATTCAAGCACTCAAGATCATTGCATGTTTGAGCTCAGCCTGGGCTACAGAGTGAGGTCGGGCAAACCTGGACTGCATTCTGAGGCATCGTGTTTCAAAACTCAAAAACAAGGCCTCTTTGACGCAGAATGAAAGAGGAGCATGAAAGCAGCACAAGACCCTCTGAAAGGCTGGCTCCTTTGGCCCAGCACGGCAGAGAAGTCCAGGCACATGGGCACAAAGAGGTGTCTCTGCCCGCCTCCACCCTGAAAAGAAGACAGAGAGGGCCTCTCTGGGGCTCTGAGATGAAAATTGAAGCCCCCTGGAAAAGAAAAGAAAATCTCTGCAATAAAGGCACACCACACCACCACAGTTGATAAATTGGAGGGATCAGCACCTCACATTGGAACCTGGTCTAACTTCAGGGGAAAGACAGCTGGAACCTGCTGTAGAACCTTGCAGAGTTCAACACAGCAGGAGGTCAGAGATCTCAACTTGGGCCTTGCAGACAAAAATCAGCCTGAACCTCAGGGGACAGCTGCTGGCTTGCGGAATCTAATTAACTTAGATCTTCACACTCCTGCCCACACTGCCTATTGTGTTAGCAGAGGCAAATCCTGAAGGAGGCCCTCTATTTCTATTTGTTTTGTTTTTTTTTTTATTTTCAAAGTAATATTTTTCTCTTAGCTTTAATCATATTTTAAAATATTATCTTTTTCTTTTCTCGAATATTTTCCTTTTTATCTTTTTTTCTCCTTTTCTTTCTCTCTCTCTCTAACACTCTCTCCCACCCTGATCTTCATTTCTCTCCCTTTTTGTTCCTGTTCCTATTCTAATTTGAATTTATTTTTTTTCTTTTCCTTTTCTTCTCTTTTTCCTTCTCTCAACAAGCCATTAGTTGTAAAAGACAGTGCTTACAGTCCCCAGCCTGCCTATTGCTGTTAGTTTGTTCTGTTCTTCTGTATATTTTCTTCTGTCTTCTCCTCTTCTCCTCAACAAGTTCCTAGAGTTTGTGTGATTTTCCTGTGTACTCTAACCTCATTTCTAACCTTTCACTATCCTATCTATCCCTCCCTCCCCAACTCCTTCTGAATCCCCACACTGAAGGGTGAAGTTGCTATGTTGAAGTGTATTCACTATAAACATATTTTGGGCTCATCATCGATTTTGATTTAATTCACACAGTTAAAAGTGATAGATAAATAATTACACAAATTGTCATTTTCTAAGCTGTGCTTGATGATATTGTGTTGCTGATTGTATCTCTTGGGATTGATATAATCAACTATCCTCCTTGGTATAATGAAAAATGAGATTGCCTCAGAATAATTAGAGACTCTAAACCTAAAGACCAGCTATATCAGGAAGACCAAAGTATTAACCCAGGAATTAAACCAAGGACAATACCAACAACAAAAATAGAAATGAGAAAACATTTAAACAAGGCAAAATACAGACTTCCACCTCCCCAAAGGTAAACTCTGGGGAACACGAGGTGGAAAAGTCTGACAGTCAAACATCTAGACCCCCTGAATCGATAACACAGGAGGAACAAGAAAAGATAAATGAGGCTATAAAAAAATTCCATACTTTCCCAGATAATCACAGAGATGGAGAAAAGAATGAAAGACATGATTAGAGACAGAAACAGATGAAAGAATAACTGAGTTCAGGATCATGATGGAAACCAAGAATGTCAGCATAGGAAAGAAATGGAAACCTTGAATGCCCAACATAGGAAGTAAACGGTATCCATGAAACAGATTCAAATAGATATTCAGGAGATTAAAAATTCTATAGAAAGCATTTGTAGCAGAATGAACAAATGTGAAGATAGAACTTCAGCTATAGAAGATAGCATTGCCATCAGTGACCATGAAAAGAGAGATCTCTTAAAAACAGTAAGGGATCATGAAAAATCAATCCAACAACTGTTAGATGATGCAAAGAAGAATAATATAAGACTGATAGGAAACCATGAAGTAGCAGGACAAAGTACAAATGACATTAAAAAAGTGTTCACAGAATTAATGACAGAAAACTTCCCAAACAGACAAAAAGAATTTGACATACAGATAAGTGAGGCGTATAGGACTTCAACTAGCCAAGATAAAAAATATGTATATATACACAGACATATAATAATCAAGATCCCAGAAACCCAACAGAAGAACAAAATACTACAAGCAATTAGGGAAAAGAAACAAATCACATGCAAAGGAAAGCCCATCAGAATCACAGCAGACTTTTCAACACAAGACCCACAAGTCAAGGAGAGCCTGGAGTGAGGTATTTCAAGTCCTAAAAGAAAACTTAGACTGCTGTATCCTGCAAAATTCTCTTTCAAAATAGATGGGGAAATAAGATACTTCCATGACAAAGAACACCTGAGAAACTTCATGAACACCAAACAGGAACTCCAAACACTTCCAAACAATATCCTGCAAAGAGAAAATGAAGGCCACAACTCCATAAGGGCCAACAGAGCAAATACACCAGGCAAGAAATTAAAGGGAGAAAGGGAAAAATAAAAAATGAAACCACCACCAACAACATGAAAATGAAAAGTAATTACATAACAGTTATAGCCATCAATTTTAATGGCCTCAATTCACCAGTCAAAAGAAATTGACTAGCAGAATGGATTAAGAAGCAAAATCCAATGATATGCTGTATACAAGAAACATACCTCGCTCAAAAAGAAACTCATAGCCTGACAGTAAAAGGATGGTAAAAAGTTCTCCATGCAACAAGAACCCTGAAAAAAGCAGGGGAAGCTATCTTATTTGCAGACAAAGTAAACTTCAAACCAAAACTAACTAAGAGAGATAAAGAGGGCCACTACATCCTTGTAATTGGAACAATACAAGCGGAAGAAATGACAATCATAAATATATGTGAACTGAATATTTATGCTCCCAGCTATACAAAACAAATACTGATGGATATGAAAAACAAAATAAGCATTAGTACAATTGTAGTGGGGGGAACTCAACACTCACATGACACAAATAGGCAGATCATCTAGACAAAATATCAACAAGTAAATGGCAGAACTGAACTGAGTCTTTGAACAGACTTAATAGATGTCTACAGAGTGTTGCACCCCACAAAATCAGAATATACATTCTTTTTGGCTGCACATGGGTCATTATCCACATAGAACACATGCTAACTCATAGAACATGCTTAAGTAAATGCAAAGGAATTGAAGTTATCCTCTGTATATTATCAGACTATAGTGCAATTACACTGAAGGTCAATAACATAAGATACTGCAAGAACGTCACAAACACATGGTTATTAAGTAACACCCTGTGGAACCACCATTGGGTCACAGAGGAGATTAAAGAAGGAATTAGACAGTTTCTACAATTAAATGATAATGCCAGTAAAACATACAGGAATCTATGGGACACAATGAAAGCATTTCTATGAGGGAAATCCACAACAGTAAATGCTCATACAGGGAAAACAAAATGAACTCAAATAAACAACCTAATGATTAACCTTGAGCTTCTAGAAAAAGAAGAGCAAGACAAACTGAAAGCTTGTACAAGGGAGGAAATTATAAAGATTAGAGAAGAAATCAATGCAATGAAGTCTAAGAGAGCTATAGAAAAAAATCAATGAATCAAAGAATTGGTTTTTACAAAGAATAAATAAAACATAAACCCTTAGCTAACCTTATCAAAAAAAGAAAAACAAGGCTCAAATTCATGCAGTTAGGAATGAAAAGGTGAAGTCACAAAAGATCTAGCAGAAATCCAGAGAATCATCAATACCTACTTCAAAAACCTCTACTCTAATAAAATGGAAAATACAGAGGAAATGGACAGATTCCTAGATACATATGAACTTCCAAAGTTGAATGAATAAGATATAAAAAGTCTAAACACCCCAATTACAATCAGTGAAATTGGAAATCTAATTAAAACATTATAAACAAAGAAAAGTCCAGGTCCAGATGGCTTCTATGCTGAATTCTACAAGCTATTTGGAGAAGAACTATTGCCACCACCCTTTAAACTCTTCAATGAAATTGAAAGGGAAGCAATACTTCCAAATCCATTCCTTGAAGCAAGTATTACTTTGATTCCAAAACCAGGGAAAGACCCAACCAAAAAAGAGAACTACAGGCCAATCTTCTTTATGAACATATATTCAAAAATCCTAAATAAGATACTGGCAAACAGAATACATAAGATCATTAAGAAGATCATACACTATGACCAAGTCGGATTTATCACAGAGATGCAAGTTCAACATATGTAAATCAATAAATGTAATATACTATATTAACAGAGTCAAGGACAAAAAAATGATCATCTCAATAGATACAGAGAAAGCATTTCGCAAAATTCAACATCCACTCATGATAAAAACCCTGTAGAAAATTGGAATAGATGATCTTTATCTCAACCTGGTAAAGGCTATCTATGAAAAACCAACAGCCAACATTGTACTAAATGGTCAAAAATTGAAAACCATCATGCTAAAATCATGAACAAGACAAGGATGTCCACTCTCACCACTCCTGTTCAATATTGTTCTGGAAAAATTATCCAAGAAAGAAATAAAAGCATAAAGATAGGAAAGGAAGAACTTAAACTGTCACTATTTGCTGAAGATATGATACTTTACATAGAAGACCCAAAAAACTCTGCCAAAAGACTTCTAGATTTAATTGACAGATTCAGGAGAGTAGCTGGATATAAAGTCAACACTCAAAAATCAATAGCCTTCTTGTACACAAATAACAGACTCACTGAGTGAGAAATTAGGGAAACAATCCCTTTCACAATAACATCCAAAAAAATGATATATCTAAGAATCAATCTAATGAAGGAGACAAAAAACCTCTATGCTGAAAACTACAGCACTCTGAAAAAAGAGACAGAAGAGGATATAAGAAAATGGAAAGACATCCCTTGCTTCTGGGTAGGAAAAATCAACATAGTGAATATGGCCATACTTCCAAAACTGCTGTACAGATTCAATGCAATCCTGATTGAAATCCCAACAGTATATTTCAGAGAACTTGAGAAAACAATCCAAAAATTCATTTGGAACCAGAAGTGACCTAGAATAGCAAAAAACATTCTAGGCAACAGAGATGTGGCAGAGGGTATCACAATCCCCAACTTGAAACTATAATACAAAGCCACTGTGATAAAAACAGCATGGTACTAGAAAAGAAAAAGACTCAAGGATCAGTGGAATGGGTTAGAATATACAGAAACAATTTGACACACTCAGCTACCTCATCTTTGACAAAGGAGCCATCCATCCTCACTGGAGAAAAGATAGCCTCTTTAATAAATGGTGTTGGAGAAACTGGATTTCAACTTGCCATGTACTAAACTAAAATCCAAATGGATTAAAGATCTAAATATCCAAACAGAAACACTAAACTTACTGTAAAGTAAATTAGGTAGAACTCTCGAAACATTTGAATTGGAAAAGACTTTATGAACAAAACCTCAGCAGCACGAGAACTTGCACAAAGAACCAACAACTGGGGTCTCATTGTATTAAAAAGTTTTTGTAGTGCAAAAGAAATCCAACAGAACTAAGAGACAACCTACAATGTGAGAAATAATTGCCAGCTGTTCCTCATATTAAATTCTACTATCTAGAATATACAAAGAACTCAAAAAATCAGACCCCCCCCAAACAGAAAGATCTGATTCAAAAATGGACACCTGAAATGAACAGACATTTCTCAGACAAACAAGTTAAAGCAGCAAATAAATACATGAAAAAATGTTCAACAACACTGGTCATTCAAGAGATGCAGATGAAAACAATACTCACCCCAGAAAGAATGGCCACTATCAAGAAATCAACCAATAACAAATGTTGTGGGGAGAAAGTAACCCTTCTCCATTGTTGGTGGGAGTGCTGACTGGTGCAACCACTGTGGAAATCAATATGGAGATACCTCAAAGAACTAAGATTAGAGGTCCCATTTGACCCAGCTATCCCTCTACTGGGTATCTTTCCAAAAGAATTAAAAGATTCAAACTACAGTGATATATGTGCACCCATTTTTATAGCGTCACAGTTTATAATGGCTAAAACTTGGAAACAGCCTAATTACCTATCAACTGGAGACTGGACAAAGAAGATGTGGTTTTTCTATAAAATGGAGTGCTTATTACTCAGCCATAAAGAGTGAGAAACTAGAGACATTTATAGCTAAATGGATGCATATTGAGGCTATACTCTTAAGTGAAATAAATAGGACATACTTGAGTAAATACTGAATAGTTTCCCTGGTGTGAAAAACTAAAAGTGTAAATAAGGTTCAAGTGGTATAATTTCACTGATTGTAATAGGGGTGTTTAGAATTTTTTTTATCTTCTTCATTCAACTTTGGTAATACATAAGTATCAAGAAATCTGTCCATTTCTTCTGTGTTTTCCATTTTGTTAGATAGTACATGTTCTTGAAGTAGGTACTGATGATCTTCTGGATTTCTGCTGGATCTTTTGTGACTTCACCATTTTTTCCTAACTGAATGGATCTGAGCCTCTCCTTTTCTTGACAAGGTTTGCTAAGAGGTTATTAATTTTATTTATTCTTTGGAAAAACCAACTCTTCCATTCATTAATTTTTTCTATAGTTCTCTTAGTTTCCATTGCATTGATTTCTTCTTTGATCTTTATAATTTCTTCCCTTGTATAAGCTTTAGGTTTTTCTTGCTCTTCCTTTTCTAGGAGCCTAAGATTTATCATCAGGTTGTTTATCTGAGCTTGCTCTTATCCTAATGTGGGCATTCACTGCTATGAATTTTCCACGTACAGCTGCTTTTATTGTGTCCCATAGATTTCTGTATGTTGTATTAGCATTATCATTTAATTATAGAAACTGTCTAATTTCTTCCTTAATTTCCTCTGTGACCCAGATTGTTCAGGAGAGTGCTGTTCAATTTCCATGTGTTTGTGAAGTTCTTATGGTTTCTTCTGCTATTGATCTCCAGCTTAACAGAACTATGGTCTTATAATATACATGGGATAATTTTGACTCCTTTGCATTTATTTAAACCTGTTCTATGAGCTAGTATATGATCTATTTTGGATAATGACTCATGTGCAGTCGAAAAGAATGTGTATTCTAATTTTGGGTGTGAAACACTGTAGTTGTCTATTAAGTCCATTTGTTCAAAAGGTTGGTTCAATTCTAGTATTTTACTGTTGATATTTTGTCTAGATGATCTATTTGTGATAGTGGGCTACTTAGGTCCTACTACAAATGTATTAGTGCTCATTTGGCTTTTCATATCCCTTAATATTCATTTCATATAGTTTGGGCATTAATATTTGTTGCATATATATTTATGATTGACATCTCTTCCTCTTGGATTGTTCCCTTTACAAAGATATAGTGGGCTTGTCTCTCTTAATCAATTTTGGTTTGAAATTTACTCTGTCTGCAAATAAGATAGCTACCCCTGCTTTTTTCTGGGCTCCTGTCAAATGGAGAACTTTTTACCATCCTTTCACTTTCAGTCTATGAGTTTCTTTTTTAACTAGATGTGTCTCTTGCATACAACATATCATTGGATTTTGATTCTTAATCCATTCTCCCAGTCAATTTCTTTTAATTGGTGAATTGAGGCCATTCACATGGATCGCTATAACTGATATGTATTGATTTATCATTGTCATGTTACTTTCCTGTTGTTGGCTCTTTTTTATTCCCCCCCCCGTCTTTAATTTCTTGCCTTGTCTGATGGATTTGCTCTGTTGGGCCTCATGCAGTTGTGACCTTCATTGTCTTTTTGTAGGACATTGTTTAGAATTGTTTGGAGTTCTGGTTTGGTATTCATGAAGTTTCTCAGGTGTTCTTTGTCATGGAACTATCTTATTTCCTCATCAATTTTGAAAGACACTTTCGCAGGATACATCAATATAGGTTGGAGGTTGTTTTCCTTTTGGACTTGCAATACTCCAGGTTCTCCTTCACTTGAGGGTCTTGTGTTGAAAGGTCTGCTGTGATTCTAGTGGGCTTTCCTTTCCATTTGATTTGTTTCTTTTCTCTTACTACATGTAGTATTTTGTTCTTATATATTTTATCATGGCTAGTTGGAGTCCTATATGACTCACTTATCTGTATGTCAAATCCTTTTTGTCTGTTTGGGAAGTTTTCTGTCATTAATTCTGTGAACAGTTTTTTTATTTTATGCCATTTGTACTTTCTCCTGCTACTGTATGCTTTCCTATCAGTCTTATTATTCTTTGTATCATCTTAGGAGCTGTTGGATTTAATATTTTATCATGGCTAGTTGGAGTCCTATATGACTCACTTATCTGTATGTCAAATCCTTTTTGTCTGTTTGGGAAGTTTTCTGTCATTAATTCTGTGAACAGTTTTTTTATTTTATGCCATTTGTACTTTCTCCTGCTACTGTATGCTTTCCTATCAGTCTTATTATTCTTTGTATCATCTTAGGAGCTGTTGGATTTATTTTTCATGTTCCTTTACTATTTTTAAGAGATCCTTATTTTCATGGTCACTGACTGCAATCCTATCTCCTATATCTGAAATGGCTTCTATCATGGTCCTGAGCTCATCTATTTTCATGTCTGTGTTCTAGAGTCTCTAATCATGGCTTTCATTCTGCTCACCACCTCTGTAATTAATTAGGAAATTATTTCTGATTTGAATTTTTCAAGAGCCTGATTGATCTGTTTTGTTACTTCCTGTGCTATGAGTTCAGGGTGTCCTGGTGGTTGATTGTCAGACTTTTCCACCTCGTTTCCCCTAGAATTTTCTGCTGATGAACTGGAAGTCTATATTTTTGCCTTGCTTAAGTATTTTCTCATTTTTGTTTTCTGTTGTTGGGATATTCTTGGTTTAATTTATGGGTTAGTACTTTGATCTTCCTGATATAGCTACTCTTTAGGTTTTGAGTCTCTAATCACTCAGAGACAGTCTCATTTTCATATTCAGAAAGGACAATTCATTAAATCAATCACAACCCTTTAAATCAATTGATACAATCAGCAACACAGCAGCATCAAGCTCAGCTTAGAAATTGACCATTTGTGGTAGTTATTAATTTATTAACTTTAATCAAGTGAATTAAATCAAAATCAGAGACCAGACCAAAATATGTTTATAGAGAATAAACTTTTCAATACAGCAACTTTACCCTGCAGAATGGGGACTTAGGTGTTGGGAGGAGAGGAATAGATAGGTAAAAGAATAGGAGGTTTCAGGTGAAGCCAGAGGACACAGGATGATCATGCAAACTCTAGGAAACTTGAAAACAAGAGGGAAAGCAGAGTGCAAGAACAAAGACAAGAATAGAACAACTTAACAGTATTAGGGAAGCTATAAATTGTACTCTCCTTTGAAACTAATGTCAATCAAGTGAAGGAAAAAGAGACAAGAAAAGAAAAAGAAAGGAGAAATCCAAATTAGGGCAGGAATAGTAACAAAAACGGAGATGAAGAATATCATGGGAGAGCAAGAGACTGAGCAGGGGAAAAAGAATTTGCATAATGGGAAGAAAAAATTTTTAAATAAGAATTAAAAATAAGAGGAAAAGAAAGAAAAAATTTTGAAGAGCAGGGTATATCTCTGCTGTCACAGTAGACAATGTAAGCAGCAATGCGCAGAACTAAGTCAATTAGTCTCAGCTAGCCAACAGCACACTGAGATTCTGGCTGCAAGGATGAAGGTAAGCTCCCTGACATCCTGCAGGGTTGAACGCTGCAAGGTTCTACAGCAGGTTCCAGCTGTCCTTTCCCTGAAGATAGTCCAAGTTCTGATGGAAGGTGGTGATCCCTCCAAGTTACCAACTACAGAGATCTGATGTGCCTTTATTGCAATTGTTCACTTCTGTTCTCTCTTCCAGAGCTCTGTAAAATGGCCTTTATGACCACCTGTGCCTTTGCAGTGTGGATCCAGGTACTGGAACAACCAGGAGGCCTGAGGTGGGGGGATGCTGCAGAGGTGCCTGTGTGGCTGGTTGGTTCTCCCTGGTTTGCACCAATGAAGGCCCGGTGCATTGGAGGCAGGGGAGCAGTGAGCTCCCCATACATTTGGGCAGTCCTCACCAGCTTCTAGACTGGAAAATTTTTAACATGGAAATACTTTCCAACCCAATCTACAGATTCAGTGTAATCCCTATTGATACTCTTTACATCCTGTTTTGCAGCATCAACACATTGGTCCTAAAATTCATATGGAAATACAAGAAACCCTAAATAGCAAAAAGAACACTAAAAAGGGAAAAGTTGGAAGAATCGTATTTCCTGATTTGGATATTTACTACAAAGATACAGTAATCAAGACAGCCTGGTACCGGCACAAGGATAATCACATAAATCAATAAAACAGAATTTAGATTTAAAAAATCATCCTTTATACTTAAAGTCAATAGATTTTTGACAAGTATTCTGAGCTCA
>NW_022900944.1:20445133-20447419 GCF_012274545.1 Fukomys damarensis
TTTTTTTTTTTTTTTTTTTTTTTTTTTTTTTTTACAAATAATGCTGTACCAAGTGGATATCCATATGCAAAAGAATGCAGTTGGATCCTTGTTTTACAACATGGATTAAAAATATCTCAAAATGGATACTACAGTAAATATAGGAGCTACAAATATAAAACTTTTAGAAGAAAACAGAAATCATTGTAACACTGGAATAGACATCTCATATAGACACCAAATACACAAGAAAAACAGAGAAATAGATAATCAGACTAAATAGAAATTAAAAACTTATACTTCAATAGTTTCTCATCATAGTGGAAAGAAAATCCACAGAATAAAAGAAAATATTTGCAAATCATATATCTGATAACACAATTTTGCCTAAGATATATGAACAACTCATAATTACAACTTACTACTTTAAAAGTACTGACTTTAAAAATCGGGCAAGGATTTTCTTTTTTTCTTTCTTTTTTTCTGGTACCAGGGATTGAACTCAGGGCACTTGCACTTGCCAGGGAGGCATGGCATCACTGAGTTACATCCCTGGCCTAAAATGGGCTAAGGATTTGAGTAAACATTTCTCTTTTTTTTTAAATTGAGTTTATTGGTACATTTTAGGTGCACAGTACAGCTACATTCATTATTGGGATCCTGTACCTTTACATGACAGGTCTTGGTTCTCATTTTTTCCCCTTGTCCCTGCCCTCCCTTCACCCCATCCTCCCCTTTGAGTAAACATTTCTACAAAGAAGACGCACCAGCCCAGGATTTAGATCAGTGGCACCACGCCTGCCTCTAGAGCACAAGGTCCTGAGTTTGAACCTGGATAGCAAAAAAAAAAAAAAAACAACAAAGAAGATACACCAATGGCCAATAAGCAATAGAAAGATGTTCAAAATCATTAGTTATTGGGGACATATAAATTAAAATCTTAATAAGATACTATTTATCACCTACAATGATGGCTGCAATAAAAAAGACAGGCACTAACAAGTGTTGGTGAGTACATAGAAAAAGTGGAACACCATAAATCACTGGGAATGTAGAAATGTACAACTGCAATGGAAAAGTCTGATATCTCCTAAACAGTTAAATATAAGAGTTTTGGTATGCAACTCCTCTTTTAAATATACTCCCCAGAAAGTTAAACATGTATGTTAGCACGCAAATTTATAAACAAGTGTTCACAGCAGCATTATGCATAACAGCTAAAAAATATATGAAGATGGAAAATATACTAGCAATTTCCAGGGAATGGGATGCAATGACTATCATTTTTTTTCAAGAGTTATAAATCATTCTGGAAATAGTTTTATAAAACTTTGCAAATTTATCTAAAAACATTAAAAACAATGGTACATACTTGTATTTCCCAGATACTTGCAATGCTGAACCTGGACAATCAAAAGTTCAAATCTAGGGCCACGGATTTAGCGCAGTGGTGCCTCCACCTGCCTCACAAGCACAAGGATTCAAGTTTGATCCCTGGTACAAAAAAAAAGTTCTAATCTTAGCTTAGACAACTTAGTGAGACCTTCTCTCAAAATTTAAAAAGTAAAACAGTCTGTAAGTATAGTCTGAGGCAATGTCTCTGGGTCCCTGTGCTCATTCTCCAGAAACACACACACACAGAGTACTGTACACTTTGAAAAGGTGTTTATGGTATGTGACATATCTCAATAAAACTTTTATTTGAACAAAAGATTAGAAGAACTATACCAATGTCTTCCAGAGTTCCGCCTAACTTACCTTCCAGCAAGTTTAATGTTTCTGTTTTAATATTTAGATCTTTAATCCATTTGGATTTTAATTTAGTGCATGGCGAAAGATAAGGGTCTAATTTTAATCTGTGGCAGGTTGATAGGAAAAGAATTTATGAACAAATCCTCAGTAGCACGGGAACTAGCAGATAGAATCAACAACTGGGATCTCATCTTACTAAAAAGCTTCTGTACTTCAAAAGAAACCATCAGCAGAACTAAGAGACAATCTACAATGTGGGAAAAAATTTTTACCAGCTGTATCTCAGACAAAGGACTATTACCAAGGATATATAAAGAACTCAAAACAATCAGTCCCCTCAAATATAAAGACCCGATTCAAAAATGGGCATCCGAAATGAACAGACATTTCTCATACAAAGAAGTAAAAGCAGCAAGAAAATATATGAAAAAATGTTCCACATCACTGGTCATTCGAGAGATGCAGATGAAAACAACACTGAGATTCCACCTCACCCCACAAAGAATGGCTGCTATCAAGAAATCACACAATAACAAATGTTGGCGGGGTTGTGGG
>NW_022900944.1:20448010-20499499 GCF_012274545.1 Fukomys damarensis
AAAAAAAAAAAAAAAAAAAAAAAAAGAAGAAGAACTTACTACTGGTAATTCAGATGGCACCAAATGTGCTGGATACTGTATTCTGAAATGTCATTGACAATCCTGTTTAATAGACTTTTAAAAATGAAACACACTGGCATTTATTTCTAAGCCATTTATTTCTGAACTAAATTCTCCTCGCTTTTCTTCTTATTATCATCATTATGGAAATCATTGTACGGTAGAAGAGGCACCAATGAAGAAATCAGAAGATTTGGATATGAGCCTGGCTCAACTACCAGAAGCTCAGGCAGGTACTTTCATTTTGCTGAGTTCCTTTAATCATCTAACAGATAAGAGTGTGACAGTTATTCATATATGTCAAGTTGGCTGGGCCACAGTGCTCAGATCTGTGGTGACCTTCTGTGTGTTTCTGTGAAAGCAATAATGATAAAATTAAAAACGAATCAGTGCTCCTCCAACTGTGAGTGGACATCATCCAACCAACTGAAGGGCTACACAGGACAAAGACTGAGTTCTTCTGAGTAAAGGGAAGTCTTCTACCTTGTTACCTGAACTACTATAGCAGCAGCTCTTCCTGTATCTCCAGCCTGCCAACCTAGCCTGATGATTCTAGATTTTTCAGCCTCCATAATGATGCACATTAATTCTTCAAAATAAAGGTCTTCACAAACACACACACACACCCTACTAGTTTTGTTTTGTTTTTGGAGAATGACGACTAATACGGAGAATATGCCTCACAAAGTTTTAAGATATCTTCCATCTCTACTAGCTTCAGCAATTAAAAATAAATGGATATTGAAAGCTCCAGTTGCTCCTAGAGCATTTTGGAAGTTCCTTACCAGTTGCCCTGAAATAAGGTAGCAATTTGGTAAGGGTTTAGAAGAGTAATGCTTGCACTGACACATCTACTTTATAACTGTCCTCCAAACTTTATAGTGAAGTATAATGTTCTCAAAAAGTCTATGTGATCAGAATATAAAAGCAGGTGTTCGTGATTCAAGGACAACCAGACCCGTTCAGTACAGCTGATAACAATGGCATGCATGCAACCATTTAATTTGCCCATGAGTAAAACAAGTCCTGATATTCTTACAAAATAGAAGATACCAGTCTTTTTCATTATGAGTCATAAAGACTAAATTCTCATCATTAAAGTATAGCCAATTCTATGTTATAAATATGTTACAACTATCAAGACACGCACTGTTCAAAGCTTTTCATTTTCTGTGTATCTAGCAGCAGGAGCTTTTGCCATTTCACAGCTCATTTGCACCTCCACCAGCTTTGCTGCACTCATTGCTGTCCCTGGCAAAAGATTTGGTGAGACAGGCAGTTGATGTAAATGAGATTTTTAGATTATCCATGCTCTCCTTTCCTACCATGACCATGGATAATCAAGAATTGGCTGTGCAAAGAGAAAGAATGCAATTAGGCATTAGATAAGGAGGGCTTCACACATGAAGTCACTAGGAATGTCTTAAAGGGATTATGAAGGAGAGAAGAGCACCTCGGAAAAGAAAATGGCTTTTCAAATTAATGTTTCCTGATGTTTTCTGAAATGGCACCAGAAAAATGATCAAAAAATTGTAACAGTAATTCATCAACCCATTTCAAAGTGTCTACATTGCAGTGTCTAAAGGATGTATGGTGAGTTAGTGAAACTATCAGAGATCATTCCATTCAAAAAGTGTGCAATTACAGCTTCCTGACTTCCAGAGAGACCACCAACTAGGCATTTTCTGCTTACATTTTGGTGAAGCAGGTAAATAAATAATGTCAGTTTAACAGAGTTAATTCTACTACAAGGGAATTTGGAAGTGTTAGGAGAAGGGTTCAGTTATGCAAGTCAGATAAGTCAAAGAAGACTTTTTGTAAAAATACCTCAGTTAAGTGGTTAGGGATGATTAAGAGTTAGGTTCTTTTAAAAAGAAAAAAAAGCAATTTTTGACAGAAATAGGAATGTGAACAAAAGCACGGAGAATCAAGAGAACTTGAATTTTTGGGCAACTGTAGCAGTTTCATATGCTTGATTCTAACATGAAACTCATGTAGAATCAGCTAATAAGAAAAGAAAAATAAACCACTCATGGAATTACCTTAATAACCCTTGCTAAAAAATTTGGGCTTCATCCAGTAAAGATGAAATGCCATCAAAGAATTTTGACTGTGAGTGATGTGGTTAAGCTTGTGTTTTCAACCGATCATCCAGAGAGATAATATGGGTAGGTTTGATTTATACAGAAGAGGATATAAACAAGAAAACTCAGGTATACACATAGAAATCTAAAATGGGAACATTTTAGCTAAAAGAAAATGCAGGTGAAAATGAAGAAAAAGTCTTCAAAACATTTAGAGGATAATTGCCAGACTGTTGCATAACTGAGTATAGTAGGAGAGGGAAAGGGAAAGAGAGGCTACAATTATTTCCAAGATGCCAGATAGAAAACACAGAAAGAGTGAGGTGACTTGGTGGCTGAGGAGCTCAGCACTGGTATGTTGAGGCAAGGAGAGAGGGAAAGCAGGTGTTTGCATGTTTAAATGTGAGACTCAGGTAAAATTAGAGCTGATGAGAATATCTGAGAGTCATGCCATGGTGATTCAGGTTACAAGAGGGAAAGGACCCAAGGAGATGATGTAAAATACTGGCTTCAACTTTGACTACAACTTAGAGTCAATGTGAGAAAAAACTTATCCTCACGCATTGCACAGAACACTTAAGTCAGAATTCATGGGATACAGGCAAAGACTAGACCTACTGTGTTAAGTAGAAATAAAGGGCCCACTATTATAGGCCGATGAAGAAAATAAAAAATGGTCACAATTGTATGAAGAGAACTAAACCGAGTAAATAATGACTTCTTTCAAACTCTTATTTATATTCACTAGAATAATCACTGTTATAAAAGTAAAACTGTGATATGGTGTTACATTTCATGACCGCTGCAATAGCACAGCACTTTAAGGGATCAGCTTTTGTTTTGCCAATGTGGGATCAGTTACCTTGTTATGCTTCATTATAAATGGGTTCCAATAAGTTTCATTTCCTTTATAACATGGTAAAGCATATATTATTATAACCAATCAGGTATATTCAATAATTATAAGAATTCTGAGATATAATCAAAATTATGGAACAAATAATTTATTTTTTAATGATTTATTTATCCTTTGTTTTTGAGGATTTATTAATTTTGAGGATAATTCATCTATTTAGCAGTTTTATTTTTCTTTATGATTTTCCTAAAGGATTATTTGTTGGAGGATGGGTTAGACTTTGACTGTATTTATAGATTAAAATTTAAAATTTAATGTACATACACACACACACACATATATTTATAACATTCCACCACCAAGGTATTGAGGCATATTTGTTTGCCCCAAAATTATATTACAGTTTTACTGATTGAGGCAATATAAAAACACCACTTTTGGATGCAATTGAATATGTGATTATGACCTCTAACAATGGTAATTTAAGTATTAATTTCCATCCATCTCAGTAACTGGCAGCGTACATCAATTATAACATTAGGTGCCCAGTGATTGCAGCTGCAAAAAACAGAATTAGTGTTTAATCCACTGTCATTCACCTGAAAACTTAACAGTTCTAATTAGTGAGCCAGGAAGGCTGTCAACAACTAAATGTCTAGTGACGGACCTGCAATGACAGACTCTCCCAACCCTTCCCAGACTTGCTCATCCGGCATGGTTGGACCATTTCTTCGCAGCTCAGAATTCACACTGTCAGAAAGAAAGTGATTTTTTTCGTGTCTGTGAATTTCCCGAAGAAGTTAGAAGCGTGCTGGACAAAAGATCCTTTGAGCCTACCCTCAGTCCGTAGAAAGTTGTTCTTACTCCCTTTTACTTTATCTCTATGCACTGGCCTCTGCAAATTGTCACATGGCAATTATTATTTTATTCCTTTTATATAATTTTTTAAAAAACCTTTGTAAGTGTCAGACACATGGCTAGGCATTGTGGATATACAGATCAGTCTAAGAAGATAAACATCTTGATGGACACCAATGAATTAAAGATGAGAATACCACTTCGGTAGGTTCTGTGAAAAGAATTGAAACAGTGAGTGAGAGGAGCTACTTTGCATTTGGTGACCAAGGAAGCACATTTGCTTGAGGTCTTGAGCTGAGTAGAGCTGAAAATATGGAGTCAGAATTTAAAGGCTGCTGGAAGAGCCTTCTAGGAAGAAGGTAAGAAAGCCCTAAGATGAAAATATTTGAATATTTTGCAAAGGCAAAAAAAGTCATTGTGGAACATAGTGGCCAAAGATGAGATTAATCCAAGCTAAAGTCACAGATATGGACAGAGTCCATGTAACCCATGCAAGGAGTTTGGATTTCATTCCAAGTAAAAGAGACATCACTAGGAAGTTTTTAATTGATTTATGTTTTTCAAAAGTCCTTTACTTTGGCCACTATATAAAGAATGGATTATAATCCTTGAAAATTTTTTTACATATTTACAGCAAGAAGGTGAATAAAAATGTTTATATGTAATATAAGTAATATCTACTTTAGGATAAATACATGCAATCTCAATAATATCTGTCTTAGGATACATATACACATGATAAAAATAAAGTCAGTGTAAATTGTGAAGATTCTCTAAGGTGACTCTCCCATTGTTCACACTATTGACTGTGTAATCTCCTCCCTTTCAGTGCAGGCTTCTAACCAACAGAGTATTACAAAGGTGAAGATGTGTCATATTCATAATCATGTTGTATTATATAAAACACCCTCTTAGCAGTGGGAAGCAAGACATTCTACCAGCTCTGAAGTAAGGTCCTGAGAGTCTATGATAAAAACCTATAGGAAAGAAACTTTCAAGAGCCAGCAAAAACCCAGAATCTCAATCCTTAAACCACCAGAAGATGAATTCTGCCAATAACCTTTGGAAGCCAGGGGTAGATCTTTCCTCAGTTGAGCCTTTGATAAGAACGCAGCCCAGCCAAAGACACCTGAAGTGCATCCCTGTCAATTTGTGAGCAGATGACCCATGCCCATACCCAATAGGTGAACTGTAAGATAATTAATACTTGTTATCTTTGGAGGAGAGGTAGGAACAGAATGGGAAGCAAACATTGTCAGAGTGAATTTGGAAGCTATTGTTAATAACTTTTTAATATCCTCATATCCCCTAGGTTTTAACCTAATATTCCTTTCTAGAGTATATAATTTGTTCCAGAATTCCTCCCCACCCCAAGGATTCCAAAATCCCCGGATGCTAAATTTCCTTATATAAAATGGCATAATATTTGCTACATGCAACACATCCTCCCATATACCTCAAACCATTTCTAGATTGCTTCTAATATCTAACACAATGCAAATCCTAAATAGTTATTATACTGTATTATTAGGAAATAATGACAAGGAAAAGACAGAACATAATCAGTTCCCCTTCAATTTGTTTTTCAAATATTTTCTGTCCATGCACCCATGGATGTGGAACATGTGAATATGGAGGGCCAACTATATTTTTTCTCATCCTTTTATTTCCAACATTCCTTTGACAGTTTCTAAGATTGAGTACCTTGAAAATGTCATGGGATGTCTTAAATCAATTCTTAGGGTATCTGTCTTTAATCTCTCTCATCCATTTATATCTGTAAAAATTTCAATCATTTTAGGGTCAAACACTGCTATAATTTAACACATATTTTGCATTTTTGTGTACTTCCTTGGTATTTTTGTCACCATTCTACTTTCCGTGGGATATACGGCTGTATCTCAGATTACAAACTTAATTTGTTTCATGATTTGGGGGAAGACATTTGGAAACACATTTGTGTTTGGTGAAGTAGATGGCAGTGGTTGTGTTTGTCAACCAGTGCAGAGTTTGTAAACGGAAGCAAAATTTTGCCAAATGCTTTTTTTGCAAACTGAGTTGTTTGCAAACAGTAGCATTTGTGAACCAAGGTATTACTGTACAAAGTATTCTTATTCTGTTTGTTGTATTTGCTGTATTGCTCCTTTCATAGATGGACTTATCTGAAGACTCATTAAAACTTTTTCCAAATGAGACAAGTATTACAGTATGCTGACATATTACTTCAGTCACCTCAAGGCCATTACTTTGCCTGTAATTCTGTATATAATTTTAATTCCAGAGAACGTTCATAAATTTCTTCAGAGCTTAAGGAGGATCCAGCAGTCTACGCTAGTTTGCCTTTTGTTAGAATGAGAAAGTTTCTGTTATAATGTTTAGTTAAATTCTATTTTTCCATCAGTGTGGCAGGCACATAATTGTTTTATTATTAGTCTTTCAGCTTTACAGATATGCCATAATATTTTGCATGAATAACTGATTTAATTTTTGAAGTAAAAATATGGTGTTTAATAACATTAGTAAATTAAGAAGTAGAGTTTAAAGAACTAAATGATTATTCTTTTGATCATTATTTCATACATGCTCTGGTAACACCAAGAAGGCTAAAAATTAAGAAAGATGTTATCTAGCATTTCCTTTTATTTTGATGTATGTCATTATAGTCTTTAGATTCTTTTTCCTTTTTATCTAGAATGAGTGTGCTGCCAGTTGCTCACTCAAACCACTGATGCCACACTGTCAGTTCATGAAACATGTGTCCGTTTATTCCAAGCATGCTCAGCCACTTCAAGCATATTGCTTTTAATTAAGCACCTGTTATATGCAAGCCATTGAGATTATTAATGTGCAGGATGAGAAAAATAATTCAGCAGAACCCACCATGAGCTTATCCTCTAGTAATGGGAGATAAATATCCTCAGAAATAATTAGAATGCAAGGTTTAATATGATAAATACAAAGAAAAGATAAATAGATGAAGCATAAGTTGGGTTTTATAGAAGATTTTTGGACTTTGGTGCTGTGCCTTTAAAGAAGGCCAGAATTTGATCTTCATAAGTGAATGTGTTCTTTTTGCTCACCTTTAGGCCTTCATAAACACAACTTTAGCCACATATACTTTCATGCATTTCCTCTTGGCCTACCTATTTCTAACTTATCCTTAGCTTCTCAGCTACACTGCCCATCTTTCAGGAAATCTTGCAGCTCCCACTCTTACTTCTCTGAGCTGGACTAAGTGCCTGGCTTACATGTGCCCCAAAGAACTGGCAAGTAAACTCTACTATAATTTTATACTTGTCTACTCTGACTTCCTGTTTATTTGCAAAGTACATTGTACATAGTACAATGACAAACTGTTAGCTAGTGGCCCACAGACATCTATTTGTACAGATTATTTGTAATGGAGCATAGAGACCTATGAGAAGATTTTTTTTTTTAAAGCAAGGACAGCATAGAGAGGGAGACAGCAAATAGCAGGCACATCTCTCCTGCCTGTCCCTAAAGGCTGGATCCGACGTTACTTTGTGAGGCATAAGCAGTGGGGCCCAGGCAGTGTTGCTTGGTAGCTCAGGTAATGAGGTGCAACAGAGGTTGAGCTAAGGGCATTTTTCACATTCTGCTGAAAAAATAATCATGTTATACCAGCCCAGTGGAGACACTGTGCCTTAAGGATTTTACATGGTTGGGAATACAGGACACTGGACACCTAGCAGGGCAACATACATGTCTTAGTTACTTTCTTTTCACTGGAATAAAATACCTGACACCCACACCTAAAGAAGAGTTTTTTTCTTTGTTGGTTTGTTTATTTATTTTTAAATTATGGTTTCAGTCCATGCTTGGCTGGTTCCAGGGCACAAACAATATGGTGAAAAGACATGGAAGAGGAAAGCCTGCAACATTGGGAGCTAAGGAGCAGAGAACAAAGAGAAAAGATGGGGACAAGAATATATCTCTCCATGTCATGCCCCCAGTGACCCTCAGCTAAGCCCCAAAGGATAACTCCACTAATGAGCTTAGAACCTGTGATCCAATCACCTTCCACATACATGAGACTTTGGGGGACATTTTAGATCTAAACCCTAATACAAGCAGAAGCATAATCAGGAGTAGTGATGTCAGGCCCTTTGCAGGGGCCTCAAGGAGAACAAAGAGCTATCTTAAGAGGAAAACTGAGGTTCCCAAGTTAGACTGGAGGCAATGAGTCCCATACCAAATTCAGGCAATAAGATTAATGTTATTTCATCTTCATCCAAGAGGTGCTAAAGACCAGAGAATTTTTCAGGAGTCTTTTGGTATTCCTAGAAAATTAATTAGGTTGTCATTTCCTGAGACTTTGGGTTGTACTTTTTTCACCATAGAGTTACTAAAATTGGTATAAAATGGAACACACAGATATAGCCATTATAAAGTTATTGACTAAATAATCACAATATACTACATCATTATTATGAATGGTATTAAAATTTAAAAGTATTCCTTCTAAACCACGGCTCTAAATCACTGTATTGAATTGGCTCCTGATTTCTTTTATGAAATACTTTAACTATGCCTTTGACAAAGTATAGAATTTGCTATTCTTAAATACATATGTTCTTTCTTGCCTCTAAGCCTTCATGAATTCTACATTAGCTAGATGTGCATTCCTTTGAGCCCACTGCACTCTTACTAATCTTAGAGGTTTTCAGGTATGAATTATTTGCAATGGGAAAAAGAAATCTGTTTCAATAGGTAATTCAGTTTCATATGTGTGAGTTAAAGGAAAGTTGTAAACAGATTAAAAATAGAAATGAACTTTCAAATATTCTTTTCAGTCTGTTTCAAACTACATCCATTAAAATACAATATTATCTGGTATGAACAGATGGGTTTTCAAATGAATGTAATCAATCTCCACTATAATTTGGTCAACACTGCATGATAAAGTTTTGAGACTGTGTAAAAGGGTTTTCTCTATAATTCTCCCCCAAATAGTATTACTTAGGAATAAGTCCCTGTTCAATGAATAATGACTCTTTACATTTGACTACAGCACACATAAAAATTTCTACACATCTCATATGATATACTATTAGAAGTTATATAAATAGCCAGGCATATTCATAGAATAATGTAGTTGCAAAGGCTACAAGGACTTAAACAACTTTTTATCTGTAAAATGGATTCTCATGTGATGAGGTAAAAAAATCAAATGTAATGTCAAAACCTTCCTGCTACAGGAGGATCGCTGTGAGTTTGAGACCAATCTGGGCTACACAATGAGTTCCAGTTCAGTCTCAACTACATAGTGAGACCCTGTCTCAAACAAACAAACAAACAAAACTCCCTGCTACAGAACATGATTTCCATAATGATAGGGAATGCAAAACAACCAAACTGATTTATTAATTTACTGAGCTCATGTACCATTAAGTAGTATTGTAGATTATAAAAAACATGAAGGCTACACTCTTGCCCCAGAGAAGAAAATCAGAGAGAACTACACACTCTGTTCCAAGGTTGTGTGCCCGGCTGCAGAGTTGCCAATGGAATGTCAGAGCTCCTGGATAGTTTGGCCATATGTCTTCCCGAAGAGTATTTAAGCTATGTGGCACCAATAACCTCTTGTACCTCTTGTACCTCTACTGTCAAAATAAGCAATAAATTGTGAATATAACACTAGATATTTGGCCTGACAGTGAAATGGAAGACAAATGAAGCCAAAATGATATTTTTTTAATTTTTGAAAGGATATGTGGCTAAAGTAAACAAAAGAAATAAATATAAAAACTCCTCCATTTAAAAATATTTACAAACATAGGAAAATGGCTACATATTGAGGATATACTCCTAAGTGAAATAAATAAGTCACACATGTGTAAATTCTGAATAGCTTCTCTGGTGTGAAAAGCTATAATAGTACATAAGATCCTAATGATATAATTGATAATGTGAAATAGGAAGAAAAGGGCTAAAGGTGTAGGGAAAGTGGGAAGAGTAGGGGCAAGGTAAAAAGGGAAAAGTAAAAAATATGAGAAAATGAAAAGATGGAAATAAAGTGTTTGTAAATGGGGAGGGGAGGAGGGGGTGACAGGAGGACAGGGACAAGGGGAAAAAATGAGAACCAAGACCTGTCATGTAAAGGTACAAGATCCCAATAATGAATGTAACTGTACTGTATACCTAAAATGTACCAATAAACTCAATTTAAAAATTCACAAAAAGAGAACAATGGAATTCCTGAAACTTTCAGTTTGCATTGGGTATCTATCAGTATATAGAAAAGTAAGATATATTATGTGTACCTCTTCCATCCTCTGGAGCCTATGATACACCTCTTATTTTGGCAGACTCCCACGAAAAAGTAAAAATATTAAGAAACCACTTATACAGGGAGTTGACTCATCTGAAAATATTTGCATTACACTTCCCACTTAGCTACAACCTTAAGGAAGGATTTCAGTACCTTAGTGATAGCATTTCTTTGGTGAAAGCCAAATGAGAGTTCAAATAGAATTAATCCTTTCTGTGGAAGCAAGTGCTACACAATCTGATTTATATGGTCTACTTAAAAGATCTATACTGATGTTTTACTATAGCAAGGTATAATACTAGGTAAAAGAGCCTCCCATTTATCTATTTTTTTCAAATCATATGTTTTAACTCTCTAGGGCTACAGGTATTCTAATCAGTTATTCTTTGGAGTCCCTTGTTGTTTTAGCTTATGTGCCACTCTCAAAAAGTTAGATGTACAAAAAAAGAAATCCCTAGCAATAATCTTTACCTATTTTTCATATGATGACTAACTTACCTGCTTGTTCAGTTTTGATTTTCCACTTTAAAATTCTGTCTGTAGTGTTTCTCACTTGCTTAGCTTTCTGCCAGGACAACATGGTCTTTATGTTAGCTGACAGATTTTGCTGGTAATATCTTTATAATATGGTGGTATATGCTTTGCTGTTATCCCATTGATATAGGGCACCAAGTAAGTCAAATAAGCAAAAATAATCCAAACAAGGGAAATATTATAACACCCAACCTACTAGGTATCCAAAATGTGAGTTCATGTTCTCTAAAATTGTTGATATTTGTGACATTAGGGTTTTTAGGTCCCCCACTACAATTGTATTAGTGCTTATTTGGTTTTTCATGTCACTTAATTTTAGTTTTATATAGTTGTAGGCATTAGTATTTGGTGCACATATATTTATTTGTTTTTACTTATTATTATTATTTTTTTTGGTACTGGGGATATAACTCGGGACCTTGCACTTGCGAGGCAGGTGACAGAACCACTAATATAAATCTACACCTATATTTATGATTGTCATCTCTTCCTCTTAGATTGTTCCCTTTACAAGGATGTAGTGACCTTGTTTGTCTCTCTTAACTAGATTTGGTTTGAAATTTATTTTGTCTGCAAATAAGATAGCTACCCCTATTTTTACTCGAGTTCCTGTTGCATCGAGAACTGTTTTCCATCCTTTTACTTTCAGTCTGTGAGTTAGTTTTTTAACCAGGTATGTATCTTGTATACAGCATACTGTTGGATTTTGCTTCTTAATCCATTCTGCGAATTTGTTTTGAGTGGTGAATTGAGGTCATTAACATTGATAGCTATAACTGATATGTACTGATTTATCATTGTCATATTCTTTTCCTGTTGTTGTCTCTTTTTTTCCCCCTCTCCCTTTAATTTCTTGCCTTGACTAATGAATTTGCTCTGTTGGGTCTCATGCAGTTGTGACCTTCATTGTCTTTTTCTAGGACATTGTTTAGAATTGTTTGGAGTTCTGGTTTGGTATTCATGAAGTTTCTCGGTGTTCTTTGTCATGGAAGTATCTTATTTCCTCATCAATTTTGAAAGACACTTTTGCAGGATACATTAATATAGGTTGGAGATTGTTTTCCCTTAGGACTTGCAATACCTCACTCCATGCTCTCCTTGACTTGAGGGTTTGTGTTGAGAAGTCCAGTGTGACTCTGATGGGCTTTCCTTTGCATTGATTTATTTTTCTCTAACTGCTTGTAGTATTTTGTTCTTCTGTTGTGTTTCCAGGATTCTGATTATTATATGTCTACATGTAGTTTTTTTTTTTTTTTTTGATCATGGCTTCTTGGAGTCCTATATGCCTCACTTAACTGTATGTCAAATTCTTTTGCTCTGTTTGGGAAATTTTCTGTCACTAATTCTGTGAACAGTTTTTTGTCATTTGTACTTTCTCCTGCTTTTTCATGGACTCCTGTCAGTCTTATATTATTTTCTTTGCATCATCTAGAAGCTGATGGATTGATTTCTCATCGTCCCTTACTGTTTTTAAGAGATCTCTCTTTTCATTGTCACTGAGTGCCATCCTGTCTTCTATACTGAAATTCTATCTTCACATTCATTTATCCTGCTGTGAATACTTTCAATAGAGTTTTTAATCTCCTGGATATCAGTTTTAATCTGTTTCATGGATTCCATTTCTTTCCTATGTTGGGCATTCATGGTTTCCATTTCTTTCCTATGCTGGGAATTCATGGCTTTGATCATGTTTCAGAACTTACCTTTTTATATATATGCCTGTTTCTGTTCTAGAGTTTCTAATCATGTCTTTAATTCCGCTCATAATCTCTCCAGTTATCTCGTAAATTATTTCTGTTTTGAATTTTTTTAGAGACTCATTCATCCATTTTGTTACTTTCTGTGCAATCAGTTCAGGGTGTCCAGGTGGTTGATTATCAGACTTATCCACCTCATTTCCCCCAGAATTTGCATTTTGTGAGCTGGAAGTCTGTGTTTGTGCCTTGCTTAAGTGTCTTGTCATTTCTATTTTTGTTGTTGATACTGTCCTTAGTTTAATTCCTGGGTTAATACTTCAATCTTCCTGATATAGTTGGTCTTTAGGTTTTGTGTCTCTAGTAACTCTAAGGTAATCTCATTTTTATTAAAGCAGGGAGTACAACTGATTAGATCAATCACAACACTTTAGCCCAAGTGATATGATCAGCAACACAACAGCATCAAGCACAGCTTAGACAATAACAATTTGTGTTAGTTATTAATCTATCACCTTTAACTGTGTGAATTAAATCAAAATCGAGGACCAGCCCAAAATATGTTTATAGTGAATAAACTCTTCAATATAACAACTTCACCCTTCAGGATGGGGACTTAGGAGATAGGTGGAGAGTCATAAATAGGTAGAGGATAGGGAAAGGTTAGAAGTGAGGCCAGCAGACACAGGAAGATCACACAAACTCTAGGAAACTGTTGAAGACAAGAGGAAAAGACAGAATGAAAGAACATAGACAAAAACAGAACAACCTAACAGCAATAGGGAAGCTAGAAACTGTATTCACTTTCCTTGCAAATTGACAATCGAGAGAAGGAAAAAGAGAGAAGAAAATAAAAGAAAAAAAGAAATCTGAAATAGGGTAGGGCAGGAACAGAAACAAAAAGGGAGAGGAAGAACAAACAATGTGGGAGAGTGAGAGAGAGAAGGAAAAGAAAAAAGAATAAAGAAAAAAAGAAAAATTTTAAAAGGGTAGAAAAAGAAAAAACTAAAAATTGAAAAAGGAAAAAAATTTAATAAAAAATAAAAATGAAGAGTCTCCTTCAGTGTATGTCTCTGCTATAAATATAGACAATGTGGGCAGCAGTGTGCATATCTAAATCAATCAGTATCAGCAAGATAGCAGCATTACCCTGAGATTCTGGCTGATTTCTAGCTACAAGACCCAATTTGACCTCTCTGACCTTCCACAGGGTTGAATTCTGCAAGGTTCCAGTTGTCCTTTCCCTGAAGATAGTTCAGGTTCCAATGGGAGGTTGTGATCCCTCCAACTCACCAGCTGTTGGTCTGGTGTGCCTTTATTGCAGTGGCACTATTATTATTAAAGGTAGTCCACTTTTCCAGTGGGCTTCAATTTTCAAGGAGCCTGAGAGAGGCCCTCTTTCTGTTGTTAACATCTGCTCTCTATTTTCTAGAGCTCAGGACAATGGCCTTTATGACACCCTGTGCCTCTCTGTTGTGCATCCCAGTACCGGAAGCAGCCAGGAGGCCAGAGGTGTGATGGTGGGGGGCAGTGCTGGTGTTGCAGGAACACACTGGGGATCAGTTTGCTCCTGGTGGGGGGCAGCCCACCTAGCCTCTTTTTAATGCTAATGTTCTCAAATAGAGCTTTACTCTGCTCCAACTTTACAGGTCCCTACTTTAAAGAAGCTTCATTTTCAATGAAACTCAAATTTTAAAAATCATGCAGCTGTGCCTTTTACTTTTGAATCTCAATGTAGAGCTAGTGAAAAGCTCCCTGACTTGAAATTTCCTCTGCTATATATAACATATATGGCCTAGAGTTCAACTGCCAATATAGTTCTTGTTCCCAACTGAAACCTCGGCCTGGTCTTTACCATCCACATTTCTGTGAGCATTTTGGCTTTCTGAGCTCTGATCAGAATTTCCCATCTAGCTCACTCACAGCATTCTAGGGCTAATTCTTTAGCTGGCATCTCCGAAACTTTCCAAAATTCCTTCAGTAAACTGGTTGAAGAGGCTTCTGAACCAAAAGTTCAGTAGAATAACATCAACAATCCTATTTTCTGCTGCCAAAATCTAAGTTGTTTTCTTATTGTTGAGATACAATACCCAACACTAAGGGAAGAGGTTTATTCTGGCTCATAATTAAAAGTTTTTGTCCTTGCATGGTTAGCTGGCTCCAGGCAGAAGCAGCACGGTGGAAGGGGCCTGGCAGAGGAAAGATGACCATCTCGTGCATCCAGGCAGCACAACGAGTCAAAGGAAAATCCTGGAAGGGAGATATATCCTTCTAGGTCATACCCCAGTGATCCACCTCCTCCAGCTAGATCTCATCTCCTAACAGCAAATCAGCTATAATGTGCCATAATATAATCACCCTTCAAAACCCCCACCCATGGCACATGAGGTTCTCAGGGACATCTCAATATAAACCAAAACACCCTGATTCCTCGTCTCATTCATATTCACTATTCTTGATGCTAGCCATCCTGACTGGATTAAGACGGAATCTCAAGAGCATTACTACATCTCTTTATAGTTCCAACATTCTAAGTAACATTTGTTCATATTTAGCTATTTTTGGTTTATTTTTGATGATTTTTATTTGATAATATTTTGGGGGATATATGAATATTATTCTTTTAGCTACTCCTTTGAAATATTAAATAAACATATTAAAAATAAGATGCCTTTTAGCCACTGCTGTTTCTGGAGAGTGACTTCTCTTTGGATGATTTCTATATGCTATCTTTTATAACATTAGATTTGCTTATGCGCTTCAAATGTAATTCACAGCTGCATTGAATTTAAGTAGGAGTTTCTGGTTTTTTGTTTGGTTGGATTTGGTTTGGTTTTGTTTTGGTTTCGTTTTGAGACAAGGCCTTGCTATGTATTCCAGGCTGGTCTTGAACTCATGATTATTCTCCTACCTCAGTCTTCAGAGTGGTGAGAGTATAGACATGCACCACAACACCCAGCTTAAGTGGGAGTTTCTTTAATGGATGTGTTGTATATATGTATATGTATATGTTTTAACATGCATTATCTCCTTTTTGCGCTCTCATTTTTTATTCATTGAAAGGAGCAGCCTTACTAAATACATTTACATGAAATAGGGATGATTTCTGACTAGCTATACATGATCATTTTCTATTCTGCTTCACACATAAAACTCAAATGTCCGCTCTTTACATATATCTGTTTGTATCCCATTAGGCCTATAGTTTCTAAGGAGCTAGTCCACTTTTGTGCAGGCATATTATTTTTAAAACTATTTTTAGTATTTTACATGCAATGCAATGTTGATAGGATGGACAGTTTCCATGTGAAATCACAACTTACTCATCCTCCAGCCACTCACAAGCTAAGATCAGGACAACTTTTTTTTTCTTGGTACCGGAGATCCAACTCGGGATCTTGAGCTTGCGAGGCATGCAGTAGAACCACTGAGCTAAATCCCTGGAAGACCAGGACAACTTTTGTTCCCCAGCTGATACCCTGATCTCATGGCTTTATAATATAAAGTATATTATATGTCACATATGCACCTGCCAGGTCTCTCATCATCACAGTGTCTCAAAGACGTGATAGAAATTTACTCTTAAAATATACTTTTAAAATACTTGCAACAAGGAGAAACTAGATGCTAAAGCATGCAGAGTTTCTTAGGATTTTCACAAGTAACACAATCACTTGGCTGGAACAAATAACAGGGCCATGTTTAACATCAAAGAGGATGAGGAGGTACAATCCTACTATGTACATGGAAGGAAGAGAGCTAAACATATTTGGTGATTTACAATAATAATTTCCACAGATATTTGTAAAGAGGGAAGCATTAAATAATTGTTTCCTTCTTCTGGTTATTAGTACAATTTTGCTAATGTGTTATTTAAAAATTACACTAGCATAGAAAGGATGAAATAGCAAAATCAATACTGAATTCCTCAAAACAGGCATGTGTAGCCAGAGTAAGATTCTTAAACTAAAAATTTCAATTGTCAGATCATAGCACAAATTCAGAACAATGAACAAAAAATTTAATCTCTAGGGTTTTAAAAATTATTAATATGTCCCTACAACCCTGTCTACAACATAA
Source organism: Fukomys damarensis (assembly GCF_012274545.1). Taxonomy (NCBI): domain Eukaryota; kingdom Metazoa; phylum Chordata; class Mammalia; order Rodentia; family Bathyergidae; genus Fukomys; species Fukomys damarensis. Next base: position 20,464,469 of record NW_022900944.1, read on the forward strand.
TGATAGTCAATGCTATGGAAGAATAAAATATATGAAGTAACTTTCTGAACAAAGATGAGGTAAGATTATTTCTATATAATTCTTTCAAATACTTATCATTTGTGAAGCATTCAGATAATATATTACTATTTACATAGCATTCAATCAGTAACTTAATTACAAATATATAGCCATATTCTTTAGTGTTTCATAAATAAAATACTGTACAGGCTAGTAATTGCTTGTATATATCTCTTACCTATTTCTGTGAAGATTATAATTCACACACAAAGCGAAGTGGTCAACTAACTAATCACAAATTTTTGAGGGCTCCTCATTGTGTTGTTTTTATAGATGTTAGTGCCAATAAATTATTTACTTATTTGAACTGCTGAACTAAAAGCAATGAGGCAGATCATGATTACATACGGTAAACAAATACTAAAAATTATTTCATAAAATCTTACATAACCACATTTTGCAAATCCTGTTTGAAAAGTATCCTGAATTCTACAAAATTACAATAAAATAATAGGAACTTTATATCTCCAAAATATTACATGTTAAAAATTGTTTTTAAATGAAGAAAACTTTTCTAAGGGAGAGTGCCTACTTTGGTTCCAAAGCAACAATGGAAAATATGGATATCATCTATCTAGCCATCAGTAGGGGAAAAAAACAGTATCTTTTTAAACAATCTCCTTAAGGCAATGTGAACCAAGATGAAGTGCTCAACTTTAGGAATTATAAGTGAATTAATTGCAATTAGACTGAGATGGGCAAGGGTGAAATATCTATAGGCTTTTGATTAACTTCATCAAGGTCCTGGATTTTTTTCTCTGAGTATGCAAAGTCCATGTCCATAACAAGGTGCAATATAGATGGATAAATGAGATCTAAAAGTGAAACCAAGAGCACAAATGAAAATAGGAGGATTCTTGTAAATGTATTTGAAAATTAAAAAGCAGAAGATACAAATATTAAAATGTTTAGAAGAAGACCAAAGATATTTAGATTATGTGCACATAAAGAAAACTGGGGAACATGTAAATTAATTTGAACTCTACCCTGAATAATTAAATGCAAATTACCTTTTATTTTGATTACAGATTTTTTAAACTTATTTTTATCAAAAAACTCAAAATATTATTTATTGCTTAGAAAAATGAACTGATCTGTGAACCAGATATTTAAAGGAGATACAATATTCAAACAACCAATTTTGAGAAGAATGGGTTAATACAGGAAATTTTATGTATATCTCTACTCCAAATCAAAGTTACTTGGCATGACAAGAAGCAAATAAATAAAAATATTCTGGGAAACAAAAAAGATGCAATAGGGCAAAAGTACTGAATATGTTAGAAGATGGAAAGCACCTAGCCTTGGGTTAATAGAAAAGCAATGGCATAGAAAACCACTAGATAAAACAACACAGGAGATGGTAAATGAGAAATGATGCAGCCATGAAATTCTCCACAGATAATACTTATGAGAATTGCATAAAATACAATTTAAATAATTATTTAAATATATTATTAAAGCATTAAAAGATGGCAGCAGGAAGAGTTAATCTTTTCAAATTGCACTTGAGGGGCCAGGGATTTAGCTCAGCGGTTCGGTGGCCTGCCTTGCAAGTGCAAGGACCCAAGTTCAATCCCCGGTACCAAAAAAAAAAATTACACTTGAAATGGGGAGGGGATGAGGGGATGAAGGAAGGGCAAGGACAAGGGGAAAAAATGAGAACCAAGGCCTGTCATGTAAAGGTACAAGATCCCAATAGTGAATGTAACTGTACTGTATACCTAAAATGTACCAATAAACTCAATGAGAAAAAAATTGCACTTGAAATAGTATGAATTTTGATTTTGTTGAATATCCTGTCATGCCCAGTTCTCACAGCTACAGCAGATGACAAAGAGGAAAACCACAGCAACATGGAACAGAAGAGCCAGATAGTGGAATTCACCGTGGGAAATATAGCTACAATTTAAAGTGGAAATCTTGTCAGGAAGAGATCCAAAGAAGGAAATAGACCAAAGCTCAATGCATAAATTGTTTAAATACCAGGTTGAAGGTATGGTGAAAAACAAAGCATGGAAACAGAGAGAAGCCTCCTTTAAAAGGGAAAGCTGGGCCGGGCATTTAGCTCAGTGGCACCACACCTGCCTTGCAAGCACAAGGTCCTGAGTTCAATCCCTGGTACCACAAAAATAAATAAATAAACAAACAAACAAATAAATAGATAGATAAAAAGGGGAGGGCTAAAACTATACAGAACTTGAGTCTAACGGTCTTCTCATCTGACTACATTCCCCACTTGTACACAACTTGGCCGCAGAATGCTTAGCATCAAAGCACAAAGCCCAAAGGTGTTGAAGCAGCTGGAAATAAAGAAGAAATCCATATAATCATTAAGAAGAGCTTTGTAGTAGAAAATTAAACAGCTGAGGAAAAGAACCATTGAACTTAATATAGATTAATAAAAATTCTCCAGTAAAAATGGTGAGGGAAAGAAAGAACAGGATCTATGAATTGGTCTAACATATACACCATTTGAATTCTAGAAGGAAAATAGGCTCAAGAAATATTTGAAAAATATTAACTGAAAATTTACAAGTGGGGTAGGTTATATTAATTTACAGTTTCAGGACGTTTAGTAAATCTCAGTCTAGATAAATACAAAGAAATCCCCTCCTAGCCATATCAGACACAAGCTGCCATAAATTAATAATAAAAAGATAATTTTGTTTGTTTGTTTTTGTTTTTGTTTTGTTTTGTTTTGTTTTTGGTACCAGGGATTGAACTCGGGTCCTTGAGCTTGCAAGGCAGGCCACTGAACCACAGAGCTAAATCCCCAGCTAAAACAGTAATTTTTAATAATGCTAAATTTTTTTTCAAGAAGCTGAAAAAAGAAAGGATAAGACAATATTTAATGACTGGCTTTGCATCAGAAATTATGGAGTTCAGAAGATGTTGGAATAGCATGTTGAGAATACTGGGGAATAAAAAAATTACATGAATGCTTTCAGATAAATAGAAAATGAGACAATTTGTCAAAAATAGACATGCACCCTTGTTGTGTTGCTATCTTCTGCCCACCATGAACTATTTCTCTTCTGTGATGCCTGTCTACCATGCTATCCTAACTGGGAGCCAGGCAATTACGGACTGAAAACCCTAAAAACTATTAGTTTCTTCTGGTCTCCTGTTATGTTATGATGAACACAAAGGTATACAGAAGCAGGGAGATTCCCGTAGACACAGTGCCCCCAAGGAGGTATGAAAAGAGATGGGAGGTGCTGAGGGCTTCACACTGTTGCCTCCTTTCTGACCCTCCACTGCAAGGTGTTCACAGAGGCCTAAGAGTCCAGCAAAAGTATGGCAGGCAATAGGAGCTGCAGATTTTGACACGAATTTTTTTAAAAAGTGATGTTCTTTTAGATTCATATGAGAACATGACTAATTTCAAGGAATAGATCACACTGAGTACAAAAACCAGAATTCTGGCAAGATTATTCCTCAGAGAGAGAGAGAGAGAGAGAGAGAGAGAATATAATATAAGCAGATGAAATATATTTATTTGCACATAATCAGCTCAAACTGACTCATGTATGAAGACTGAAAAACTGGAACTAGGTCCTTTCAGTTATAGTTTGAATATGATTTGTCCCCTTCAAAACTCAGGTTGGGGTGGAGCCTTACTGTGAGGTATGAATAGGGTAGAAACACCCCCACCAAGGTGCTTAGAGGTGGGGCCTGTGAGAAGTGGTTAGGGTAAAATCACCAATGGGGCCCTATCCTCACTTACTGGTAGCTTTATAAAAGAAAGAGAACAAAGAAGATAAACACAGAGGACCTCCCAGACTCTGGCCAAGTGATGCCCTGAGTGCCTTGGACTCTGCCAGCAAGAGGAACACCACCAGACGTAGCTCCTGGACCTCAGAGTGAAACTCTGAGCCCAAGTTAGCCTTTTTCTTAAAGATTTTTGTAGCCTCACGTTTTTCATTATAGTAATAAAAAAATGGACTAATACAAAAAAATAGATATGCACTGTTAAGAAATGTTAAAAGAAATTCAATTAGAAAGTAAATGACAACACATTTCAATAGAGTATAATAAAGGAGACGCTGCTGGCAATGGTGAAGTTATAATACTTGTTTTTTTTTAAGTTACATGACCAGAAATTTGTAACTTTAATGCAATTACTGATACGATTGCACTTTGATCCACTGTTTTCCTATTTGTTTCAATTTTCTTTTTTTATTCCTCATTGAGTTTATTGGTACATTTTAAGTATACAGGACAGTTACATTCATTATTGGGATCTTGTACCTTTTCATGACAGGTCTTGGTTCTCATTTTTCCCCATGCCTTGCCCTCCCTTCACCCTCTCCTCCCTTCCCTATTTACAAAAACTTTATTTCCATTTTTTCATTTTCTCATATTTTTTTTATTTTCTTTCCCTATACTTCCCACTTCCCCTACACCTTTAGCCCCTTTCTTACTATTTTGCATTGTTAATTGTTCTGCTAGGATCTTATTTACAATTATAGTTTTTCATACCTGAGAAACCATTCAGTATTTACACATGTGTAAATTATTTATTTCACTTAAGAGTATGACCTCACTATGCATCCATTTTCCTATGAAAGACTCAAGTTTCTCATTTTTTTGGCTGAAATAATACTCAATTTTATAGAAAAACCACATCTTCTTTATGCAGTCTTCAACTGATGGGCAAATGGGCTGTTTCCAAGTTTTAGCTAATACAAACTGTGTTGCTATAAACATGGGTGCGTATATATCACCCATGTTTATATATCATTCTTTTAATTCTTTTGGAAAGAAAGAATGGAACCTCTAATCCTAGTTCTTTGAGGTATCTCCATATTGATTTCCATAGTGGTTGCACAAGTCTGCACTACCAACAACAACGGAGAAGGGTTCCTTTTTCCCCACAACCTCACCAACATTTGTTATTGTTTGATTTCTTGATAGCAGCCATTCTTTGTGGGGTGAGGTGGAATCTCAGTGTTGGTGAACATTTTTTCATATATTTACTAGATGCTTTTACTTCTTTGAAAAATGTCTTTTCATTTCAGATGTCCATTTTTGAATCAGGTCTTTATATTTGGGGGGCCTGAGTTTTTTAAGTTCTTTATATATTCTAGATAATAGTCCTTTGTCTGAGGATCAGCTGGTAAAATTTTTTCCCACATTGTAGGTTGTCTTTTAGTTTTGCTGATGGTTTCTTTTGCAGTGACGAAGCTTTTTAAAAAGATGAGATCCCAGTTGTTAGTTCTTTCTGTTAGTTCCCGTGCTACTGAGGATTGTTCATAAAGTCTTTTCCTATGCCAATGTCTTCAAGAGTTCTGCCTAATTTATCTTTCAGTAAATTTAGTGACTCTTTTTAAATATTTAAATCTTTAATCCATTTAGATTTTAGTTTAGTGCATGGTAAAAGATAAGGGTCTAGTTTAAATCTTTCGCAGGTTGAAATCCTGTTTTTCCAACACCTTTTATTAAAGAGGCTATCTTTCCTCCAGTGAGTATGGTTGTCTCCTTTGTCAAAGATGACATAGCTGAGTATATCTGGAGTTGTTTCTGTATCTTCCAATCTATTCCACTGATCCTCAGGTCTGTTTCTTTGCCAGTATCATGCTGTTTTTATCACAGTGGCTTTGAAGTATAGTTTTAATTGGCAGATTGTGATACCTGCCTGCTATGTCTCTGTTGCCTAGGATGACTTTTGCTATTCTAGGACTCTTCAGGTTCCAAATGAGTTTTTAGATTATGTTCTCTAGTTCTGTGAAATATACTGTTGGAATTTCAATCAGCATTGCATTGAATCTGTATAGCAGTTTTCATAGTATGGCCATTCTCACTATGTTGATTCTTCCTACCCAGGAGTATGGGATATCTTTCCATTTTCTTATATCCTCTTCAGTCTCTTTTTCAGAGTGCTGTAGTTTTCAGTGTAGAGGTCTTTTGCTTCTTTCATTAGACTGATTCCTAGATACTTCATTTTTTTGGATGCTATTGTGAAAGGAATTGTTTCCCAGAGAGTCTGCTATTTGTGTACAAGAAGGCTATTTATTTTTTAGTGTTGACCTTGTATCCAGCTACTCTGCTAAAAGTGTCAATTAAATCTAGAAGTATTTTGGTGTAGTTTTTTGGGTCTTCAATGTAGAGTGTCATATCATCAGCAAATACTAACAGTTTAACTTCTTCCTTTCCTATCATTATGTTTTAATTTCTTTCTCTTGTCTAAATTGCTGTGGCTAATGTTTCCAGAACTATATTGAAAAGTAGTGGTGATAGTGGGTATCCTTGTCTTGTTCCTGATTTTAACATGAAGGATTTAGTTTTTGACCATTTACTATGATATTGGTTATTGGTTTTTCATAGATAGCCTTTATTAAGTTCAGATATAGACCATCTATTCCAATTTTTGGAGGGTTTTTATCATGAATGGGTGTTGGATTTTGTCAAATGCTTTTTCTGCACTTATTGAGAGGATCATATGCTTTTTGTCCTTGACTCTGTTAATATAGTGTATTACATTTATTGACTTACATATTTTGAACCATCTCTGCATCCGTGTCATAAATCTGACTTGGGCGGGATGTATGATCTTCTTGATGACCCTCTGTATTCTGTTTGCTAGTATCTTATTAAGGATTTTTGCATCTATGTTCATTAAGAAGATTGGCCTGTAGTTCTCTTTTTTAGTTGGATCTTTCTCTGGTTAGTGAATCAAAGTAATACTTGCTTCCATGAATTTGGAAGTATTGTTTCCCTCTCAATTTCACTGAAAAGTTTAAAGAGTAGTGACAGTAGCTCTTCTCTAAATGTCTTGTAAAATTCAGCAGTGAATCCATCAGGATCTGGGCTTTTCTTTATTGGTAAATTTTAAATTACATTTTCAATTTCGCTGATTCTAATTGGGGTGTTTAAAATGTTTTTATCTTCTTTGTTAGACTTTGGTAATTCATAAGTGCCTAGAAATCTGTCCATTTCTTCTGTGTTTTCCATTTTATTTGAGTACAGGTTCCCAAAGTAGGTATTGACTATCTTCTGGATTTCTGTTGGATATGTTGTGACTTCACATTTTCATTCCTAATTGCATAAATTTTAGCCTTTTCTTTCCTTTTTTGACAAGGTTAGCTAAGGGTTTACTGATTTTATTTATTCTTTCAAAGAAACCATCTCTTCGATTCATTTATTTTTTTAATCATTTTCTTAGCTTCCATTGCATTGATTTCTGCTGTAATCTTTATAATTTCCTCTCTTGTACAAGCTTTGAGTTTTTCTTGCTCTTTTCTTTTTCTAGGAGTTTAAGATTCGTCATTAGGTTGTTTATTTGAGCTCGCTCTGATTTCCTAGTGTGGGCATTCACTGCTATGAATTTTCCATGTGGAACTGTTTTCATTGTGTCCCATAGATTCCTGTATGTTGTATTGGTATTATCATTTATTTGCAAAAAACTGTCTAATTTCTTCTTTAATTTCTTCTGTGACCCATTGATTGTTCAGGAGAGTGTTGTTCAATTTCCATGTGTTTGTGAAGTTCCTACAGTTTCTTATGCTATTGATCTCCAGCTTGATTACTCTATGATCTAATAATATACAGGGGATAACTTTGATTCCTTTGCATTTATTCAAACTGTTCTATGAGCTAGTATGTGGTCTGTCTTGGAGAATGACCCATATGCAGCCGAAAAGAATGTATATTCTGATTTTGTGGGGTAGAACACTCTATAGACGTGTATTAAGTCCATATGTTCAAAAGCTTGGTTTAGGTCTAGTATTTTGTTGTTGATTTTTTGTCTAGATGATCTTTTTTGTGATAGTGGGGTATTTAGATCCCCCACTACAATTGTATTAGTGCTTATTTGGTTTTTCATGTTATTTAATATTTGTTTTATATCATTGGGAGCATATTTGGTGCATATATGTTTATGACTGTCATCTCTTCCTCTTGTCTTGTTCGCTTTAGAACGATGTGGTGCACTTCTTTATTTCTTTTAATTAGTTTTGGTTTGAAGTTTACTTTGTGAATAAGATAGCTTCCCTGCTTTTTTCTGGGCTCTTGTCGCATGGAAAACTGTTTTCATATTTGTTTTATATCATTGGGAGCATATTTGGTGCATATATGTTTATGACTGTCATCTCTTCCTCTTGTCTTGTTCGCTTTAGAACGATGTGGTGCACTTCTTTATTTCTTTTAATTAGTTTTGGTTTGAAGTTTACTTTGTGAATAAGATAGCTTCCCTGCTTTTTTCTGGGCTCTTGTCGCATGGAAAACTGTTTTCAATCCTTTCACTTTCAGTCTATGGGCTTCTTTTTGCACTAGGTTTGTTTCTTGTATACAACATATGGGTGAATTTTTTCCTTTCTTTTTTTTTTTTTTTTTTTTTTTTTGGGGGTACCTGGGATCAAACTCTGGTCCGTGAGCTTGCAAGGCAGGCAGTGAACCTTGTTTCATAATCCATTCTTCCAGTGTGTTTCTCTTGATTGGTGAATTGAGGCCATTGACATTGATGGTTATAACTGATATGTACTGACTTATTATTGTCATGTTATTGTCCTTTCGTTGACTCTTTTTACTTTTTCCCCCTCTCCTTTTAGTTCCTTTTCTTGCCTATTTGATTTGCTCTGTTGGGCCTCATGGTGCTGTGACCTTCATTGTCTTTTTCTAGGACATTGTTTAGAATTCCTTGTAATGCTGGTTTGGTATTCATGAAGTTTCTCAGGTGTTCTTTGTCATGGAAGTATCTTATTTCCCCACCCATTTTGAAAGAGAGTTTTGCAGGATACATCAGACTAGGCTGGAGATTGTTTTCTTTTAGGACTTGCAGTACCACACTCCAGGCTCTCCTTGACCTGAGGGTTTGTGTTGAAAAGTCTGCTGTGATTCTGATGGGCTTTCCTTTGCATGTGATTTGTTTCTTTTCTCTTAGTGTTTGTAGTATTTTGTTCTTCTGTTGGGTTTCTGGGATCATGACTCACCATAGGGCCTCCAGTTGGCAACTTTCATTTTTGAATGTGTGTTAATCAAAGGATCAGAACAAATCCTGCAGGGTCACCAAGGGGGTCTCTTGAATTTTGCCCAAATGAGATCTCCACCTTCATATTTCAGTGGTGCAGACTTTTTCTTGTGTTGACAAAATGGCAATTCTTGTGAAGTAGATGATGAAGTTCCAGGGTATTCTAGCATGTTCCCTAATGTACTGGTACTCGAGACTGGATCATCCAGACGGGCTGTCCTTGTCTTCAGGGGCATCTAAATTCACAGGATTGGAAAAGGGCAGCAAACAATTTCTTCTAGATAGTTCACAGGTCTGATCCATCCCAGGGTGTCATCAAGCTTTGAAGTTCACTCCATCTCAGCTGAGGGTGCTGCCCTAGAGGGCCATGTGATTGACATTCCTCCTCTTTCAATTTTCGTATTTATTTTTTTTATTCTTTCATATCTTACTTTCCTCTGCATATTAATCAATTATATTTTAAAGTGCTCTTTTAATATGTCTGCTTACTTTCTACATCTATCTCTGCATAGTTTAGTGGTTGCTCCAGAGACTATAATATGTAGTTTATACCTACCTAATCTGAGCCTTAGAAGTACCTAGTTATGAAATGACTGAAACCTCCTTATTAATAAATTTCTAGGGTTCAATTTTCTCCAATTAATTGTTGAAATCAAATTACAAACACTTTATATATTGACTAAGTATTTAGCTAAGCACATATCAGTAATAAGATTTTACTGGGCATTGATGATTTTAGGATAATATTTTGACAATATGGAAAAAATCCAAAACTATATCCTTATGTAAGTGTGTGTATTTGGTTATCTTAGAATAAGAAGTTTACTTAATTTCTCAATATGGTGGAAGAATTGTGGTGTTGGTTGAATTCTGATTGCCATCATAGAGTCTCCTAAAGTGATTAACATACTGTCCACATTTTCCTTCCTAACCCTTGGTGTACCCTGTGCTGACTTAGTATAACTGATTAAGAGATACTGACAAACTCATGGAATCATCATTACATGATTCAGAAAATCCCTTTCTCTTCTCAGCCATCTGACACATGTTTATCCCCTGGTCACAAGATCAATTGAATGATGGTATGTGAATAAACACTGAAAATTCGTTGCCAATAGAAAAAAACAATTTGCAGAGCACATTCAAGTCACAATAGGCTAGCATTATCATGTTTCTGTGTGACACAGAGTTTCAAATTAAGTTTCTGGTACACTCAGCATATGCTATTAATTTCGAAAATCTTCCTCTTTGACTGGAGAAACTGCTCAAATTTTGTATCCTTGCCACTGTGTTTACCCACTTCCTGCTTCTGTTATTCTTTAGAGCAGAACTGCAAGGCATAAAACCTAAAATGCATATATATTTCTATGTCTTCCAAATATTTAACCTAAAAAAGCGCTCCCCTGTTTATTGCCTGTGTTGCTGTGTTGATGATCCACTACTTGCACAGACATTGCTGATAAAGGACTGTCTCTCTGATGGATCGTTACAGTATATGGTTATCAGGTTTTCATGAGTACAATAACTTACACAAAGTTTAATTTTTAAATGGGATTCTGATGTATCAAAAAATATATTTCAAAACTTACTCACCAGAGAAACGAAGATGAGAGAAACACTCACTGGGAATCTTCAAACAGTGACTTCTTGTAAGTGTTCTCCACTGAATGTGACTTTGAATGTGAGAAAATTAGAAAATCAGAAGATATTTCCTTTACAATGAAGCAGCTGCACATTTCTCTAACTAGTATGCAATGTGAGATATAAAGCATAAACCCTCAAGCACATGGAATGCATCTCTGAAAGAAGCCAGACTCCAGAAACATTTAGAACTGTAAGACAAGCAGCCTGTGTCTCTGTGATTGGTTGTATGGAATACAGTTCAAATGTGTTTTGATTCTCATTCTCACTCTATCAGAAAAAAGGAGAGATATGAGTGTGGAAGAAATGAAAGTTCTTATCCTTCTTGAATATTAAGTTAATCTATGAGCACTCCTGCTCCCTTGGTCAGCTTTTCGAGAGCCTGCTGGTACAGCAGCAGTGCTGACCTGGTAGGGCTGATTATGAATGATCAATGTGCCTATCTGCAATAAAACTCTCTGCACAGATCTGGACCCTCAGCCCTTATTCACTCATGCAGATAATAACGGCAGTTCAAGGCACTTGCCCATAACTCCAAGCTTCATTAAACAAAGGGAATGTCACCAAAAGTCTCTAACTGTCTTTATGCTGCTGGACAGGGAAAAATTGGAAATTTGGAGGAAGTAGAATTTACAGTGTTAATAAAACAAGGCTTTGTATATTCCTTTGTCCTATTTGGCACATCTTTCTTGAGCATCTAATGTTAAAATCCACCACTTTGGTGGGGGGCAGAAAAATGTGAACAAAGGATATTGTTTGCCTGAGGTCAGGTTCTTCTTCAGAAGAAAGATTTCAATAGAATTTCTCAGTTCTGTGACAGAAAATGGGATGTTGCCACTCCTCCTCATTCATTACGGACATAGCTAGGGTCAGGCTGGTGTCTCTAAAGGTTGGAGGTGGGGAAGGATGGTCGGGGAGGCCTCAGAGGAGTTCAGTGCTGACTTGAAGAGTGGGCCCTGTGGAGGTGCATCAAGGCAAGAAGTCAGCCTGCTCTCCAGTCTTTGAAGGATGTGAAGGTTTGGTTATCAATTTTCTGAGGCAAAAAATGTTAACAAGTGGCTCATGTTTGGACACAATGATAGTTCCAGAAGTTCTAATGAAGAGTGGCCATCTCAAGATGCATTCACCCAGGCAGCTCCTCCTCACCATGCTCAACACTCCACTAAACACCTTTAGTGTCACTCAGACTTACCCCAGTTTGTATAAATACTGTCTCTAGGTGGCTAGTGTACTAACTCAAATTCTTTTATATTCCTCTCCCTTAAAACTGAACTAAGGAAATCCCTCACCCTCTTTTGCCTAAATGACCCTGCTGTGGTTTGAAATGTACAAGAAAATGCAGTTTCAAAATAAAAAATGCACAGAGTAATGCACATCAAAGTTTTCTTGAAAATCAACTACATTGTCATTTCTGGATAATACTATCTGTACTTCAACAAGAACAATTAGGCAAAATCAATTTGAGACAAAAAAAAATCAGAGGAATGAAATATGTTTCCATTTCCCATTCCTCTGCTGTTTCAATTTGCCTGTTCTTATTCTCTGTCCATTCCTGTGAAAAGAAAAAACATGGTAATACAACTTAGATAAATGAAAACTAAAATAAAATGCCTCTCCACAAAGAAATGTTTGACTTTAATCATTTGTAAATAGTTTTTCCAGCTTGGAACCATAAACAGTAGCTATACGGTCTGAGGCACACATGCATAGACAAATAAAACTTGCTAAACAAATTGTTTTGCATTAATTCACTAATAAATCTTCAGAAAATGGGCTACCAATGTTTCCTGCCCACTCAGAAACTGATTAATGGGCAAATTGCACACAGCAAACTTTTGCAAAGTGACCCTCTTTGCAAGAAGCTTTCCTTTTTAATCCCCCCTCAAACCCTAGAATTCTGTCCATCTGTTCACGCAAAGTGCAACATTCACTGATGCTCCCATGTCATGACAATTTTGTACAGGAAAAGAAATGTGGGAAAGTTTTTTTTTAAAGAATAGGAGAGTAAGGGAGGGATATCACTGGTAATAAAATCAAGTAGAGAAAAATTATTCATAAGATAGACTTTTGGAAAATAATGCCATGAGAAAAAATAACTGATGGACCTGAATATGATTGTCTCAGTAAAAAAACTAGGGAAAGATACTAGCATTATAAAATATTTGAAAAATATCTTCAGATGAGGAGTCCAAATTTGGACTATCTTTGTCTAAAGGTTGAAACTGGATTGGTGAAGTGAAGTCCTAAGGTTGTAGATTTTGTCTCAGTACACACACACAAAGACCTTTCTAATCACTAAAAATACCAAACTATGGGTTAGCCAGGAGGTAATATGTTTTGAATGACCCATCTATGATAGATACTTTAAGAGACATTACTGAAAAGGGTGGGAGATTGCCTAGATGATTTTAAAAATATATTTCAAACTTTAAGAATTCTATAATGAGTTGATGGCTAAAAAGCTTTATGATATGAGCATATAAACAAAAGACTTGGGTAGCATTTATTTACTTGTGTAATGTCATCTTTAAGGCATGCTTGAGTTCTTTTGACATTTTTATTACATATCTCTTCTAACCAGGAAGATGACATGAACTTTAATTAATTTTGTTTAAAAAATTTTTTATAAATAAATATTTTCTATTCTGTAAACTGATCCAATTTATAAAAACTCATTATAGAAGAAACATATATAAATTCTGGAGTTTCCTGCTTGTTTAGAACGGGTTGGTCCTCTTGATGCAGGTAAGTTAAGAAATCCATTGTTCCCCCTGCAAAGCTCAGGAATAAGATATTCATAATATATCTTCTTCTTCCCTCCCAAATGCTTCCAAGGCCTGAGAAGTTTCTATCCAGTACTCTATTCAAACTGACAGCCTAGCTGAGCTATTCAAAGCTCCCACACAGGCACTTGGGTTTTGTGCTATTGTCCAGCTGTATAAAACTTCAGTAGATTCTGCATTTCCATCTGTCTGGATACACCTCCCACCAGCTGGAGTAGATGTCTTTAGCACAGAAGTTTCCTTTCATTTATTTTTAATGTAGACATTTCAGACTTTGCTCTGTTTAGTTTGGGATCCTGAACTGTATCCCTTGCCACCCAGTATTGGAACTTATTTCATTATATTTCCACAAGAATGTAAATTCCTCTGGATAAAATTTTTTCAGACAAGGTGTACAGATACCATTTATATCTTTGTTTCTTTATATGTTCCACAGCATTTGGCACAAGGCCTTGCCTAACAGGCATTTAACCAAGACCTGTGAAATATAACTAGTCAGGGTGTGTGTGTGTCTGTGTGTGCGTGTGCACTGTTACTGAGTATTGAAACCAAGGCCCTCACTGTAATGCATCCCCTTTTCATTTTTATTTTCATTTTTTTATTTTTGGATAAGTTCTTCTTAAATCACTAAGTTGCCTAAGCTGGGCTCAAATTTGAAATCCTTCTGCCTCAGCCCCCTAGAGTGTGCCACTGTGCCCAGTTTTAGTGTGGTTTTTTTTCCTATATAAGTGCTACTTACAAAAATAAAACAATGCCAAAATAATGGCATTTACAAAATACCATATACTAAAATATTACGATAATTCTCATTCACTTCAACAGTGATTGATCAACTTAACTATTAATATCTGTTAAGACATTTGAAGAACCTGGTGATTTACCATTTAAAATCAACCACAGATTTCTGGAATGAAGAGAAGCAAAAGAAAGCTTGACTGAAAGAATAAAATCAATTTTTGATCAACTTCATGATTTCCTCCCATGGATGCTCTATTAGGCCCACTGTAGTGTGCTGTGAGGTTGTAGCACAGGCACAGAAGGCTAAGGCCCTCCTCCTCTCCTTGGAAAGTGTAGGAGAGACTGCTACCTCCAGTAATGACAGCTTGAGTTTCTGCTGTGGTAGAATTTGCCCAATGGGTAACAGATGGTAATCGTGTATTGAGGACACAATAGCTACTTATGTTTCCAACTAGAGCAAGAATTTCCACTTTCTTTCCCAAACAGCACATGGAAGGAATACTGTATTTTAGCTATCACTCAACACTCTCCTCTCATGTGAAGACACCGATTTAACGGGTGCACCTGGGAGAAGTAATTTTGTACAATCAGCATCTTCTAGGTCTGCTTCTTTAAGAGTCAGCTAAATGCAAGATGCAAGCTTTGGAGCCTCTTCTTCCTTGTGAGAGTTTAGTAGGTCTTGCCCTACCCCTGCAAGGGAGAGTATGCAATTCTGGGGGAAAAGGAAAGGTTCTAATTGGGTGGTATATTAAAAAGATGTTAGGTGGGAATTCAGTTCAGTGATGCCGCCACCTGCCTAGCAAGTGCAAGGTCCTGAGTTCGATCCCCAGACCAAAAAATAAAAATAAAAAAAATAAAGAAAAGCTCTCTCTGGCCATAAATCTAAAGTACTAATCACTAATTCAAGCTAAGAGTAGTAAGAATCTTTACTTATCTCATTTTTGTGTGCTAGATCTCAATTGTTTCACAATTTGCAACAAGACAGAGATGAACAGAAAAAGCTTCCTCATGTATTGATGAACTGTAATATGAGCTATTTTATGAAATTATATAAATTTTTAAAACAATACAGAAAATTATGTAGCTAAGCTTGTAAGTTTTATTAAAATTAGAATAAACTGCATTCTCTTGTATACTATGTTTCTTTTAATAAAAAATAAAAATTCAAACTGTAATTGATAAATTTAGCATCCATTTCCTTAGGAGGATATTTCCCTAGTAACACTCAATACACTAAATGCAAATGTAAATTTGTAATTTGGGGGTTTGGATAGCAGAGTAGTTTTGCCAGTTTATTCCTAATTATCAACATTAACTCTTTTTCTATGGCTATAACTTCCAGGGACACCATATCTAAAACATAACCATATACTTTCAACTCTTTCACCATCAACTCAATAAGTTTTTGTATGGTTTTCAAAACATTTTCATTTATAGTCTTTTTTCAACCTTTTCAACCACTTTATAAACTGGGTAAGACAAATAGTTCTACTTATAGAAAGCTCATACAGAGAGATTGTGTGGCATTTTTGAGTTGTTCAACCAATAGCAAAACAACCGATGCAAGGATTCAAATGTTCTGCCTCCTATTTCCACAAAATTTTACACCTTGTTTTTATTATATTACATACTTGTGAGGGCAGGATTAATTTCAGGAGACTAAAGGTTTGTTCTTTTTTAGGCTGCAAGAACACACTAATTTATATAGTTAAAATTACTTATTGAGACTCTAGAACAAGGTATAAATAAATAAAAGCTCTAAATGTATTAAATGGATAGATTGAAATATGGATAAATATGTGATTGACATAAAGACAGAAGTTATGACTCCTAAAGAAAACAAATGTAGTAAAGCACGAATAGCAAGACATGTTAATATGTGCCATAATAAAGACAGATACATTACACTAGGCGAAAAGACAATGAACAATTCATGGCACCATGTTTTTAAGATTATTCTACAAATAGTGTACTACAGACCCATTATGATGTTCTTTATATTAGAAAGGAAAGAATTGGTAGTAATGAAGCATGAATGGTCCATTGTAAGAATTTTTCAGTTACCTTAGGATCCATGCAAATAGAAAGAGAATCTAGGATTTTAAATCCCTAAAGAGCTTAAATGTAAAACCCAGCCCTACCCCTTTTTATTAGACCAGTGACATCCAGATGGGGTGGAGGGCAGAAGGGAGATGTATGTCATGCACATGTATATTTAGTACTGGGGAAAAAAAGGCATCCAACCAAGGCGTTAACCAGACACATTTCTAACCTTGACACAAGTGGCTGATGAAATGGCCCTTAAGATAAACAGCACAATTGGCCTTATTTTGACCTGAGTCAGCAGGAGCTTTTAGCAGAGAGGTACTTGTAGTTCTGTCATGCAAATGGCTTCTTAAACAAGAAGGGAATACATTATGCAAGTTGCTATAACAGAGCTGTCAATCAATAACTGACACAGGAAACTTGGGTAGAGGCAAAATAGGGAAAGGATCTCTTTCAGAAGTATTGAGTGTTTAGTAGTGAATGTAAAAAAATGAACAGGAACTATTCTAGGAAAGAAAATGCATGAATCCAAAATACTTTGGCTCTTCAATCAAATATGCTGCTTAGGGAAAAAGCAGTCTGCACCCCAACACCTGCTGGACCTAATGGACTCTGAAATGTTGTTTCAGAATTAATCAAGTCATTTAAAATCATAGCTGCAGTCTCTATTCACTACTCCTGTGCATAAATGTGCTGATCCCGATACTAATCCATGTCGGGTGACTTGAGCAATATATCAACATAATTGCCATTTTAGGGCTGCAAATTGGAGCTAAAATAACCAGATGCAAAAGAGATGGCCATATCATACTCTCAAGATGGATCTTCAAAGTTCAAGGAGAGTTCAAGCATGGGAGAGGCAATAGAAAGGGGTCAAGTGTAAGGGGATTGTTCATGTTCAAGAGGAATTAACTTTACAAATATATTGTTTCTGAGGTGGTAATTGTTCCATCTTACAGTTATTCATACCTCATTTGCTCATTGCATTCTTCTCAAGCATTTAATGAAATGAATTTGATTTTGACAAAATATTCTGTTTCAAAATTGCCATTAATTTTCAAGATATTTTATTCTCCTCTAAATTATCTATTTTAAAGGGATAGAGACTAGTTTTGGGAAATCTAATATTTCCCTAGGTAATTTTCTGGAAAAATCCGTGTTGGTTTCAGATATTTCCTTCCTAGCTCAGCAAATTAAATCATCAAACTAAAAAAAGTCACCAATATTCTAAACATCCCAATTCAAAAGACCAGGACTGAGTCTGTCCCATGTGAGTAAGACAAGACAAGTGTAGCTGGCTTATCTGGCATAGCTTAGGGGCCCTTAAAAGTTTGTAAATGAAGGCTTACCATAGAGTTATTTTTATGTATAAAATTTAAACAGATTAGGAATTTTGGGAGCAAAAAAGCAAACTGCTGAAGATGCTATTATACCATAGTTGTTATTTACTTTGACAGAATGTTATCTTAAAATCTTTATAAAATTAATCTTCAAAAAACAAGCACAACACACTACTTCTATTTCAAAATCTAAACTTGCCAGCACAGTACTCAAGGACACCCATAATGTGGGTGCCCCTATGTGTAACATTTCTTTCTTCAAAAGCCCAGATTCTATAACAATAAGCGGTTCATCATTTTCCAAAGAACTAAGCTGGTTTAAATCTCAAGCCTTTTCCAATGCATATTTCTCTATATGTCACATTATTCTTCCTCCTTTTTCTAACAAATATACTTGTATATATCCTTTAATACCCAGCTGAAATGTCACCACTTTCCACTAACCACCCACTCCAATACAGAACAGTTCTTTCAGTTTTTGCTTTACAGTAATGCAGAACTGAAACTTCCTTCACAGAACTTATCACAACATCTTTCTGGTATTTCTTTTGTGTTTATCACATTTTATTAGGTTATGAGGTAACAGACTAAAGGAACTTATTTCCAGAACTGTCTGAAATAATACATTAAATACAGGTAAAAGCAATTTAAAAATATTACAGAGTGATATTAAAAGACTAGTCATTATTTCTCAAAACAAGCAATATATCACGGCATGTTATAGCTACTCCTTTGTGTTTATCACTTTGTATCAAATGTAACAAGCATTAGCATAATGGAATAAAATATTTGAAGAAATAATTGTAAAATGTTCAAAATTTAAAGAAAATGATACAATTTTAATTGTGATTTCAAACAAAAGCAAAATAAAAACACGTAAGATGACATCAAAGCACAGAATAATCTGATTATTTGAACTAATAATAAAGAGAAAACAGTAAACATAGGCAGTAGGGAGGGATGTTATGTACAGCAGAGAAACAAAGATAAATGATACTAAATGCCAAAAGCAATGCATTCTGTAAGAGGTAGGTAATGTATTTATAAATTATTTAAAGAGAAAAGGGTAAAACAAGAGTTCTATATCTGACCAAAAAAAACCTTCAAAACTAAAGGTAAATATATGTGTGTGTGTGTGTGTGTGTGTGTGTGTGTGTGTGTGTGTGTGTGTGTATATATGGAAAAATAAAACTTTAAAATTTTCATCAGATTTCCATTAAAAAATATTAAAAAGAACTCCAGGCTGAAGAAAAGTAAATCATAGAGAAAGTTCAGTGTGTACAACAATTTCTAAATAAATATAAGTAAGCCAAGTATACAAGACATGTTCATTATTTTTAAAGATTTTTTTTAATTTAAGTGACTTTAAGGAAAAATAACAACATATTATATTGAGGTTTGTAAAGTAGCAAAATGTATACCAACAATAGAACAAAGAATTTGAAAGGGGAAAAGGAAGTATATGGCTCTAAGTTTATTAAAATATGCATAAAATTGTATTATATTACTTGAAAGTAGATTATGATAAGGTAAATAATGGATAGAATACTAAATAAAATTAGAAAAATTTTTGCTAGTAATCCAAAACTCTAGAATAAAACAAACACTACAAGATACTCAAATTAATTCAGTGGAAATAGAAAAATAACATACACCAAAAAAAGAAGACATAGGAAAAAAGAAAAAAAGCATTATGGCAAACCTAAACTGAATCACATTAATCATTATATTACATTTAAATTGCCTAAAATTTCCAGTGGAAATGCAAAGTCTCAGATTGAATAAAAAAGCAGGCTTGAATAATACACTGTTTACAAGAAATGCACTTGAAATACAAAGATACAGATTAAAAATTTAAAATGAGAACTAAGACCTGTCATGTAAAGGTACAAGATCCCAATGATGAATCTAACTGTACTGTATACCTAAAAAGTACCAATAAACTCAATGAGGAAAAAATAAAATAAAAATAGAAAAGTAAAGAAGCATACAACCAATAAGAAAACCAACATAGCAATATTAATATCAGGAAAGGTACATTTTTGGAAAAAGTATATTACATAATTTAAACAGATACCTCAAAATTATAAAAATGTCAATTAATCAAGATAGAATAATCCTAGATGTGCATACTCTAAATAACAGAGGTTCAAAATACATAGAGCTGATAGAATTATCCTAAATATATATATATCCTATATATATAAACAACAGAGCTTTGAAATGCATAAACTAAAAAAACTGAAGGGATAAATCTGCAATTATAGCTACAGATCTCAACACTATATTTCAATAAATTGATGGAATTAGTAGGCATAAAATAATAAGAATGTATAAAGACAACACAATCAACTAATCTCACATAACTGACATTACAGAACATTTAAGCCAAAAATCAAGTCTGAATAAATTTAAAAGTATGAAGTCATACAGACTGCGTGTGTGTATTATAGATAGATAGATAGATAGATAGATAGATAGATAGATATTCTATCTGTTACATAATAGAATTAGGAATCAATTTTTAAAATCTGGAAATGGAAATATTTAAATATTTGGAAATTAAATAAACCTTTCTATGAAAAACCTGTGGATCAAATAAGAAATTGAAACCACTATAAAATATATTTATTTTAATGAAAATTAAAACACAAAACATTATAATTTATGAAAGGTAAGTAATGCAATCTTTAAAGGAAATGTATTGGTTTAAATACTTATGTTAGAAAAAGAAGTGTAAAATAAGTGAAGGTAAGTTCCCTTTTATGAAGCTAAAAGAGAATAGCAAATTAACAGTAGAAAGTAAAAGGAAGGAAATAATATTTATGAGATGTTAAAATCAATGAAGAACATCAAAGAAAGAAATAGAAACAAAAAAAATGGTTTCTTGGGAAAAAAATTGAAAAACCTCTGGAGAGAATAAACAAAAAATTCAACAACTTATCTAAAAAGAATGAATTTCTTGAAAGACAGAGACTATCAACAACAGTACAGAAAGAATAGTCATATGTTTAGTACAAAGACTGAATTTGTAAATAAAAATTTTCCCACAAAGAAAACTACAAACCCAAATAGTTTCACTAGGTGAGATCCAGCAGGTAAATAAAAAATAATTCTAATGCCACAGAAAATATCTTAGAAAATAGAGGGAAAAGGTTCACTTCCAAACTCATTTAAGAAGGCTACTTTGGACCCTTTCCTACACCATGTAGAATAATCAGTTCAAAATGGATTAAAGGCTTAAACATAAGGCGTGAAAACCATAAAACTACAAGGAGAACAGTCAGGGAAGTTTCCATGACACTGATCAGAGCAGTGGTTTTTGGATTTGACATCAAAAGTACAGGCAATAAACCCCAAAACAAACAAGGATACTCCATCAAACTAAAAAGCTTTTGTGTAGCAAAGGACAAAAAAGTAATCTACAGAATGAGATATAATACTTGTAGACTGGGAGTGGTGGCGCATGCCTGTAATCCCAGCACTTAGGAAGCTGAGGCAGGAGGATCACTGTGAGTCATAAACTAGCTTATAACATAGTGAGTTCCAGGTCAGTCTCAACTATGTAGTGAGATCCTGTCTAAAAAAAAACCAAAAATCAAAAAAACAAAAGTACTTGTAAATCATGTAATTGATATATTTAAAATATATAAGGTAGGATGAGGATTTAGCTCAATGGTTCTGCCACCTTCCTTGCAAGCATAAGGACCCTAATTTGATCCCTGGTACCAATACAAATAAATAAATAAATAAAATATATAAGAAAGTCATACAAGTCAATAGCAAAATATAAGTAATCTAATTTTAAAATGAGCAAATGATCTGAGTAGATATTCTTCTAAGGAAGACATTAAAAAGGCCAAAAGGAACATAAAAAGATATTGAAGCAGATATATCAAAAGACATCAGTAATCACTAGGGGACTGACTACAAATCAAAACCATAATGAGATATCACAGACACATGAGAATTTTTTCTCAAAAAGGCAAAAATGTAAATGGCTTTAACACCACAAAGACAGAAATTATTAGATTAGATATAACAAGAATTATAGTTGTAAAATATAGACTTCCTATAAGAAACATTGTTTATATGTAAAAACATATTAGGGTAAAAGTATTAAGAAGGAAATATATTTTTAAAAAACTAACCAAATGAAAACTGAATTGGCTTTATTCATACCAATGCAGGTTTCAGAGCTAATAATATTACCAGAGTTAAAGAAGATAGTTTCCAATAACAAAAAGTTCACTGAAAGAGTAGAACGCTCATACCACTTATTAACGTAATTACGATTTCACAAACAAAACCTGATAGAACCACAAGGAAGAATATACAAATCTATAATAACACTATATACCTAAAAAATCCTTATCAAAATTTTAGCAAATAAAATTTAACTATATGTGAAAAAGAACAATATTCATGATTCATTTGGGTTTACACAGTAATGTGAGTTTGGTTTAAGTTTTGAAATTCAATTCAGTCCATGACATTAACTTCTGAACAAATACAAAAAAAGTAGCTGACAAAAATCTAACATTTCTTCCTGAGAAAAATTCTTAGTAAACTACTAACTGTATATAGAAATGTAAATGGCTTCTTTAAGAGGTTTCTAGAACTAAGGTGACTTTAATAAAGTTGTAGGATACAAGAACAGTACAAAAAATCAGTTGTATTTACATATGAAGTAAGTTTCCAAGTTACAACTCAACTTGCAAACTTTCATCTGTGTACTGTATAAAGACTCAGATTATGAATAAACCCAACTCGTGAACAATTCTCTCAGAATTCATAAATTAGGTACTTATTATACTAGTAATGTTTAGTAAGAAATTAAACTTAAATGCATAATTGTTTACAGTAGCATCAAAAATATGACTATTTAGGGAACATCTTTACAAAACCTGATCTACATACCAAATATAAAACACTGCTGAAAAAAAGGACTTATTAAATGAAAAGATGTATATTCATGGATTAAAAGATTCAGTTTTGTTAAGATCTAAATTCTACTTGTTTAGAACACAATCCCATTAAAAAAAATCTTTATAGAGCTTCTTCTAGAAATTGACAAGTTTATTTTAAATTCATTTAGAATGCAAGAGACCTAAAATAATCAAAACAACTTTGAAAAAAAGGCCAACTACAGAAGATTAACATTGCCTGAAAAAAGTATTATCGGATAACAATGAAGAAAGTGATTACAAAGAAGTTAATGCACAGAAATACAAAATCCTGAAATAAACTCACGCATGTATAGTCACATGGGTTTTGGTTTTTTGGTTTTTTGTTTTTTGGTATCAGGGATCGAACTTGGGTCCTTGAGCTTGAGAGGCAGGCAGCAGAACCACTGAGCTAAGTCCCCAGCCCTCATGTGTGTTTTTTGACAAAGATGTAAAGACAAGTCATTGAAACAATAATCTTCTCAAAAAGAAATAATTTCACGTCTTTACAAAAAAATAATAAATTTCCATTCAAACCTTGAACTGTGAACAAATGTTACACAAAAATGGATTTAAGGCCTAATCTAAAACTGAAAACCTCCTAGAAGAAAATAAGATAAAATCTTTGTAAGCTTCAAATATCCCATGATTTCTTAGCTGTGACACCAAAATCACAATCCATAATCAATAAAATTGATAAATTAGGTCTCATAAAAATTAAAAATTTCTGTTCTGTCTATGATATTAACAAGATGAGAAGTAGGCCACAGACTAGGAGAAAACGTTTGCAAATCACATGATTATTCCCAATATGTACAGAACTCACAAAACTCAATATCATTAATGATCAAAGAAACACACTGTACTGCACAATCACTAGAACTACTAAGTGTGACAGTGTCAAATGTATGTGATAATGTGTAGCAATGAGAACCCTTGTATACATGGGAAACTAAAATGTCAAAGTCACTTTAGAAACCAACCTAACTTTTTCTTTCGTTTTGAGGCAGGGTCTCATTTTGTGCTGTCCAGGCTGGTCTCAAACGTGGGATCAAATGATCCTCCCATTTCCCCCTCCAAGTACTTAGAATTACGGATGTGAACCGCCATGCCCAGCCACTGATAATTTCTTTAAAAAGGTAAACAGATATACGAAGTACAAATTCCCCTCATATGTGGCTGTATGTTTACACAAAGGTTTGTATTCACATATTTAAAGGAACATTATTTGCAATGACACAAAATGGAAACACTCACAAAACGAATAACAACATTACGGTATCTCATACAATGTACTGCTACTGGGCATTAGTAGTGTAATATAATTAGCTTCTGATATACACAGTAATGTGGCAGGATCTTAAAAGCATTATGCTACATAAAGAATGTCAAACTAAAAGGTGTACATACTGAATGATTCCATTTCCATGAAATTCTAAAATGAGCAAAACCACTTTGTAGTGATGTATGAGTATGGTGAATTAGTGGTTGCTTGGAACCAAATATGCAGGTTTTGGCTTAAAAAGGATAAAAGAGAATTTACTGTATGATGGAATTGTTCAATATCTTAACTATGGATGTCATCATGTATGTTTGTCAAAATTCAGCACAGTCGATTTTTGGTATATATGTTAAAATTTATTTAAAAATCTTCACAAGCCAACTATTTTCTAGGAAAATGATGATTGCCATAGTAAATTTAAAATGTAGAAAATTTGAATGAAATAATAACTGAGGAAGAAATTAGGACAGCAGAAAAATTAATCTGAAAAACTTTAAGATATTGAATGTTTCACAAGAAAATATGTAAATGACCAAAATTGAGGACACTCTGTTCTAGAAAATCAGAAAACTACATTTTTAGGTTTCCAAAGATTTAATTCCCAAAGATAATTTTATAATAAATTCTTTCAATCTGTTGAGGAATTGTGTCTGTTCCACAGCACAGAAAAATAAATTATCAAGTTTATAACAAATGAAGTTAAAAGATTGGTAACCATATAAAATCCATGTAAAACCACAAAACAAAATTGAACTCTGGTCAAAAAGTAAAGTCTTAAAAGAATTAAAATGTAATTCTATATGTTAATATTGTTTCATCATACAAATAAACAAAACTAAATATATATATAACTATATATATAAAACTAAATATATAGTTTTATATATATAACTATATATATAACTAAATATATAATTATAAATATATAAATATACATATATTTATATATAGTTTTATATATATATATATAATCTATTAATGGCCAAAAAAAATCAGATAAGAGACAGTTCTGACTTCAACATTTTTTTGAGTAGGATAATTGGAAAAAAAAAAACAGCGTCTATCTAAGTGGGATAGAAAGGGGACCAGAAACTGGCTTGCCTACCCACCTTTTTTTGTTTTGATTTTGTTTGGTTGGGGGTCAAGTTAGGGTCGCTATGCTTGTGAGGCAGGTGGCGGGACCACTGAACTATATCCCTGGCCCTGCCTCCCCCCTTTTTAAGAGTAGGGAAAATTTTTGAGAGATAGTTTTAAGTGGGCTGACTTTAACTTTTTTTTTTTGGTTTTTGGAATCAAACTTGGGACCTTGTGTTTGCAAGGCAAGCAGCAGCACCACTGAGCTAAATCCCTGGCCCATAATTTTAATATTCTAAACTAAGAATAAACAGCCTCTTCCTTAATACACTGAAGTAGATAGCAAATTAAAATGACACCTCACACAATGGGAAAGCAGTACAATATGATCATTTAAGTCAAATAAGGATATCACAACTTTTATGAACAATCACGGAATTCTAATCAACATAATTAAACAAAAATAAATAACAGGTTTGAATATTGGAAAAGCAGAAGCAATTCATTTTGCAAGATGATGTACTTTAAAGAAAACCCCAAAAGATTCTGTAGAAAAATATTAAAAAATTAGTAAAAGAATTGAGTAAAATTATCATTTATAAAATAAAATATATATGGTACTCAAGGAAACTCCCAACATACCAACAATATAATTTATCCAGTTTTCATATTGTATTGCAAAGACAGTAGATAATAAGCTTTCCCAACAAAAAATAACTATGTATAAGTTGTTTTAAGTAAGAAGTTAACTTTTGAATTATTCCATCACATCTGATGAATAAAAATGTTTTTTTACTTAGCTCTCACAAACTAAAAAAACATTTACATTAAGTTAATAAAAGAACTATTCCAATTATATAAAAAGAAATACAAATGGCAAAAAAATACAAAAAATAAAGTTCAATCCTATTGTTGAGTGAAATAATTAAAACATCAAATTGATAGTATTTGTCATCTTCAACTGAATATTTGTCCTTATTACATTAGCAAAAAATTTAACTAACACCATTATTGATAAAAGTATACCAAAATATACATTATCATGCTCTACTGGTTTAATGTAAATAGCATATTATTTCACGATAGCAACTGAGCAACACAGACTAAACAATATACACATTTTCATATTCTTCTAGCCCAGTCATAGACTCGCCCAACCCTTGTGTAAAGTTGTTCATTATCACTGTATTTGTAACAGCAGATAAAGAAAAAAAACCTAGCAATTCAACAAAAGATTCAGGGTATACTAATATAATAAATGCATGAAGAAAAAAGAAATCATGCTGTTGTAAACCATAAGTTCATGAAAATATTTAAGTATTATATTCAATAATATATTTCAGATGAATCTAAATTTTTAAAAATATATGCCTGGGGCAAAAAGAAAAGAACTAGATGTCTAACAAGATGTTATATTATGTCCCTTTTTGTTTGTTTGATTTCCTAATCTTTTCAATATTTCTTGTTTTCAGTAATGAATTATTTTTATAATCAGATATTACCTTTTATTAATATAAAATCAATTTTTATTTTCCTTTTAGTCAAAACATTTCACTCAAGTGTCCTTTCCTGGCCCCAGCCAGTGTGAGAAGTTTCCCTTTCTCTGGCTTTCAGGGGCCCTGGAATGACACCTTAGGACATTTTCTTGTCACTGTAATCGCTGGCCAACAAGTCTGCCTCAGCAAGAGGCTGCAAGTTCAGAAAGGGTAAGAACTGTGCCCTGTGCTCTTAGGGACCCTGTGAATGTCAAAAGGGAGCAATAGACTGGCAGGAGAGAAAGTTATATACAGGAAATATGAATAGGTACTGAAAGAAAAGGCAAATAAGAAAGGTGCCTTCTCAACTCACTGGCATCCAAAAGCACATACAAGGTTCACTGTGCCTTATTTAATTTAGGTTTGCCTCCCTTTTCACCCTCAAGTGTTATGAGAATAAGAACCTATCAATATTTCCTGGTCACTTAGTGCTGTTTTAAAGTTCATACTCAGACTACATTTCTCACTGTGTGTCACATGGATTCTAGCATGTCATCACCTCAATCCCAATCCCTTATACCTGAGGAGCAGAGAAGCAGGGGTGAAGAACAAGTTCTCAGCAGTCATGCATTCTAGGTCCAACCCTGACTCCGCCTCTGACTAGCTACACAAACTCCATTGAGTGACAGAAGCTACACAGAACACACACATACACACACCCACACACACACACACACACTCACACACAGTCTCTGAATGTATAAGGATGTTATTAGGACTACATGAGCTGACACACACAGCATTGTGTTTCAGAGGACGTATGACAGAGTGCTGGTAACACAATAAAGATTATGTTATCCAGGACATGAAGTAAATATACTTGTTGATCAATATTTATTTAAAAAAAACACATCATGGAATTCTGTGCTTTTGTGCTCTTTGTTGGACACATACACTGGTTTGGTTATCATTCCTGATAAAATATCCTCAATTATTCATTGGAAACATATCTTTAAAAAATTACTAATCCAAGTGAATTTCCAAGAGTAGTCAATCTCATTCCTGTAATGTACTGTACACGCCAAATTTAAATATGGAAAACTACAAATCTAATAGATACTATACTAATGTGAATATTTTATAGTACCTACTTATTCTACAAAATGCAAATCTGCTCAATCACAACTTTATTGCTCTTTGTATTTTCAACAAGTAACAGTATAATATTGTACACAATTGTATTTGATATACCTCTTTCTAGTTTTTATCTCCTTCTAGGTATTTAAAGATTTACAATTTTTTAAATTAATTCAGCTATGAGGTCAAAAAAGGCTGTAGATTTCTATACCTGATGTTAGATTTTATTCTGTATGTGCACGCACGCGCATGTATGATACCAACCATGCCTCTAAGTCAAGGCAGAATAGTGCTTAGTGCAATTATTGGGTTGGAGGCACAAATTGACATATGTACAACAAAGCACAAACTGTTGTTTTACCTCCTCTACAAGATTTTGTTTGTTTTGTCATTTTCAGTCTCAGTGGAGGCCATATTCAGTATCAAATGCCAAACAAGTAGTTCTGGGGAAGTCGTCCTGTCTTTCTCAGGGCAGAAGCAGTGACTCAGAGGAGCCTAAACGGTCCACAGGAACTAAGGACAGGTGCAGCTGCAGAGAGATGAAGAGAGGGGGGTTGGGAGGGAGGGAGGGAGGGAGAGAGAGAGATAGAGGAAGTGGCAAAGGAGATGTTTCCTCTCCTTAGGTATAAAATGCCATTGATAACTGCGAAATATAACCAGCCCTTTTGGCAGAGCTTCTGGGTGTTAGGTGTGTAAAGCAGTCACCTGCAGCTTGTTTCAAAATACAGAAAAAAATAAATGGAAAGGCATGTTATTAGGTCACGCAGCTAAGGGAACAAGAAGTTTACACTGCTACCTCTGTTACTAAATCAAATCTATTGCTAAACCAAATATAATTTAAAACTATGACTTGTCTATTGTACTGTCAAATGAGCTCCACTACCTACATGTATGTTCTGCTCATTTTTAATCTATTATTCAAGGAAGGTTTTGTGTCTTAGGATAAGAATTTAAGCTTAGAGTAAAATTAGCCCTTTCTTTATATAAACACGTCTGGAAACAAGGATATTTAGGAAAATCCCCAAGAGTCTAAGATTTCCTTTTTGTCATAATACTATCATTAAGTAAAATGTAATGGGAAGCCACCAGATACACAGAACTATTCCAGGAATAATACAGTAAGATTTGACATGTGTCTCTAGACAAAAAGCAAGCTGTGGGTTTAAATAGTTTCAGCAAATCTACTTTTTCTTCGATAAAGCACTCAAGTGATTGGATCAAATGCTCATTTTTGATGACAACTCAACACAAATTATAAATAGTTTGAACTAAATTAAGAAACCTGTTGGAATGAAAAAAATGAAAAAAAATGACACTTTCTACCATTACCTGAACCATTTCATGGCAAGAACAAGAAAAAATTTATAGGAATATGTCACAGTACATACAATATATGTTGTTTTGTTTTTGGTTTTTTGTTTTTTATTTTGGTAACGGGGATCGAACTCGGGCCCTTGCACTTGCGAGGCAGGCAGTGGAACCACTGAGCTTATACAATATATTTTGATAGCTCTACACATGCTACCCAATGCATGTATGGCAGAATGGACATGGACTTTTATGATAAGTTTTGCTGAAACAGTTATAATTCATGGCATTTTATTAAAAGACAATATCTTAGAAGAAATAGAGGCAAAGTTATTAATGTAATTATTCATATCTATGTGATGCTATTCTTCGCTTTTTAAGACAGTGAGTTTAGGTAGAATTTCCTTGGATTTAACAAAGGCACTTTCAGGTACACTTGGTCTCCTAGCAAATTCTATATTGCACCTCCATGAGGTGTGTCTGCAGGGATGGAAGTGAGGGCAACAAGGTGACGAGATAATCACTGCTAAATTGTTTTATTTGCAAATGATAATTTCTCCTTTCATAAATATCAGCAAATATGCTTCTCTCCCCCTCTCCCTTTCCCTCTCTCTCAGGATATCAGGCAGATAAGAGTTATCAGTAAAGGTCATCCTCAATTTCTGTACAGAAATGATCTGTCTCCAGTATGTAATAAACATTTATCCATGCCTTTATTAGCTATATTGAAGCTGACAGTTCTGTTAAACCATTTTCTTTCATTTTGCTAGGTCATGACGGTTAATGCTGCTAAAAAATCTCATCACTGCTTTTGATCGCTGTATTGTCTTCCCTGTATTATCAGAATTTTGTGAAGGTAAGCACTGGCTGGAATGACCTATTAAAGTTACAGCCCGTTGAATCTCTGGTTGTTTTTTTTTTTTTCTATCATAATAAAAAGGCAAAGGAGTGCAAAGGATAAAATTTCCTAAGAGGGTATATTTAGTTGGGCAGTTGACATGTTCAGTCAACTCTGAAATATTCACAGCAAGAAGCACCCAAATCAACAAATGTAAATAAAAGCCACACATAATCCAAAAAAAATTGTTGGCCACATATTTTACCAGAATATTTTCAAGATCTAAAAAGAAAATTTCACACTTTCAAGTATCTTCCCTGTGTCCAGATTTTTTTTTCATTTTCATGAAATATTTACTATTTGCAGTATACTCTGCTATTCAGAATTCTATTTTTAAAAGATTCTGATCACCATCTATCAATGTATTTTACAACATATAATAGGTCACAACCTACACTATGGGAGACATCTAGGCAAGGCCATGTACATTAGTTGAGAAAAACAAAAGAAAACAACAAAAAAAAAACCCATATGTACTTACTAAGGGATCTATCACCTGGCCCAGTGCCAGGCACATAAGCATCCTAGTATCATTTGGTGAGTGAATGTGTAACATTACTTATAAGGACCAAAGAACAAAGACTTCAAATTGCCATTTCTATGCAAAAACAAAATTGTAACAACCACATGACTCTTAGATCATAGCTTGTTACCAGGTTCACTAGAAGTTACTCAGAAATTAATAAAGAATCAAGTGTCACTTCTCAAAGTGGACACAGTTTTCTCAGAAGGACTATTGGAGGCCGGAGGTGAGTACTTAAATTTACTTTAGATAAACTATGGACATTTTCTTGAACTTGAATATTTTTCTCTGAATAAAAAAATAAAATAAATTGGAAGTAAGTCATTTAAAAAGCCCATTGTTGTTTTCATGAAAAT
The DNA here is from genome assembly GCF_012274545.1 of Fukomys damarensis. NCBI lineage: Eukaryota > Metazoa > Chordata > Mammalia > Rodentia > Bathyergidae > Fukomys > Fukomys damarensis. The sequence continues at coordinate 20,495,047 of NW_022900944.1, forward strand.
TAATTTATTTTACCCTTCTTACATAGATTATAAAATCTTGATTCAAAGTATGATACTATGCTAGAATTTTCCACTAGCACATTTAGAAAAAAAAAGAATTGTATGTGAAATTAGTTATGTTTTCTAAAAGAACTGAACTGGTGTTCAGAAAAATCTGACCTTATTCTACCAAATAATAATTGCTAACTTTATATTTCTAAGTACTTCATAGGTAAAATATTACCCTATTAAATGCTAACAATTATATGGTGGAAGTACTATTACTATCCCTATTTTGTTTTATTTTCTTTGTTTGGTACTGGGGATCGAACTCGGGTCCCTGTGTTTGCAAAGCAGGTGCTGGAACCACCAAGCTAAATCCCCGGCCCTATCCCTATTTTATAAACAAAGGGCAGGCACAGAGAGCTAAATAAAACACTTACCATCAGCCCTCTGGATCCATGAATTCAATCAACTCTCATTTACACATGATAGGATACTACTCTGCCATAAGGAAGGATAAACTTGAGTTTTGCAGAAAAATGAATGCACCTTGAAACCATAATGTGAAGCAAAATAAATCAGACACACAATCTTCAATATTGCATGGTTTTTCTTAGGTAAGAAACCTAAATTATAAATAAAGAGCAAAATAAAAGATAAGAAGTAGGGGCACAGAGCTTTCTCAAGGTAAAGGAAGATGAATGAGTGGGGAAAGGAATGAAGGGGAAGTAGGGATGTGTTGCGTACATGTGCCGACTCCACACAAAATGTCAACAATGCGCTGAGAATATATACTAATAAAGAAGCAGAGATAAAGAATTGTGTGTGTACTGAATGTGTACAGATGACCTTTCCTTGTCATTGTTTCCTAAACAACAAGGTGTAAGAGTCATGAACACGGCATTTATATTGTCTTAGGCCTTAAACCTAGGGATGATGTTGTGCATGAAGAAGTATTATATCGGTTCTAAGAAAAAGCTATGCCATTTGATATGTAGGACTCTGTGGATTTTGCCACATAGAGTAAAGTTTTCTAGAACCAATTTCTCAATGATCACTAGGGACAACTACCATGTCCAAGCACTGAAATGCCATCTATACATTCATCTATTTAATTTTTATAATGGCCTCATTTTCTAAATAAGGAAACAGGTACAGGAAGATCTAACTTGCTCAAAATGGAATTGAGTCCAGGAGCATAATCTCCAGAGCCCGTTTGCCTGATAAGGTTGCCACTCTGCCTCTTTTAGCTCTATAATCTGTGCCAGCTCTGCACTGTAAAGTGAGATGGCACTTGCCAAGTAAGACTTTAATAAAACCATGAGCTCTTCAGGACAAAACTGGCATATTCTGAAAAAATCATTAAATCAGAATTTAATATACTTGTCATCAAGGGCTTACTTGTCATCAAGGAAGCACAACTTACAAAAATTCCTTTTATACTTTGCACAATAAAAGTCTTTGCTAGAATTTTTCAGTCATCTTATGCCTTAATTCAATTACCATAATATTTCTGCATCTGTTTGTTTTGCTTCCCTCTTGCTTTCCTTAGACTCAACTTTAGAACATCGTGATGTTCCATTAAAAGTAAAAACAGCACATAAAATACCTACATGTCCATTTCACATCTCATTTTTAAAAACTGATAGCTTTAAATGTTAATAACGAGACAGACATCTAAACAAATGTCTACCTCAGCATTTACAGCTTTATTGAAAAGGAAGAATTTCCCGCATGCTTTCCAGCATTTGTTGTTTTCTTGTTCAGCACTTAGTACATATATCCAAAGAAAGAATCCGCTGCTGACCTTGATGGACTGCTCTTTAACCTATGCTACAGTCTTTGTTATCATGATAATGTCATATTAAGGGACAGAATTCATCTCCTAAAGAGACTTTGTTCTCCATGGGGACTCAGCATAAATATTCCAGTAAAGATAATTCATGTTCAAATGCTCTATCAGCACAACTTGGTGATGAAGGCTGGTTCCAGCAATGACAACTCTTTTCACCATCCTAAGTAAAGATCAGACAATACACAAGCACAGAATACCACAATGACCTCTGACCTTCATGCTGAAGGTCACTAGGCTCTGAACAAGAGATCTTTATAATCATGGGAATTACAAATTACAAAAGGCAATTTCAACTACAACTGTCATTTCTTTATGAACTGCTATAGGTTAAACTCCGACCTGAGGTATGCTCAAAAAGTTGTATTTATGAATAAGTAAAGATTTCAAAATCTGAGAATGATTCAGAAGTTGAAAAAAAAATAAGCATCTGAAATATCCCCTTTCCATGGTGCTGTAGTATATTAAGCCAACTATTCTCTGTGAGAGCTTCCCACTGTTTGGATCAAAGTGAACAAAAACAAAGGACCAAATGCTTAACAGCTCTACTAATATTTCTTGTTATTTTTTAAAGTAAGTTTGGGAGATGACTCATGATAATCAGAAACTACAGGCTGGTCAGGTTGCCCTAATTTAATGCTTCACCCTGCTAACATCCATAACCACAAATAAGACCTATTTCCTAGTCTAAATCAGTTTTACAGAGAAGAAACTGTAATAATTGTATTCTTTTCTGTCTTAGAAATACCCTAGAGCTCTTTTTAACAGCTATCATCCAAATGTTTTAACATGAGGTTATAGAGTAAAAGTATAATAAAATCTTCCATACAATTCAGTAATACAAACTAAGACAAATCCTACTTATAGTACATTCTATTCCATAATATGCCAAGATTAGCACAGCTCATTAATTCATTTTAAAAATGTTTCTACTTTCAACTTCATAGGGAGGTGATTATCCTCTGGATAACAAGAGGTAATCATCACCACAGATAACAAGAAACAAACACATGAGTAAGGGACTACTCTTGTTTAAAGAACAATCTGCCTCTTCTTTAACAGGATGGCTTTAAACCTATCTGATAGTGAGCAGATAATTTAGACAAAAGAGTTAAGTCCAGAAAAAACTAAAAAAAGAAGTATCCAGTCACAAAATACAAAACAGAATGGAGGCATCAGCATGGGGCAGCTCCACCACAGCTAGTCTCTATCAGTTAGTGGCTATGTCATTCCTATTTTGGGGGAGGAGACAAGTAGTCAATAAGAAGAAAAACTATTGATCTACTAACAACTTTAATACAACCTTGAAATAAATTCTGTTCAAAACCCAGAAGCCTGCCTCAATGTAATAGTTAAATTACTGACTCCTAGGCAAAACAAAAATCCTGCCCTTAGGCAATTATCAACATGATCCTGTATTTGATGTCTAACAGGCTGTTCAAGAGAGACTGTGATAGTTTGGCAAAAGGGAAACAACACATCAAGTAGCTCAACATAGGCCAGGCAAAATGGAGCCACCCAGTATGAGAATATTAAATTATTATGGCTGCAACAGGGGGTACAGTTGAGAGTGGCCCCCTCCCACTTATGGCCCTGTTCCTTTCTCCCCGAAGTGAGTGGTCTTTTTCATACCTAATATTAAAGTACTTTGATAATAATAAGGTTGTCAAGATAATAGCAGGAAACTTTCCATAGAAACTCAATTTTCAAAAACCAGCTGTGTTCAACTCTAATTGATCTAAGAAGATATCTTCAGAAAGCAAACATTTTTCTACTTAAATATTAGAACAAAGCTTCTACTGGATATAAATACACATGCACAGGGTCTAAATGTAGAAGTAACAGTGGACACCGGCAATTCAGTACCACAAACAATGGACAGAATGAATGCTACCAGAGAGCCAAAGAAACAGGCTACATAAGGAATACGACAGCAGAATGAGAATGATTCTTTCCTTACATTCTTTCTGGTGGGTGTGCTTTCCTCTATGCAAAGGGGTTTAAGTGGTTACATGGAAGGAGACAAGGTCTTAAATCAGAAAACAATTGCCCATGTGGGCATTATTGATGGCACCTTGTTAGAAGAAGCAGTTTGGGCTTCTTTATTTCCTTTCATTTTGCACAACATTTTACTCAATAGACTCAGTGAGGTGGGGTGTAATGTGTGTTTTTTTTTTAAGAACACTAGTATTGTTAACAAGTTCAATATCTGTAAATCTTAAGTTTGATTCAGAAAACCTTGCTCTTTTGTGCAGATAAAATAACAGTTTTAGACAAACTCTACCCCTTTGCTTTCTTTTCTTAGTCAATGCTATTGGATGCACAACCGTTTTACATTTTATTAAAAAGTACCAACAGATAAGGGGGAAAAAATAACAGCTGAAGACCAAGACTCTGCAGGTGGCTGCTGATAAAAACAGTATTGTAACTTGCTGACATTGCCCCTCTCAGAGCACCTTGAATATAGGTCAAAAGACTTGACAAATTCAGAAGTCAACTTTAAATTATAACCTACATATAAGTAAATCCTTAGCCAAGCTGCCCAAAGGGTATTCTTTCCTTTCTTAGTTAATAAGAATGGACAGAATTTCATTCATCTTTCACACATGGATTTCTTTT
>NW_022900944.1:20499705-20508457 GCF_012274545.1 Fukomys damarensis
ATTGTTGGGATCATGTACCTTTACATGGCAAGTCTTGATTCTCATTTTTTTCCCCTTACCTCTGCCCTCCCTTCACCCCCTCCTCCCCTCCCCATCTACAAACACTTTATTTTCATCTTTTCATTCTCTCACATTTTTTTCTTTTCCCTTTTTGTTCTTCCCCTACGTATCACACCTTCCCTACACCTTTAGCTCCTTTCCTCCCATTTCTAAATGTCAGTAATCTTATTAGAATCTTATGCATTGTTGCAGAATATTCACACCAGGGAAACTATTCGGTATTTACACATGTCACACATGGATTTCTATCAGTGTCACCATCAGCACCACTGAAATGCAGCTATTCCAGTCTTTTTCTGCTTAAAGCAATGGCGGATACTTCCTTAAAGAGGAGTACTCTATTTTAAATTATATACTATATGAGAAAATTATCAAAGTAAAATATTTTATAACTGGAAAGGGAAGAAAAGTATATAAAAAGATAAAGAACTGTTTGCTCCCATTTTGTCATCCTAACAGCAAGTACTTAATTTGTTATTGGCTACATTTGATTTACTGTTCTTTGTCCACTCTTAGCTATGTTTTTCATTTTCATGAAATTAATTGGTAATTAATTGGTACTTCTTCAAAAGTAGTATCTTTTGTATATGTTTACCTTTTCATGTAAGTGTTAGATTTCTCAAGGTCAAATGCCATATTTTTTATTGACCTTTTACATCTCCCCAAAGCAAGCTTCTTTCTATTAAATGTAAATATTCAGCAAGATAGCTCACAGTTTACAAAAAGGAAGACAAGAGATCTAAGAAGGCCACAGAACAACTTGCTAGTAGTAATAATTTTTTTCAGTAACAGAGTCAGAGGAGAGGGACTATATTATATAATTATAAAGCATTTCAATTATGAAAATATATTATTTAATGATAAAAACATAACAATATGTCTTAAAGGAAAAAAAAGGAAACCATGAAGAGGCACATTAATGCTTACCTTGAATGATTCAATCCAAGTAATACTTCCACCTTATTAATGAATAGCCAAGTTATGGGATGGTGTGAGAAAATGAAGATAAACAAGAATTATAGGTTTAGTTCAGTATGAGAAATGAGGAGTATATACCATTTAATCTGAATCTCAATTTAATCTATACATATAAAGGAATTGTGTTTTTCTAAAAGACAGTTGACTGACATCTCACTGTATTCATTCATTCGAAAAAAATTTTTTAACATCTACTAGGCACTGATGATATAGCAGTAAATAAAGCAGGTAAACTATCACTGTCTCTAATGAACTACATTTAGTTAAGGAAAAGAGACACTAAACACTAAAACATTTAATAAGTGCCTTAAAAGAATACTTATGTCAGAAAGAGAAATTGGGAGTTCACTGAGTAGAAAAGGTGGTTGTAATGATGAACAACAGAAGCCATTTCCATGTCAAGACTATCAGCAATAGTTGTATCTTTAAAAGTGACTGCAAACCACTTACCTATATTAAACCTAATAAACCCAAACAAAATGAATCCCTAACTTAACTTCCCAAGTCATATCACAAATATTGCATGGCCTCTCAGATAACACCCAAATACAGCTAAAGTAACAATCTCACAAAGTTTCCATATTTCACAGGTAAGAAACAGAGTCAGTGTGACCTGACGTGGCAAGGATAGTAAGCTTCCAGGCTGGACCTTCAACACTGGCTATTTTTACCATGCTAAGGGATGTATCCTTGTTGAAAATTTTAAACAACCAACAAATACGAGTACAGGAGGAAAACAAAAATCAGAGAATACTGTATCACTAATTGAAGAATTTTGCTAAAAACTAGAACCAGATAGTCAAGGTCAGTATGTAAATAAAATATGATTTTTAAATATTACTAAATAGATTCCAATCTCTAAAACAGTCTTTGGAAAAAGTCTTCAATGTTTCCCAAAATGTAAAGTGCAAAAAGAGAATTCAGCTAACCTAACACCTTTTTCTAATACCAACTTCCAAATAGAAGTGATCACACACTTATCTTTCAGCCCTTGAGCAACTTGAAACACTTTCCCTGTGCTGATGTCTACTGAGTAGAGCAGGGTGTTCTGCATTGTGTTTCTCTACAGCTTATTATCTGAAAACATCTTGGAATTATATTGCCATTGCTATATTCCTGTAATGTGGCACTTTATTAAACACTTCAGAATAAATTCTATAGCAAAGAATGAATTTTTCAGAGTCAGTTTGTCAAATGATATTTATTGAGGCCTATTATTCCTACATATTGTTCTAAACTCCAAAATTATTGTACAGAGCAAGACAAGTGGATTGTACACCCCAGGAGTTTACATTGAAGGAGAAGTAGACAGTAATAAGCATTCACATTAATAAAGAAAAACTTTTGAGCACTGCTACACAGACAAAATAGTATGGAGGGGAGTTGCGTAGACTTCCATAGATAGTAAAAGTGACACTGACATGAGATCTAAATTGTAAAAAGAAATCAACCACAGGGAGACCTGACAGAAGAATTTCTCAAGGAAAGGGTACAGCAAATGAAAAATTCCTGAGGTGGGAATGAGTTGAGATGTTCTATGCACAGAAAAAAAAAAAAAAAAAAAAAAAAAACAGTGTGGCTGCAGTTTCCTAGACAAGAGAGCCTTCCAAGAGGGTGGGCAGGATTAGCACATGTAATATCTCTATGTCACTTAGTGAGCTTGGGTTTTATTTCTTTCTGGTAACAAGAAAAGTGACTAGACATCTTTAGACTCCAAGTGATGTGATTTATTCAACTTCAGAGAAACTGAGCAAGAGAAGGAGAAAGAAGCACAGTTCAGAACTGTAACTCCAAGAAACAATACATTAAAAAGCAACATTGTGGAACTGCCCAAAACTACCTTGTAAGAAGGTGCACTGTGAGTAGGAAAGAGAGCTGAGGACAGAATCTGCCAATGTTTAAATGTCACAGAGAGGAGGCAGTTGAGGCCTGTCTGATATCTTGATTTTCAAGACAGTGAGCCAAATACCTCCAGCAGAAGCAGCCTCCCTACCTATACCTGGTCATTACCTGCAAATCAGACATAATCACTCTCCTCATTTACACAGCTGGAGCAAGGGTGGGTGAATGATGCCTTTTCAGTGATAATATCTCCATTGAAAGACACCATGCACATCCTGCATGCTCAGGTTTCTTGACCTATGGTAGTCAGAGAAAAAACCTGGATCAGGTGTCACATTTGAGCAAGTTGGACTTCTAGAAACTCAGAGAAACAAGCAAGTGGAGTACAGGAATAAGAAGAAAGGGGATAGAAGGAAGGAAGGGAGGGAGGGAGGGAAAGAGAGAGAAAGAAAGAAAAAGAAAGGAAGGAAGGAAAGGAAAGGATAAGTGAATGACTTAATAGAATATTAATAGAATTAATAGAATAATAGAAACTTCATTTAAGAGTATGGCAAAAGGGCATTATGTCACATGGCATATAACGAGTCATTTTTAGTAGTATACAAATTTTTTATGCATTTGTTTTTATAGTTATCTTCCTTCTTGGCAAGTTATTTTTGCTATGCATTTCTATTTAATAACATTAAATTAAGAGAAACTGAAAATCAGTGTAAAGGAAAAAAAAACTATACAAAGTTCTTAATCTCTGGGACCCTGAAGACCCTAAGGAATGGAATGGAACAGGATGGAGGAACTTTTTCAGGGTTGCTATATGATCAGCAAGAAGGGCTATAAGGGATCTAGTGCAATGACTAGCACATTTTCTGCAATTACTAACTAGTATCACAACCAAAAGTATTTTAAAGTACCTAACACATACCACAATTAGCAAGAATTACTAATGGAATCACAGAAAACAGAAGTAAATAACATAAAGGCAAAACAAATCTGAAAAAAAGGGATAAGATTAGCAGAAAGAAAAGAATGGTGTAGGCACTGATAATAATACAAAAACCAGAATTTGAAAATAAAAAGTTGACTAGAAGGGAGTTAGGAATAAAACTGGATGTCAGGTAAATAAGAGAAAAAGATGGACATTAAGCTAGAGGCTCTGGTGCCCAGATGGGGTTGAGAGAGCAGGCCGCTGAGCACAGAAGAATAAAAGCAAAGTCCAGACCTAGGGATGATGGATGGACACTCAGAGACCCCTGAACTTCAATATATGGTAAAATGTCATGTATGCAAATATCAGACCAAGGGTGCCTTCAAGAAGAGCCCATGCCTTCCTTTAGATGTTCTGGGATTTGTGATCTAAAATGTTCAAGCCTGGCTGTGAACCAGAGCAGGTGACCAAAAGTATCCGAAGCCTGGGTCTGTACATAGGTAGCGTCCCAAACGGGCTGAGTATTGGAATGGTGTACTTAGAGTAGTGAGGGTGGAGAGGAGGCAAGTGTTGAGTGGAATCAATTCATCAGTTTCCAGAGCAGGTTTGAGGTAGGTCATGGCCAGACTTGCTACACAACAACCTGATCAACAAAGGCCTAATTAGAATGTTTAAGAAACAAAGCTGTGGCACAGCAAGGTTCTTAACATTCTATGTATCCTAGAGGAAAATGAACTGGCCACTGAGTTGCTCCTACAAGGGCAGCTTTGATTGCCAAACTGAATGGTCCTCTGGAGGAAAGAAGAGGCAAAGTGAAAGGGATCACTACTTTCATTGCATCCTTCGTATTGCCCCTTTCCTTTTCAATGATAAATTGAAATTATCAGCAACCTTAGACCAAATATGTCATCCTCACAGTAGACTGTCCTTAGGGAACTAAGATTCAGGCAGCTATTTGGGGATTGCAAAGGATCTATTTTATCACAACTCTGTACTCTCATGAGTATTTCATAAATGCCTGTAATTTCAGAAGCAAACTGCAAGTTAGCACTTTAGTTGAACATCAATAGGGTTTATTTCAATAACTGTAGCTCATCCTGAGAAATGTCTTCATCCTCTTAATAGTTTGTCCAGAGAAGCAAGAGAAAGTGCCCCCGCCCCCCAAAAAATGCCAAATTCAAGATGAAAATGTACATTCTAGAAAATATGTTCAAATATCTGTCTTTCCCAAATATAACTAAACTTCTATAATTTATCCCCGCATTGGCCACTTTTTAATTACATGATTTTTTTTAAGGTGAGAAAAATGATGGAGTGTGTTTGCCAGAACTGAAGTTGCCACTGTACAAATTCTAAGCACCTAAGTAGAAACTTCTAAGTAACAAAGCTTTTAAAGGACCAAAAGAAATGAAGAAGCAAAATACTTAATTAAAAATGGGTTCTTCAAGTGAATTAATAAACAATATACATGTTTGTTTTTGTAAATGTCAGCTCAACATCCATCTCTAGTGAAAAATAAAGCTTTCTTGGCTAACAAGAATAACAACAACAACAAAAAAATACAAAGCCATGTTTGTTTGTAGGTCAGATCCTTGAAGATGAGGATCCATACTTCAAGAACTAAGAGGAACAGAATCCAAACAGACATAATAGCATTTTCTTTATGTAGAACATTTTTAGCTTTATATGAGCTTCTCATCATGGAATATATACTTTTCTCTCAATTTGCTCAGTTTAGAGCTGAGAACAAAGCAGGGGTCTAGCATAGTAATGTGTAAGAAAAGTATAAGAGGAATATATTTAGCAGTGTCAAATCAAGCTGACATTGAAAGTCACATGGATATAAAATATTTTGGGAATACAAAGAAGTGACAGTTTCCATTAGCTGCTTCCCTCTCAGGTGGGGCAGCAAGGAGGCCCCAGTCCCTAGTAATCTGCATGGAAGCCAACCTGCAAGGACTCATCCCCTGAAGGGAGTCTCCTTCCTTTCTCTCAAGTTCCTCTTGCAGATAACAGGGTGCAAGCTCAGAGAGGTTCAGTGTGGGACAGAGAAAGGGAAAAAACCCTTTCTTCACACACACGCTGCTCTGAATGTGGACCATCTGTGCCCCCAGCTGGAGCGCCGGCAATGGTCTGGCACTTGAACCACACCATATTTACAGATCTAAACACAAATGGCTACTGCCTGATTGTTTCATGATTCATTAGTCAGACAAGCTCTCCTCTCCCGCCAGCACAGCTGTTACAGAGTAAACCTTTGTCACTTAATAGGCCTGATTATTACTTTCCATCAAAGGTATTGATCTGTGTCACCTCTACTTAAGGGAATGGGGGAGAAGGAAAAAGGGGAATAAAATGTACCAGGAAAACACGAACATGAAGAAGAAGATGGAGGGTAAAGGGGGACATGAGCCAGTCACAGACATCGGCCTCCTCTCTTACAGTCTCTCACATGCCCTGAAGGAGTAGACTAAGACTTTCTTGGGAAGAGGAGACATTCCTCACAGGGTGCGCCCCAGTCCATGACAGTCACGTATCCTGACCACGCAGAACATTGCTCAACCACAGGCGCAGGGTGAACTGAACCAGAAATCTGTATCAATTAATAAACCAAGCCAGTGTGCAGAGAAGTACAGGCTCTGGAGGGAATTTTTTATAGCTCCTTTAATTATCTCCTTTTGTTTAACAAATAAAGCGAAGCTATAACCCTGGGCAGCTCCCTGCCCATGACACACGCACCGGCCCAGCTCAAGGGGTACTCCTGTCCTGTCTGGCTGCCAAGCTGCCCGGGCTTCTGAGCCTGGCCAGGGCATGGACACCAGCTCGGAACCCTGGCCGACACCCCACATTTTCCTTCTGTCTCATTCTGTCCTTGCTCTCTTCCCTTATCATTTCCCTCACCTTTTCTTAAAAAAAAAAAAGAGAGAGAGGTTTTTTTCTGGGAGAAGAAAAACAAAGAAAAGCTGTCAGATATTGGTTGCCTCAATAAAAGTAGAGAATTTTAGAAAATCACATATGCAGCCTGCTGATTTGCCTACCAGCAAAAGAAGCCCAGGTGAATAAGGAAGCCCTCTTCCCATCACACAGGTTCCTGAGTGGTGCACCTGAGTCTAAAAGAAGAGACAGATTCCTGCCAACTACTGCAGAGCTCTTTCCTTTCCAACAACTCACCTTCAAAAGCCCATATCCCATAGCCCAGTGTTGCCTCCTACATCCTTACAGAAGGATGAAGCCTTTGTTCACAGCTTGTGGAATTAGTCCCATTATACTACACTTTTGTAACTACAGCCATATCACAGAGAAACAGTGTTCTGCTTTCTAAGGTGCACTCATGTGTACATAAATGTATATCACACACAAATAATCCAGTGCAACCAAGCATTTGAAATGAACCGTGCTCGTACAACCACTTCATAGCTCCAACTCGCAGATTCTAACACAAGCTGATTCTTTTCTCTTTTGACCATTATTACCCAAATTTAGTATATTACCAAGAATTTTATTACTTTTTCCCCAGAGCTCATCCTCCAGTTGCAAGCACACTGCCATTCTAGGCCACAGAGGTCAGCAGTTTTGCTAAGTGCATAACTGCTTGTTTTATGGCTCTCAGCATAGGCGACAGGTTGACAGGCCTGGACATAAGGGCTCACCATTGGTGTACCATCAACAAAACCAAGAGACGGAGGCTCACGCTGCCAGCTCAGTCCGCTTGGAATTAAAAGGGATGAGCAGAACATGGTTTGCTTATGTTTTTATGTCCAAAGACATTGTTAATAAGTACAGTATTGAGAAACATCTGAATAGGCTGTAGCCCCACAGCTGAACAAGCTCATTTCATATTTATTTTATTCCCAATAGGCCCATGGACAAGGGTCTGATGCTAATGGTTTGAGATCACATCTGATTTAGCCCAGATTTCAATCAGGAAACTGGCAAAGGAAGACCCCTGACCCATTTCCATGTCTATAGTCCTCCAGGTGGTTTGTGTCTTCCACTTGATATCCATACCCAGGGCCATCTAGATTTCTGTCCTCCTCCTTTTAGTTCTCACATGGCAGCCAGAATTTTAATTTTTGGAGAAAAATGTAAATATAGTGTGTATTTCAGTAACCATCATGAAAAAAAAATTACCAGAGACATTATTCTTAATTCTTTCATTAAAAAAAAAACCAAAAAAAAAACCAGAGTTTAGATTTGGAAGCAAATGAAATATTACTGATAGCCAACTTTCAGCTTTTGAGCTTTCCAAACCAGTTTCTTTTTGTAAGTTATGTCTATCGGTTGACAGAACCAATATGATCTTATTTGGGCGCAGTTTGGCAAAGAACTCTACATAATATAGTGCACTTGGAATTCATATAAAAGGAAAGCTGTCAGCAAATGGAAATTGATTAAAAAAACAAAGGGCATTTTTCTTAACAGGGGAGAAAATCAGCTAATAGTCATAAAAAGGAAACTGATTGGCAAGAACTTGTGTGAAAATGCCAAAGTATTAAAAATATTCTTTCATGCTTGCTCTGCTTATATTCTACTTGATAACTTAGTTTTTAACCTAAATATGCATTTTCCTAGCAAATCAACCAAAATAGGGCTTACCTAGATATCTACTTAGAAATATCCTCTGGAAAAAATCCTAAAATTATTCAAGGCATCTGACTGATGGTTTGTTATACCCTAACCAATTTTGGTGAGACAGAAAATATAGGCATACCATCTCCATTGTACAGGCAGGATATTGTGATTTAAGAGGATAAGGATAGAGAAATATCATCAAACAATATTTGACCCTCATGTGGGGACCAACGTCCAGAATGCAAGAGAGCTACTGGCTAATCATTCCAAGAAGACACACATGAGCACATAGAAACACACATACACACACAAAATCACTAGAAAATCTGAGCTTGAGATCCTACCAAGATCCTATCTAGAAAAAAAAAAAAAAAAAAA
>NW_022900944.1:20508859-20529615 GCF_012274545.1 Fukomys damarensis
AAAAAAAAAAAAAAAAAAAAAAACAGGAAATCTACTTCCACTGCTCTCATATCGTGAAGGTGGTCATGCAGGATGGGCTTGGGTCTGTGTACTCTTTACCCAGAGTAACATAAAATGTCTAGGTACAGTTAGTTAAGACAATGGGGCCTTTATAAATAGGCATAACACTTGTTTTTACATAGCTACATTATTTAGTTAAATATACATTAAACAGCTAAAAAAAAAAAAACCCAAAAACCACTACAGCAGATTGCAATAAAATCTATGGTTTTATTTAGTTACCTACACATTGTAATTTGGATAATGCAACCAAAGTCAACAGTATTCAGAGCTTGATAATTGTGCTTTCCTGCTCCTAGCAATATCAACAACACGAAAGTGTGATCTGGAAAATGTCTTCTTCTTTAAATATATTTCTATATTTTTCTTTATGAGTTACAAGTATACAAATATTTAAATGTATTGTGTTTATATTTCTATATTGCTTGAAAAAGCTATCATAGTGCATCCTAAAATGCCTGTAGTCAATGTGATATAGGTCTGGATTACAAAATAATAAATCAACATACAGATGAATGAGTAATAACCAATACTACGATTACTTATATGAGAGTCACACATATATTAACTCACATATCAGAATGCCTTATCAATTAAGTTCTATCATCCATATTTTACAGACGTGCCAACTTAGTCACACGGACTTAAATACCTGCCCTGTGACACTCAGCTATCAAGTGGAGCTGCTCAAATTCAAATCCTAGCTGTCTGTTTCCAAAGTTCATGCCCTTAAACACTAAAATGACAAATAAAGATGAAGGAAAGAAGGACAGGGAAAAAAGGAGAAAGGGGGGAAGGAGGAAGGGAGGAGGGAGGGGATGAGAAGGGGTCTAAGTATTTCCTCTACTATACGATGGGGAAATTTGAAGAATGAACTTGAGGAACGAAAGCAAGTCTTTATAATAACTGAAACAGGCTTTTTCTTTTTTGGAAGAAGAGAAAAGAGAGGGGAGTCTGATGCCAACTGAACGCCACTATGAGGCCAGTAGAGGAGAAAGATGCAGATTCAGCCGTCTGTGCCAGCTCTCAAGGTCTCCCTTCCAGGATCACACCCGTCTGCCCCTGTATCTCAAGTATTTTGAACACTGCTCCTCCCTGCCTGGGCTTGGGGAGATGTCAAGGTCTAAGACATCTGGACACCCGAAGTGCATGTGTGTGCCAGAGGAGCATGCACAACTTCATGCCAGGGGTAGCACACTCCTTCTTGCCCACAGTCTAGGCACACAGCAAACAGAACACAACAGGAGCAGCAGGCACAGAGCAGGAGGAATCTGTCTGGTGGGAGTGAGACCTTCCACACATCCATGGGGAAACAAGGACAAGAAGAACAGACTGCCACTGCCAGGAGCAAGATGTGAGTGTTTGTGATGAGGTACAGCAATTGCAACCCAGCAGTAATGTGGACCATATTACCTGGGAACAAAAGCATCACAGAATTCATTCCATGTAAATACAGGGGAGCGAAGCCCACAGATATATGCAGCAACACAGGTCATTGTTTTCAGACAGGCACAGCAGGAAATCAAGGCCATCAGAAATCTTAGCCACATACGGTTGGGAGTATTGTGGTATCACAGACCTAAAAGTTTGTTCCAATTTCTTTTTTCTTGGTTGCACTAGACTCCCTTGGAGAGTCCTTCTGTTGTGTTCTTGTTCTAAACAGTAGACTTGATGGACCACAGAACCCTAATTGAAATATTTTATATACATTTTAGCACTGATGTTTTAAAATAAAAAATTCTGATAAATTAGGACTTTCAAATTCTGGATAGAGTGATATTGCTTTTATTGTGGTAAATCAATCAGATTGTTGAGTCTTGTATTAAGAATTCACATGGTTACCATTGAATGTTCACTTGTTCTTTCAGATGTGCTGCAGTGCTTCATGTACGTTAACATTCACAACAATACTCAGGCAAGTGGTAGGGCGCCCCAGTGTGCAGAACAGAAAACCGAATCTTAGGTCACCAAAACAGTAAAAGGCAGAGCCAGGATTTTACCCCATGTTCATAAAAGATGTTACCTTTAGAAATGTCATCAGGGCCGGGGATTTAGCTCAGCGGTTTGGTGGCCTGCCTTGCAAGTGCAAGGACCCGAGTTCAATCCCCGGTACCCCCCAAAAAAACCCAAAAACAAAAAGAAGTGTCATCAGAAAGCCAGTCACGGCAGCACACTTCCTAGAATCCCAGCTATTCATAAGTCTGAGGCAGGCAGATCACAAGTTCCAAGTCAGTCTAGATAACTCAGCAAGACACTGTCTCAAGACAAAATTCTAAAGAGAGGAGGAGGCTGGGGATACAACTCAGAATGCTTACCTGGCTTGTGTGCAAGGGCCCAGGTTTGATCCTCAGCACAAAATAAAAAATGGAAAAGACAAGACAAGAAAGTCAAGTCATCAGGAATATTAAAGGGGCTACTCTCCAGCCTTTAGGTCTAAGGTTTGCCCTCAGCTGGCCTTTCAGTAGGCAACATTATGATGGCTTCAACCTCCTGAACCAGTAGTAGTTGGAGCACAGTGCAACACCAAGAGCAGCACAAAGAGTCCAGGACTGGTGAGGAGCCGGATTTGGGGCCTGACAAAACCCAATTTTCTGTTGTGCATATTCTCATGCCCTCTGAATATCTGCCCCTGAATCTCAATAAAATGGGGATAAAGAGACCTGTTTTATTAGCCTCACCACTGAGTGATTAAATGAAAATTGAGATGCACTTCAGAAATGAATTTTTCAGAACCTCACTGCATAAAACTCTCAGACTATAATTCTGGTAAGCAGTTTCAACCACATAAATAAAGGTCAGTGTCTTCCCTTCTTCAGTGCGGTCCCCCAAATAACAGCTACAAGAAACATTCTCCAAACACTAGAAATTGTGCCGGATGGGCCTGAGCAAAATGACCATAAATTGGGTGTGAGCCCAGTCCTGGGGCAAAGACAAAGGGACACCATGAGTCTTGAAATTCTTGTGCTCACTTCTTACCAAGAACAAAAGGGAATGAATTATTTCCCTATTTTCTGAATGCATGCTGTTGTGACTGGCATGTGGCACAGGCAGGAATATTAAATTCTTTGGTCATCTGACTTCATTACTATGCGGAATGTAGATGCACACTATACAGAAGGTAAATATGGCACACATCTATGAGATTTTCAAAATGCCTAGGACTATCAAAATTATACTTTTGTCTCCAGTGTCAAAATATGCTTTCTTCCTGGAAAGCTACAAGAGTCAGGACCTTCACTAGACCTTGTGACTCTATATCCTGTTGCAATTACATTTAAGAATAATTCCAAAACACTACTTAGATTCCTTCCAATGTAATGGGAATTGTCAAGAACTTAACATTTTATATTAATCCTCTTTTGAAAATCTTAAAAAGTCATGGACCTTCTCCCCAGACAACTAGTATCTTATTAAGGATTTTTGCATCTATATTCATTAAGGAGATTGGTCTGTAGTACTCCTTTTTAGTTGTATCTTTCCCTGGTTTGGGAATCAAAGTGATACTTGCTTCCAGGAATGAATCTGGAAGTATAGCTTCCCTTTCGATTTCATTGAAAAATTTGAAGAGTAATGGTAGTAGTTCTTCTCTAAATGTCTTTTAAAATTCAGCAGTGAATCCATCAGGGCCTGGGCTTTTCTTTGTTGGTAACGTTTTAATTACATTTTCAATTTCACTGATTGTGATTGGGGTGTTTAAAATGTTTTTATCTTCTTCGTTCAACTTTGGTAATTCCCAACCCACAGATACACATACACACACATGCACACACAGCTGTCTGCACAAGAGGTTGAAAAGTATCCAGGAACCTTAAAGGTTTCCAGACCCAAAGAAAAGAACTCTTAGAGGTCATTTCTGCCTATGCAGGTTAAAATACTGCACTATGGTGGTAGGCTAGAGGCAAGATAGGGATTGAAAGCCATCCCCCCCCACCTCCTCACCAAACCAGGTGGCATCCACCCATATAGGTATATGCCAAAGTTCTAAATGGCCACCAGCCAAGCTGAGTCCATTGTGTGTCTCCCTCCAACCCTGTGTTAAATTACAGTAACCATCAAGGAAATTCAAAAATAAGTCATCGTCACCAAAAGAGCCAGTTGCTGAAGATGTACCAGTATCACCACTCCAAAAGTGCTAGTAGAGACCTTGAGAACTTCTGTCCTATACAATGATAGATTTTAAACCAACATCCCAATATCCTTTCAAATTGTCCTAATTGCTTTTAGGTCAAGGGTGCATGAGACCTGGCTTGCTTTGAGCACAGATTCAATAATTAACAGATGCTAGAGGCTGTGTGTAAACAGAGGGGGCTGCTGGAGAAATGAATTTCCATTCAGTCCCAGATGGATCTAAAGATAGTATCCAGAGCTATAAGCCTGTTTTAAAGCATCTGTAGCAGTGATAGCAGTAACTGCCATAAGAACCATTATGAAAATAAAACAAATGTTGGTTGCATATAATATTTATAGGGATTAGTAAGAAAAACTATAGGAGAAAATAAATTTAAAGACCCATTACTTCTTAAGATGGTCAGGAAGAAAAGCCCTGCCCATAGCATACATAACTATTCTGGACTGATGTCAGGTGTCTTCTGTAGGCTTTTTGAAGAACTGCTCTTTACAAATGAACTCCGTCTGGAGATAAGACATCCTCTTAGCAAGGGGGAAAGAAGTCAAGTCAAACAATTGATTCTGTTTTTGAATTACAGAGGGCTATTGATTTTTCATTACAGTTCCTGTGCTACTCTCAAGAGTGGGTAGAGAAGGGAGAAAGTAATTCATTGATCAGAGTGGAGGGCCATGTTCATTTATTGGCTTTCTGCCATGTCCCATTATTCCCGGTTCTAAATGTATATTGAAGTCAGTTTATTTTCATCATTGCCTACTGTCACCAGAAATCTCTCCCAGTAACTATTAGTTTAATCATCCTTTTCTCATAATGGTAATGAGTGATAATGTCCACCGTGATCCTGGATTCACGGGTATTATTCACTGGGTGACACTATTGCCCCTTACAAGGATCTAGGTCAGAGGTCTGTCGACACTTTCATAATTAAAATACATCAATAGTTGGAGAATTTTTAAAAAATACAATTGAACTGAAAACAACTACAGTATTTTAACTACACTTTTATTTATTTAAAAAATGAAATAAAACTTTCCTGGAAGATTCTTGGTTTTTGACCTGTCAATGATGGTAACTTTAGGGAGTGCAGGAACCCCACTCACATCAGGCATCACACAGCTCCCTTATGCTCCTAGAAGCAAATCCAGAGAACCACTGGGCACATCAGAGGAATCCAGATACTTCACTTGGGACCCCCATTTCTTCAGCAAAAACAATTTTAAATAGTCTCTATGTCATGAATCCAACCTGAAGCTTTGTTTCACAAATTAGCAAACTGAGATTCTGAAAGTCAGGATGATTTGGGACTACCCAAGAAAAAGGACAGTAAGAAACACATCCCTGAACCCTGGCGTCCCAGTCACTCTGGGCCTCACAATCACACACTGCCAATCTTATAATCTGCCATCCCATTCATATACTACCTGTAACACATAAAACTAGAAGCCGATAGTGATTTAATATTGAATTCTGGGAATGCTGCCAATGATTTTTCTTTTCTCCAATCTCTAAGTAAGAAGATATTTCCCACTAAATTCTACCTCAGTCTAGGTGAACTAATCAGCTGCTCAGATTAAGTGACTATTTGCCACCTAATGGTTCTCAGTGCCAGGCTCTCTAGATCATCTGCCAAGGACTCACAAACATTAACTGTTCTGAAAGGATCTTCCCAGCATCTGAAGATGAGGAATTCTCCCATTTTATAGATTTTTTCCCCCCAAGGATACAGGAGAATAATTTGCAGAGCCTTAACTCAGATGCAAGCCTTTCTCAGTGAGAGTTTTTCCACTACACCACAGCTCCCCCTGGTGCCAAATCTCACAGTAGGAACTACTAAAAATGATGAGAAAAACTGTTTAAAAGTTGTTACAGAAAACCCCATCTTCTTTATTCACTCTCAACTGATGGGCAAATGGGCTGTTTCCAAGTTTTAGCTATTACAAACTGTGCTATAAACATAGGTGTGCATATATCACTGTGATATGATTCTTTTAATTCTTTTGGAAAGATACCCAGCAGAAAATGAAAAAAAAAAGTGTTGGTAAATAGGGAGGGGAGGAGAGGGTGAAGGGAGGGCAGGGACAAGGGGAAAAATGAGAACCAAGACCTGTCATGTAAAGGTACAAGATCCCAATAATACTGTATACCTAAAATGTACCAATAAATTCAATGAAAAAAAAATTATTACAACTAATCCATTTGGATTTTAGTTTAGTGCATGGTGAAAGA
Source organism: Fukomys damarensis (assembly GCF_012274545.1). Lineage (NCBI taxonomy): Eukaryota > Metazoa > Chordata > Mammalia > Rodentia > Bathyergidae > Fukomys > Fukomys damarensis. The sequence continues at coordinate 20,515,272 of NW_022900944.1, forward strand.
TAAGAGTCTAGTTTTAATCTTTGGCAAGTTAAAATCCAGTTTTTCCAACACCATTTATTAAAGAGGCTATCTTGCCTCCAGTGAGGATGGTTGGCTCCTTTGTCAAAGATGAGGTAGCTGAGTACATCATACATCGGGAGTTGTTTTTGTATCTTCCAACCTTCCAGATCTAAATATAAAAAAGTGTCACTAAATTTACTGGAAGATAAGTTAGGCAGAACTCTTGAAGACACTGGCATAGGAAAAGACTTTATGAACAAATCCTCAGTAGCACGGGAACTAGCAAAAAGAATCAACAACTTGGATCTCATCTTATTAAAAAGCTTCTGTCCTGCAAAAGAAATCATCAACAGAACTAAGAGACAACCTACAGTGTGGGAAAAATTTTTTCAAGCTGCTCCTCTACAAAGGACTATTAGCTAGAATATATAAAGAACTCAAAATAATCAGCCCCCCCAAATATAAGGACCTGATTCTAAAACGGACATCTGAAATGAACAGACATTTCTCAAAGAAGTAAAGGCAGCAAGTATATATATGAAAAAATGTTCCACATCAATGGTCATTTGAGAGATGCAGATGAAAACATTACTGAGATTCCACCTCACCCCACAAAGAGTGGCTGCTATCAAGAAATCAAACAATAACAAATGTTGGCGGGATTGTGGGGCGAAAGAAACCTTTCTCCATTGTTGGTGGGAGTGCAGGTTAGTGCAACCACTAGGAAATCAATATGGAGATACCTCAAAGAGCTGGGATTAGAGGTTCCATTTGACCCAGCCATCCCTTGGGTATCTTTCCAAAAGAATTAAAAGAATCGTATCACAGTGATATATGTGCACCTATGTTTATAGCAGCACAGTTTGTAATAGCTAAAACTTGGAAACAGCCCATTTGCCCATCAGTTGGAGACTGGATAAAGAAGATGTGGCTTTACTATAAAATGGAATTTATTTAGCCATAAAGAATGAGAGATTAGTGTCATTCATAAGAAAATGGATACATATGGAGGATATACTCCTAAGTGAATTAAATAAGTCACACATGTATAAATACCGAAGAGTTTCTCTGGTATGAAAAACTATAATGATACATAAGATTCTAATGATATAATTGACAACGCAAAATAAGAAGAAAAGGGCTAAAGGTATAGGGGAAGTGGGAAAGGTAGGGGAAAGGTAATAAGGGAAAAGAAAAAATGAGAAAATGAAAAGTTGGAAATAAAGTATTTGTAAATATGGACTGGAGGTGGGGGTGAAGGGAGGGCAGGGACAAGGGGGAAAAATGAGATCCAAGACCTGCCATGTAAAGGTACAAGATCCCAATGATGAATGTAACTGTACTGTATACCTAAAATGTACTAATAAATTCAATGAGAAAAAAGTTACTACAAATAAATTGAGTTAGCAAATACAAGAGCAAAAAATCATTCACAATAGCAATCAAACATATAAAATATCAGCAGGGTGTGGTGACACATACCTGTAATCCCAGCATTTTGGGAGGCTGAGGTAGGAGGATTGTAGGTTCAAGCCCAGTTTGGGCAATTTAGCAATCTAGCAAGGCTTTGTCTCAAAAGAAAATTCTAAAAGAGCTGGGGATTAACAGTGCAAAGGCTCTAAATTTAATTCCTATGAGCAAAAATAATCTGGATAACCAATATACAAAGGCAGTGTGTAACATATGACAAAAACTAGACAACATTACTGAAAAAAAGTAGATGATACATAAAAATGAATAGACAAAATAAATGTTTGAATTCTTTCCAGCAGAATATTTTTTTAAAAATCACAACATTATCCTAAAATTTCTCTGAGGACGAAACAACAGAAACACGAGTTAACAAAAAAAAGGTATTTTTTTAAAAAACGAAGAGTCACTCATTTTTTTAAATCAAACACCAAAATGTAATTTAAAACTTCAATATCTAAAACAAGTTAAGAATCAGTGCAAAAATCAACAGACTGATCAGTGGAACTAACCAGATGACCACAAAACACGGTGTAACATACGTAGAAAGAAAACATTAAATAATCAGAGGGAAAATAAATTTTGGGTACTCAGTTTATATAGTATACCAAAATGCATTTGAGATGAATTAAAGACAAATATTTGGGGCATGGGGTTAATGCTATAAAACAGAAAAAATAGCGACAAATATTTTAAATTACAGAAGAATTTTATTAGCATAAAACTAATAAAAAATTAGGATAGAAATAGATTTTTCTACTTTAAAATGTAAAATGTCTGTTCAAAACATCACAGACTACAAATACTGTGGATGTAAATTACACGTACATACAAAAAAGGATTCACCATAACTAGCATTTGAAAATACCAATTAAAATAACATCTTGATAGCCTTTATTTATTGGATTGACAAAATTGTTTTAGATAACCATAATCAAGCCTCTAATGAGAGAGCTACTACTGTATTACTGATAAGAAAATAAATTGATAAACTCTGACAACAAATCTACCATTATGCTTCCAAATCTTTTAAAATATATTGAGAGCTTATAGTCTAAAATTTATATCTATAGGTATTTTGCCTATAGAAATGACCAAAGATGCTTCCAAGTAAGAATTTGAATAGAAATATTATTTTTATTACCCAAAAAATAAAAAATAACTGAAAAAATGAAAGACTATTTAATTGGCTGCATCCATATGATAAAGTAGTACCCAAACCTAAAACTCTTGAAGGAAATATAATATAATGAGGAAATATTCATGCATAAAAAGGGAAAAACATTGTGGTTCCAAATTTGTAACAATGGAAATACCAGCAAGACTGAGGAAACGGAGGTGGGAGGAGAACAATTCATGATATAAATAATAGAATAAGACCCAACCACTAAAAGAGTGTGAACACAGGGATGAGCTAGGGAATACCCCAAGGACACCATTCATCATTGTGTCTGGAGGAGTGGAGAAGACTGCTGCCAAACAAGGTCACGCCATGAAAAGGTCAAAACCTGACCTTGCTTTCTCGTAGGTAAGCACGAGGATTGTGCTTCACACCTAGTTTTTAAATCCCCTTGGTTTTTAGCCCTCACTACCTCAATAGAGGTATTTTAGGTTATCGGGAGACTCTCACTTTGCATTGTCTCTTCCTGACACCTACAGACCATGGAGTCTATGAGCACTGAAATTGTGCTCGATGTCCAGCTACAGCTGTCTAGAGGTCACACAGCATGGAGATATCAAATTTATTGTTGAGCAAAGAGGTCAAGTGGGAGTGGTTTTTAAAAGTTTAAAAGTCATCAAAAATGTACAAAAGGTGACAAACCTTCTACAAGACCCATAAACACTCAGCCAGACAGTGAGAGGGGAATAACTATGTGAGAAACTGCTTGTGTTTCAATACTTTTTGCCACCAAAGATTTTGAGAGTATGAGGAAGAGCTTGAAATAACACTTTTCTGATAATCTCCATAAAATAATTAATGAAAATAGGTACTGATATTAATCAGAACTTAAGAGTCAGATTTACTAAGGTCAATACTCAGACTGGATAATCCATGTGCACACTGTGTAATATTGATGCTCATAAAAACCTCCAAACTTCTCTAAAATATAATAAATCCCAACTTAACCATATTGCATGAATTTTTACATTATGACTCAACAATAAAATTAATCCTTCCCTATAAAACATATCTGTAGGCCACACAATGGTTTCTTTCTACAAACTATACAATATTCAGTTCCATTCAGGTTAAAAAAAAATCCATGAAAAATTAGGACTGAAGTATTCCCATAGTATTTCCCTTTTAAAGTTTCCCTTAAGAAAGAAGAAAAGTAGTTTTAATTTGTAGGCAGCACAGAACTTAGTAGAATGAATTCCAGCATAGATGTTGATAACACTTTTCAGTCCCCAATTTGTGCTCATGAATATGACACATAATTCTGTGAGGCTCAGTTTCATAGCTATAATTTGGGGTTAAAGAATAGTTTGCAAACATAATTGTAAGGGCCAGAGATACTACGAAGCACTGTCACTAAAGTAATGGTAGTAATGGTTTAATAGTCTATGTACTTTCACTCCATTATCTAATTTAACCTTCAAAAAATCCTGTTCTTTTCTCTTTTTAAAAATTAGGCGAGTGAGACAGAATTCGAAGAGCTTGGCCAAGGTTACATGCCTAACAGCAGAGCTGGAATTTAAACCTGGGCAGTCAGACTGAGACCTGAGTACTCAGTCATTACACTGGAGGTCGTTAGAAATAATAATAATTGTCAGTGTTCTTGTAACTGTTATGACTTGCATCAAAAGTGCTGCTTGTCAAAAGCTCGGTACTACTTCATGTTCTCCCGGCAGTACTGTTCTTCATTTCTCAGCTGGAACTAGAATATCATAAATATGTATGTATTTGTTGAAAGTAACTCCTTAAATGGTTAAATTCTTACCAATATAAATCCAAATGCTATTGCACCTTACAGTTCAAGCTAAGAAAGAATGGCTGATGTAAATTGTGTCAGGACACCATCAACATAAACCATCAGGGCACTGTATATTACCATCCAAGCTCCACTCTACACATATATCTTGATACAAGCAATACTTTTGACACCAATCGCTTCCCAAGATAAAATACAGTTAGTAGGGGAATAATTTCAATGCCACATAAAGTGGCATCCTCCTACAAAAGAAACATTGATTGTTGTATTTTTAAAAAGTGTTCACATAGTTAAGTGATATAGCCACCTGACACAAAATAAATGTAGTTCTGTACTCCCCACTCAGATTGCTAGATTTGGTCTCATTTTCCAAACTAAATATCATTTCTCAGAAGGTAATTATTGAGAATTAGTCTCAAACCTTTGATAATTACATTTTTGTTGAGATTCAGTGGAATTTTTGAGGGCAAGGTAAAACAGCATTCTAAACAATGGATTGGCTGTGCTTATTAGCAACAAATTATTTCAATATATAGTACATCTCCTTCTTTCCCAGTTCTCCTTATCAAAAGTCCCTCCATGGATGACAGTTATAAAGTATTTGCTATCCTATTATTATTATTACCTGTGTGTTTAACACGTCCTAGGGCTAACATCAAGGCTCATCATGCTTTCATCTCATACTGCACAGTACTGAGTTTGTGGTATATTTCAGATTTAAGAACTCCACAAACCCCAAAGGCACACATTATTACTATCCAGCTATGATCAAGAGAAAACACCTGGCATTGAGAATTATAAAATGATTTATAAAGATGTTTTTTACATATTTTTAAATCTTACTATGATTCCTTTTAGGTTAAAGAAGATCCATGATAAATTATGACTTTAGATAGCCATACAGTGTTTCTTCTTTTAAGTTTTTCCTTAAAAAGGGAATGATAATAACCCTCAAGAGGCTACAGAACTTAGTGAAATAAATCAGTTCTGGAACTGAACCAGACCTAACTCAAAAACCAAATTTGTCAGTAATTTTTCAAAACTTTATAGTAACTTAGAGGTTATATGCACTAATTTTATGATATATATAAATATACAAGCTACAACAACACTACAAGTAACCATTTTGTCTTATCAGTCTGTTCCTCCAATAAACTAAAAATTTTAAATGTGAGGCCTATTGCTTCCAAATGTCTCTTTCTAAAGACATGCAGAGAGATAAAATCAAGTCAAAACAACTCTGACCTTGAACTGTGATCATTGTAATCTTACCACTTGCTATGATTTACAGTAGCAATCACATTGATTATGGATTTGAAGCCAGCAAGTATTAATAAAAATGTAGAATCACCAGAAGAAGGCAGAATTTAATCTTTATCAAATTAGAAGTTGTACTTAGCCTCAATCCTTTAGGCTTTGCCAAGAAAAAATTCACACTGGTTTACAATTTTCTCAGAAAAGGAAAATTACCAATATTAGACAATTAAATTACCTCCGAATCCAATGAGTTAAGGAGAGGAAGAAAATGGATCAGAACAAAGGGTGGCCATACACTTCCAAGCATTCTAAATTAAACAACCACAATGCAGGACTCATTTATTGTGTATATATATATATGTACAAAAACCACTCTCTTAAATAATTTTTTTTTTGTACCGGGGATCAAACTCAGGTCCTTGTGCTTGTGAGGCAGGTGGTGGAACCACTGAACTAAATCCCCAGCCTTTAAATAACTTTTTAAAGAGAGAACATCGGACCACACTACTTGTACAATAATTTAACTGGTCTTAGTCCTTTTTTGAAGAGTAGTGTTTCTAAATCCTTAGAATTTCCTGAGTTAACAGAAGTGTCTTTGTTATTCATGAGCCCTCTGGAGTTCAGGGTAAGTGATACATAGTGGACTTCTTCATAGCTTCAAGATGGGCATTGACCAAGTGTTATTAGAAAATCGGGGCTTTGAACCTTAAGACACCAGCCCAACCTCCTGACATCTAGGGAGGTAAGGGAGCATGGAAATTAAATTACTTGAACAGTGATCAGTCAGCTATTCTTACCCAATGAAACTCCTCTAAAATCTTCAGCCATCAAAGTTTGAGAAAGCTTCCTAGTTGATCAACAAATCAGTGGGCCAGGAGTTTTATGCACAATGATCCCTTGGGGAAAGGTCGTAGAGGCTGTGAGTCCAGAAGTTCCTGGTCTTTGTCCTTCATGTTGCTTCATTTGGTTAGTACTCATTTGTATCTTTCTTAATCAAACACTAATTATCAGCTTTCCTAAGTTGCAGGAGTTTTTCTAATCAATTATCAAACCTAAGATGGGAGTTGTAGGAACTCTCTAGATTTGGAAACATTTGGTCAGAATTACAGGTGTCATAGGGACCTAAAATTTAAGTCTGGCATCTCAAATGAAGACAGTTTTATAGGGGATCATGCCCTTAAAACTATGGAGTCAGATACTAACATTGGATGGTTAGCAGACTTGTAGTGCAATACGCCATCACCAAGGAAGAAAATGCCTCTACCAAAGATATAAATACCTATTTTTTTAATTAATTTTATTGAGTTTATTGGTACATTTTAGGGATACAGTACAGTTACATTCATTGTTGGGATCATGTACCTCTACATGGCAAGTCTTGATTCTCATTTTTTCCCCTTACCTCTGCCCTCCCTTCACCCCCTCCTCCCCTCCCCATCTACAAACACTTTATTTTCATCTTTTCATTCTCTCACATTTTTTTCTTTTCCCTTTTTGTTCTTTCCCTACCCATCTCACCTTCCCTACACCTTTAGCTCCTTTCTTCCCATTTCTAAATGTCAGTAATCTTATTAGAATCTTATGCATTGTTGCAGATTATTCACACCAGGGAAATTATCGGGTATTTACACATGTGTGACTTATTCCTATTTTTTTTTTAACCTCAAAGTGATTTGAGGAAAATCCGAGGACAGCTTATTGCTGACTGTCATAAGCAGAACTAGAACACATTGGAAAGACAATAAAAGCCCAGTCAATGTCAGTAATCTTATTAGAATCTTATGCATTGTTGCAGATTATTCACACCAGGGAAATTATCGGGTATTTACACATGTGTGACTTATTCCTATTTTTTTTTTAACCTCAAAGTGATTTGAGGAAAATCCGAGGACAGCTTATTGCTGACTGTCATAAGCAGAACTAGAACACATTGGAAAGACAATAAAAGCCCAGTCTCCAGGCCGGTCTACTACATTTGAGGACAGAATATCTTGACGCACATCATGGAACTGTCTATGTTTCTATGAATCTAGGTCGTTTTAATATCCAAAAAAATATTGAGAATGTTCAATTGTCACCTGCAAGACATCACCATCTGATACTTACCTCAAAGATGACTATAATGTTGACTCTGAAGAAATTTGGGAATAAGTAATATAGTTTCCATCTTCATATTCCATAAAATACTGACAAGGATGTCTATTTAAAAATAAAGTTTTTATAGTTGGGGAGGAGAGGAGGGGGTGAAGGGAGGGCAGAGGTAAGGGGAAAAAATGAGAATCAAGACTTGTCATGTAGAGGTACAAGATCCCAACAATGAATGTAACTGTACTGTATCCCTAAAACGTACCAATAAACTCAATTAAAGCTGAAAAAAAAAAGTTTGTCTTTTTTTATTAGTGAGAAATCTCTGGCCATATCTAGTCAATCTCAGATTTGTAGACATTTTCTGCTTCTTGATTTCATTTTTTAAACACTGTAATAATATAAAGTAGATTACATCTTTATATCGCTGCTGAATTCTAAATAAGTTGAACTCATAAACTACAGTCCTTTACAGTTCATGTAACAGCTTTACAGAGATTGCAATAAATACAAGAATATAAACAAAATGCTTTCATCATCTAAATTCTTCAGTTATGTTTTTTCCACAAAATTTTTAAATTTTGAAAGTTAAAAGGTATTAAATTTTAAGATTATAATGAAGTGTTCCTTAGTGTTATACTATCACAAAATATAGTCAATATTGAACTTTTATTTCCATTAAAATTATTCATTTTATTTTTGCCACGTTTTCTTTAGCTAAAAATTTCCTGAATTTTTCCTTCCTGGTTTTCTGAGACTAATTCTCAATATTCACCTTCTGATGTTAGTAAGAAATGATATTTAGTTTGGAAAATGAGACCAAATCTAGCAATCTGAGTGCTTATTTTCATTCTTTTTTTTTTCATTAAGTTTATTGGTACATTTTAGGTATAAAATACAGTTACATTCATCATTGGGATCTTGCACCTTTACATGATGTATCTTGGTTCTTCTTTTCTTTCCCCATTTCCCTGCCCTCCCTTCAACCCCTCCACCCCTCCCTATTTACAAAAACTTTGTTTCCTCTTTTTCCTTTTCTCATATTTTTTCTTTTCCCTTCTTTCTTTTTCCCTAACCCTCCCACTTTACCCACCACTTTGGACCTTTACTTCCTATTTGACATTATCAATTATTTATTCTAATCCTTATTTACATTTGCAGTTTCTCATACCAGAGAAACTATTCAGTATTTACACATGTGTGTCCTATTTGTTTCACTTAAGAGTATTTCCTCAATATGCATTCACTTAGCTATAAATGTCTCTAGTTTCTCATTCTTTATGGGTGAGTAGTACTCCATTTTATATAAAAAATTTTTTTATCCAGTCTCCAATTGACATGCTGCCCATACTTTCAATAGAACTTTTTATTTCTAGTGCCTCAATGTGCATCCACTTAGAGATGAAGATGAAAACAACACTGAGATTCCACCTCTCTCCAGCAAGAATAGCTGCTATCAAGAAATCAACCAATAACAAATGCTGGCAGGGTTGTGGGTATAAAGGAACCCTTCTCAGTTGTTGGTGGGAGTGCAACCACTGTGGAAATCAATATGGAGATACCTTAAAAAACTAAGATTAGAGGTCCTATTTGACCCATTTTGGGTATCTTCCCAAAAGAATTAAAAGCAACAGACCTCAGTAATATACATGCACCCATGTTCATAGTGGCACAGTTTGTAATAGCTAAATTAAGCTTGGGCTTAGAAATAGCCCAAGCACCCATCAAATGGAGAACTGGATAAAGAAGATGTGGTTTTTCAATAAAATGGAGTCCTACTCAGCCATAATGAATGAGCAACTGGAGACATTTATACGACACTTTCATTCTTAAAAATCCATATTTAATGTTCTTTCTTAAAATAAGAGAATTACACAAATAAAAAAAATCAGAAAGAAACAAAGGGAAGTTAAGCGATTTTGTGCAAGACATACTGCTAGTGAGATTAATAACTGCCAGGAGCCAGGATTTTTATTGTGTACTGGGGGGTAGTTTTATTCTATTACTGCTGCTTCCCTCATTGCTATTATAATCAGTGATTTTAAGAGATGTTTAAAAAGAAACCAATTACAGAATACAAATTCCTTAGGATAAAAGTAAGCGACAAAATCTCATCTTCTACATTTCACTTTGACTATTTTAAATAAATCATGTTGAGGAAATAAATGTGAAGTATAATGTAATGATAAGGCCAAGTCTTCATGTCATAACATTTAAGACAGTATAGAAGACTCTGACCAAGTTATTGATGACGAAACTCCATGTTGGGGAATGGGACATAACTCTGGTGTATGAATTTTGTGTTGTTTGAATGTTTGACATGGCTTCCATATAACCTACATCCATCCACTTGGTCCTGACTTCATCTTACAAGTTTACAGCTGGTAACTTTTTATTAGCATGATTAATTTATTCATCAGTTTACACTTTACAATTTTGCTGTGCAGCTGAGGGTTGCTCTTTTTTATAAGCTCGGCGTGGCCAGCAGCTGGTGGTGATCTGTTTGCCTAGACAAGTTACCACGCTCCTGCCTCAGCATTTGCCCACAAAGCGGAGCAAGCTGTTAGTTTATAACACGGGGGGGTCACTCAGAGCAAAGCTATTGCTCCATACAGGTGGATCCACTCGCTACAGGGCACAGTCTGTCTATTCACTGATCTTAACTTGGTGTCTTCCACATATGTGAGCCCAGAGGCCCCACCACATCACTGACAGGTTTTTGGCTACCTTTACCTCTCCAGGTTCCAGTAAGGTGCTACAACAAACTTCTTTGGATGCCCGTGTCAAACAGAGACTATCACATTAATTAACCATAAATCACAAATATTTTAAAAACTGTGTTTTCAGATTTGAAGAATTAAGGCTTTCTAGCAACAATTTTTAAAAAATGCTTCAAGACCACAGTAAAATCTACAGATTCAACCTCTATTTCATGAGCCTACTTTCTCTGTTCTAGCAATGGATTTGTTTTAATACCAAATACCCAAGACAATCAAATTATCTCAGCTATCATGCACACTGGCAAGTGAAGATTAAAAAGATTCAATAGATGACTCCCTAAATATCCAGATAAAAGGAAGAAAGAGGAGAGGGAGAGGGAGACAAGGACAGAGCAAAACACTGAGCAGTATGTCTGGGTGACAGAGGGAGTCAAACTGGATAATTCATTTCTAGACTCATGGATCTTCCATAGCACAAGGTATGAAGAGTCCATATTGGTCACGGACAGTGTTACTTGGTGGGCAGCGTGATTGATTTAATTGTTAGAAGATTGGGCTCTGAGAAGCAGTATGACCTAAGATGAGTCACTTAACCTTGGCCTCAGTTTCATTTTTAAAATGAAGTTCTCAGATTAGACTATATTTCCTTCAAAATCTAATGTAGTATGATTCCATTTCTCTTTTTGCTATGTAGCAATTGTAATCAAATCAACAGATAGAAAAGAGCCTCAGCAGATTATCGAATTAATAAGGACAGAATGAAGGTGAAGATTTAAAAGCTCCTTAAAACATATTACATGCTTTACAAATGTTGGATATTACTGTCTCCATTATCAGTACAAAGTGTTTGATGTTGAAATTTTTAAATAAAAAGCACTATAGATAAAATTTTCCAAATGTCTGAAAGCAAAGCCATATATCTATTTAAGTAAGTGACAAATGTGAAATATATTTTATCTTTTAACCTCCATTTAGGGTTACTGTAAAGTTACACAAGGGAATAATAATTCATTTATTGCTCTATTTACCTTTTCCATTTTATTGTAAATAATGTTTCTGAGAGTAGAGCTTATGTCATAAATGTGTGCATTTATACAATCAATAGCATGAGAGAAAAATACAAAGGAAAATTACATGCAAACATAGTAACATACAATAAAGCACTATATTGACTATATTCTTCACAAATTACAGGGTTATATATTGGAAACTAGAAGGAACAAGAAGAGAAGGAATAGACACTTAACAAAGGTTAAATTTAAACTGTCACAACTGAAAGTCTGGTTCAGAAAGTTGTGCAGAATTCAGGTGTCATATTTACGAAAATGACTGTGCCCCTCATATGTACACTGCAATAACTATTAACTTACCAAAGATGTCTAGAGTAGACATTCTCCTTGAAAAGAGAATTTTGCAATCAAAACAGTTCATAAAAATGCAAAAAAAAGAGAAAAGATGCATTGTACAAGTTGGCTATACAATAACTATTCTCTTTTTACTACTCTTTTTCTATAAAATACTACAAGTAAAACAACTGAACTATGACTCATTTGTGAGCAGCACAGTATGTAATAGCACTTTTTGTCATGATATCAGCGTTACAGTAAAACAAATCTGAATTGTTTGGTTTACTAACAAGATAAAATTCAAAGAGATAAAGATGCAATAAAATCAAAAAGTTTAAAAAAATAACTTTTTCTGATATATACAACCTCAGTCCCTAATCCATTCTTGGCAACAATTTCTGATTTCACAATTTAGTGAAATTTTTGGAGACTTTCTTTATGTTACCAATCCCCTCCCACAACACTTTAATCACTTCAAATTTGAATTCTCTCCTATGATATCCTGCAAATTCTTTTGAGACCTTTAATAGACAGCAGTCATTGTGTTGTTTTTCCTATCTTATAATTCTTAGTCTTGCTACTACTGCTAAAACATCTTTTAAAAAGAAAAGAAGAAAACTGGATGACTTTATGATATTAATATGAAGGATTCAATAGTAAAATTCAACACACTGAACACTTTCACAGTAATTTTATTTTCCCATTTGCTTTACTGGTCATACACAGTTGGGCACAGTAAGTTAGCCTGTCATTAGGAGGTGCAGGACTTCTCTAGGCTTAATTAGGGATGCCTGCCTTTGATCTGTTTCCTAGCTAAAGCAATGCACATTAGGGAAGAAGTTCAAATTGTCAACTGTTAGATCGTGCACAAGACCGGTGTAATGGCAATCAATTTATCATCACTACTTTCCTATGGTGACTTTGTAACTGTTTGTTCATAGTTTCTCGAGTACAAGCACTGCAGACAGATGCTAAGTCATAAGAAAGGTCAGCCACTCCAGGAACAATGTGAAGAGGACCTCCAAATAAAAAGAGGAATGTAAAAAATATAGTCATTTTAAAATCTCACCATTTCTGTGAGATAAAGATTTTCAGATTTCACAATACCCAAATATCACTTTAAATTTTTATGACAAAATTACTGCAGTAATTTATTATTACTATCCTGCTGCTGAATTATATATTAATGTAGTGTATTCCTATCTCCACCATCATATTTATAGGATATTCAAAATAAATGGAAATAATATAACAATAAACAAAGGATTTAGAGAACGTGTCCTTTAAAATTATGATTGTTATGAACTGGTTTTGAGTACTTATTTTTAATGAAAAATTCTCCCAATTAACTTGAAAAACATTTTAAATTTAACTCTATAAAATTTATTTACTACTCCTAAATAATTTCTAAAATTCATAATACATTCAGATTACCTACAGGTTTATGTTGGCCATTGGTGTGACCACCTGTGCACTGTGCTAGGCAAGTGCTCTGCCACTGAGCTACATCTCCAACAATTCTTTAAATAATATTTTGAGACAGAATCTTACAAAGTTGCCCAGGCAGGCCTTAAACTTGAGATCCTCCTGTGCTACCACTTACAGATGATGACTGACAGGCTGGGAATTTAGCTCAGTGGTTCCACCACCTGCCTTGCAAGCTGAAGGTCTCGAGTTTGATCCCTGGTATTAAAAAAAAAAAAAAAAAAAAAAAAAAAAAAAAAAAAATGCTGACTGACAAATACGTTGTGCTTATTCTCAAACTTGCAAAATCAAGAATTTTCAAGTCTCTATACTAAGAAAAACAAGAAAAATATAGATTGTTTTAATATAAAAATTATCCCAAACCTCATTTAACCATGAAATGTGATCTTTACCTTCTACTAACACCCACAAATGACTAAGCCAAATGCTACTCCTCCTTTTGTGGTGAATAAATCAGAAAGGGGTTAAACAAAAGCATGAAGAAAATGAATGTTTAAAAAGTTCTAAATACCTTAGTGGTGACCACATTTTACCATTCTTTGAGAATTCTAGCTCTATTTCATTTGTATCCTTTGTTTTTAGGCCATAGAAATGGGTGTGTATTTATTTCCTCCATGAGAAATACAGAAAGATCTTAATATCTAAGAATGAATGAAGAAAAAGATGTTCACCTCGATGATGTTGTAATTTCATATAATTTAAAATTTAAACAGTCAAGGGGAACTGGGAGGGGAAGGGGAAAGGAAGGAAGGGAAAAGAAAAAAATGTGGGAAAAGAAGGAAAAATCAGAAACAAAGCTCTTGCAACTAAGGAGGGCAAAAGAGGTTGAAGGGAGGGCAAGGGAATGAGAAAAAAAGAAGAATGGAGATGTATCATGCTGCCAGGCATGGTGGTGCACACCTGTAGCCCCAGCACTCAGCAGTGGAGACTGAGGCAGGAGGATTGCCATGAGTTTGAGCTTGAGCTATATAGTGAGTTCACATAGTGAGAGCCTCCAAAAAAAAAATCGTGCAGGTACAAATTTCCTATGATGAATAAGATTATTATA
>NW_022900944.1:20529834-20605687 GCF_012274545.1 Fukomys damarensis
TATAATGTACCAATAAACTCAATTAATTAAAAAGTAACCTTTTGAACCAAGTGATCTGTTAAATTCAAAATGTAATTTGTTTTCCTATTTTTTCAGCAAAACTTTTTTCTTTGTAATATAAATACATATTTCTTAGAGTCCTTTCAACAGACACATTCCAGCCAATCCTTATAGTATGAAAGTGACCACATCAACCAGATAACCAAAAGCAAAATCTGTATCTCAATTCCACAGAATAAACATTCACTAAATGCAAGGATTAAAAGGACAGGCTTTGGGATCAGAGACCTCAGTTCCGACAGTACCTCAGCCTTTTATTAAGTGTGTGAAATGGGACAAATTACTTAACTCCTTTGAGCCCAATTTTCTCATCTGTAACACTGGAATATAAAAATCACTATCACTGTTAAGAGTAGATAGAGTAAAATATGGAAGTTCTTAACATTTTACTCCTGGACCTCTGGAGGACAGTACTCCTGCCCACTACTGGAGCCTTTGTACTGGATTGTTTTGTTGTTGCAATGAGTTTTTTTTTGTTTTTTGTTTTTGTTTTTTTGATAACAGGGATAGAACTTGGGTCCTTGTGCTTGTGTGGCAGGCAGCGGAACCACATATTTATAACTATATATGGAAATATAAATTTAATTCTATTTTTTCTTTCCTTTTACGCATCTGCATTTTTTCCTTCACTTTCTTGGTATTTTTCCCACTTGACGTTAAATCCTTCTCAAGTGAAAGTGAACAAAAGAATTTGGTCACAATAGGGATAGTTGGTAGAAAAGTGTTTGAGTTTAGACCACTGAAATATGGAGCATTGTGGTAATTTTTTTTAAATTACCTCTTCACTTTGCCTGCCAGAAACATAGCTAGTATCTTAACCTGACTCAGAAAATGTCATCTGCTCTTATTCTACAACATATTAGAACATTAGTATTTTTTTCTTTGAAAGGAGCATAAAAATGTTTAATAAAATCTATAACAAAGGGCTATTTAATTTGATATTGTCCTGTCAATGAGGGTATTTTTACTTTATTATTTTTATTATATTAATATTATTATCTTTATTATTGCAAACTCAGGATCTTGAATTTGCAAGGCAGACATGTGCCACTGCACTAAATCACTGGCCGATGAGGGTACCTTTAATGACAACAATGATAACACCATATCATGTGGAGAATTAAAGCCTTGATTTAGGATGTGCACCACTTTGTTCTCTCTCCTGTTTGGTAAAGAGCTGGACCCTATTTCCATCTCAGTTTGCTATGTTGAACCACGTCTTTTGTTCCTTTCTCTCTCTCATCTGTTTGAAGAATGAATGAAATATGTTCTCTACCTATACAGTATTATGAAATTGTGAATCTCAATTAATTTTGAAAAGTATCTACCAACTAGAGGGGCAAAAGAGCATTTACATACTGTATGTTCAACAAGAACATACCACAGAGTTATATATCTAGTAAGAACAAAACATAAAATCATTGTACTCACATCTCCATGGATCAAAGAACACATCTTCTTTCCTATAGAAGTTCTTCCAGAGCCTTAGTTTGACAATGGTACCCCCTTTTTAAATTCCTTTGGCACATTTAGTAATCACAGAAGCAACATCAGATTGTGTCACAGAAAATGGATATAAAAAGCACATGCTTTCTTTCTTATTCTACTTTCTTATAGATATCTTTTCTCTACCAAATAATATGGTCTAGTTTTTATATATCATACCTCTTATATACCTGACATAATACCTATGTATAAGAGCTCAACAAAAATTTTTGCTTGTTCATTGGTCAAATATTTTTTGAGCAACTATTGTACAACATCCCCTAAGCTAGACACCAAAAATATAGTAGTTAAAAGTACAGAGTCAGTGCTTGTTCCTTTGGAATTTACAAGCTAAAAGAAGGGATGTAAAACAAATATTTGTTTAACAATCACTTATCAAATATTCATTGAATACTCACTGTAAGTCATGAACAAATTAGAACTCAAGTATTTCTACATTTAAATTTATGAGCAATATTCTGAATGAAGTAAACAGGGCTTTCATGCATGTGGTTCATGTATTCATCCTAACAGGTCTTTATGAATTCAATCCAGAGTATGTATCATAGTCCAATGGGTCTCACAGGAATCTTTACTGATTCTATCTCCCAGGTATGAGTTCTGCTCCATCCCATGCTTCTAACCAAAGACATCCCATTTCCACTATCTGCCTGCATTCCTTACTACCTCCTAGGTCTCCAGGACTGGTGCTTCAGTGGCCCATATCTCTGTAGTGAAGCTGATCCCATAACCATGAAAATAAAATTCAGATACATAGATGAGCTATGAACACTTTGCTCTTTAAGCATAGTTTTAAATATTTGGTTACTAAGTCTATGACTTTAAAAACCATGTACACACATTTAAATTATATATATATAAGAGAGAGAGAGAGAGTTTTCTTGATAAACCTTTTCCAAATCCATTATCAAAGGGAGTAACAGAACAATAAAATTATCTCCATTATTTTATAAGACTGCTTAGAAAACTGATCCACTCAGTTTTAAGATATATCTAGCTCAATGAAGGAGAGGGTGGACCCAGGGCAGGGCCCTATAGAAATAAAATATGATTCTAAAGTGAGCTAAATTACTTCTAATAAAGACCTTCTATTAATAACTCTCTAGATTTGATGGATCACATCACTGGGGCAAATAAAAAGATGCTCTTTTGAATTGAACATGGTGGTTCTTCTTTCTCAAGATGCAAAATGCGGCATCTCCCAACCCATTTACAAGAGGGAAAGGAGCCTTCGGGGCCTCCAAAATAATTAAAACTGGGTCTGCCGTTTCAGTAGGTGAGGTCTGCATGTGAAAGCCTGCAGCTATGGCAATTCCCTTTCACCAGCCAAATGCTGGCAAAGGGGAGCCTAAGCTAGGACATTCCACACTAGAGGGCAAAATCACAAATGCAAGGTGGAGAAAAATCTGAAGCTGTCCTGTTTATTCACCATCACCTAGCCTCCAGTCTCACTTCAAATCCCCAATCTCCGAAAGTATTAAACAGGAAAAGGCAAGCAATGAGATAAGCCACTATGGCATTTGCACATGAAGATGGGCCGGAAGGGTGTGTCGTTTCTTTGAGCTCATCTAACATGCAGCCAGCTGAATATAAATTTCCCTCTATCTCATCAAGCTCTCACTGTTTGGCCTCCTCTGACTGATATTGGCTCATCATACTTAATCTAGGGTGAAATTTCCTCGTCTGAGCTAAATTACTCGCAGCCATCAAGGGAAGCGATATTTATTTTTCGTGGGGCTAATGACCTGTCCCCCAGACCCACCCACTGATGGTTATTTACTGGGGCCCAGATGCTTGAGCTCAAAATGAGTGCTAATGTCAGCAGGTGCCATCCCTCATTCGGCGCTGTGATTGAATCGGAGCGATCCCATTGACATTGACTGTGTGACTTTTAAGGCCATTACCCTCAGCCAGAGACGAACCTCTCATCATGGCGATGACAGTGACAGCTGATTAGCGACAAATTACAAGCAGAAAGGTGCAGAGGTTTTATTGGGCAGGGCAGGACCAGTGATAAGGGTGAGAGGTGCAGCGAGAAGGAGCAGGAAGAAAAGAGAGACGTGAAGAGGAAGGGAAGCAGCAGAAGGAAGACAGACACTTCTCTTTTTGGTGTTTTTTTAATCACTTCTTCACTATGGCCCCCTGTGGATATTTCCCTTTTATATCTATTTTTTAATATTTTAAAAACCAGAGATTCACATGTCTAAAAGACTCTTGTGGATTAACATGTAAACTTGGATAGGCAGAGCTCATATCTAATAAATTTAGACTGTGCAAGCAATGTAACATTTTAGAAAATAAAGGTACAAAGACTCTAAACAAAGCAGATAACTGATTTCTGTCTTTTGTGCTTCCACTTGTACCAAGCTAAAAAAAAATGTTTTTAGAATTTATTTCTAAAATGATTTTCCCAACCAGAATGCTTAAGTAACATGTGGAATACATGAAGGCAAAGTTCTATTCTCTTAAACTAAAGCTCACTTTCAAAAAGCCATTTGGTTCCTCTTTTTTTTTTTTTTTTTTTTTTTTTTTTTTTTTTTTTTTTTTTTTTTTTTGGTATGGGGATCAAACTCAGGACCTTGCACTTGCCAGGCAGGTGGTAGAACCACTGAGCTAAATCCCTTGCCCCTCCATTCGGTTTTTTCGATTATTCATCCACTAGACTTTAAACCAAAGCCTTTTTTCAATTTTAAACTTAAATATAAGAATTTTTTTCTCATTAAATTATTTTCTGAAATTGAAGGCAGTGTTTCTTGGTTCTCTGCTAGTGGGGTGGAGATTGGCATGGGATGTATTTTAGTTGTACACATAATTTAAAACCTTAATACGTAGAATATGAGAGTCTGATTGAGAATTACAGGTAACTAGGGATTTTGAAAGACAAAGCTTGAGACACCAAACAACACTGATTTTTGTGGCCAGGGCACTTGTTAGAAAGAAGCAGTTGGACAAATATCCATATTCAGGGAACCACAAAAAAAAAACACAGAGGAAGGGACTCACATGGTGAAACTGTCTAGCCAGCCTCCTCCTCGTTCTCAGCCACATGGCCACTGACCAAATGGTAACCAGGACAATACAGTCTGCTGATAAGACCACCAGCACCTTCCTTCCAATAACAGTGAAAGGTCGTGTGAACAAAATCAAGGGAAAAGTCTCTCTTCCCCCCGCCACCTCTTTACTTTACAATAATCTGTCCTCTCTCAACTCTCCTTCCTTTGCAGCTGCTGTCTTTGATTTCACATAATACTTTCTTAGACTGTCTTTCACCTGTCTGGGGATTGCTCCCAACATATCTGGGAGCAACTCTAATGTAATATTTTTTGTTAAATGTAGAACCAAATGTAACACCTCTTACAACATACCGTTGTACAAGGGGATGCTGATGAAAACATTTACAGATAGGTGAAAGGATGTGGGTGTGCTGAAGCCAGCCCCTACCTGCAGCAGAAGATTGCTAAGCACATCTATTCCCAGCTCAAGGAGGTCAGACCAGAAGCTTAAAATTAGCCAGCATGGAAATATGACACTATGGGAACTGGAAAGTGCTGCATGTCAAGACTTGTCTGCTATTTTGTTTTGTTTTATTTTGTTTTCCCAGAGAGCCAGCTGTTGACCATTTCCAGGACACCACTGTCTGTTGTTTGGAAATCCATTTGAATGTGGGCAAGGCCATCCTCCGGGGTGTTGAAGAAGAGAGAAATAGCCTTGTTCTCTGCTTTTCTACCTTCTTGTTGATAACTCTTCATTGTGAGTTTCCATGGCAGCTGTGTCTATATATGACTGATCATCTATAGGGTAAGAAGCATACTGACTGAAGAAGCATCACTGTACAAGTCCCCATGGCAGGATCAACACATACCTAATAACTGTTGTCTTCTAACAAAATGTAAACTCTATTTACAGCAGTTTTGGTCTGTCTCATATTTGAAAGGGGCCTTTCCTACTGGAATAGGAATGTTCAACGTATTCAAATGGATAACACCTCAGCCGTCCCTATGGAATAGTGAACTGGTCCACTGATCTTTTTGAAGTGGTGTAAAGTAATAACAAGACTCTTAGTAAATCACAGAAAACTTTAAAGCTTGATGCAAACAGTAAATATCATTTTCCATTACTGAAGGTACTCAAAAGTGTCTTGCCCTTCTATATACATTCTCTCTTTCTCCATGCCTATGCCTTCATCAGCCACATGCATGTTGTGAATGGAACAAGCCCTCTCCAGCTTAGTCCACATGCCCACTAGACAGCTGCACTTGCTTGTTCCACAAGCACCTCACACACCCAGTCTACAACTCACAATCATCACAAACTGGAATCCCCTCTCGTGGTGTCTATCTCAGGGAATGACCAAACCCTCAGCCCCCGCCCCATGCTCCAGCAGCACCCAAGAAGTCATTCTTAATGTCTCCTTAGTCTTCACCTTTAACTGCTACATCCAATGAACAAAGGAACCCTACAGATTTTAACTTCTAAATGTTCCTTTAGTCCACCCATCTCCCTCTCTAGAAGCTACCACCCTAATTCGAAGTACTGTCACATCCCATTCTGATTATTCCACAACTGAAAGCTGCCCCCCACCTGTAGACTTTCAGTCCTCCACTTCCGTTCTGTTCTGTAGTAAGCAGTTACAACATCTCTAGCATATAAGCCTTATCAGGTCATTCAACTGCTCAGAATCCAGTGGCTCCCAAAATCCTTGACATGAGCTGTAAACCCTGGAGGACTTGACTCCTGTTTTCCTTTGTGCATTCAATTCCCAATATTCTCCATGCCACACAATGGTTCAGCCACTAGATGTCCTTCAGGAATTTTAGTGCGTCTTGCTCTCCCTTGGGTTTTCTAGCACATTACCTGAAATATTCTCACCTGACTTCCAAAGCTTTATTGACTCCTACTTACCCAGCAAATCCAAGATTAGCCATTAGGAGCTTTCCTTAAGCTCTCAAGAATAACTGGTTCAGGGGCTGGGGATTTAGCTCACTGTTTCTGCTGCTTGCCTCACAAGTGCAAATTTGATCCCTGGTACCAAGAAACAAACAAACAAAAAACCTGGGTAACTGGCTCAATGTCCTCTCTCCTTGATACTCCTGCTAGTGCCTAAAAATGCACTTGCCATGCTCTTCTGACAGTTAATCTCCCTGTGTTTTTCTCAAAGACACATAAATTTGTTCACTATTATATTCTCTACTCCTTACAAGTTCTCTGCACATAATATTCAATAAATATTAATTAATCACATAGATGAGCAAAATGGATTAAAACTAACAAAGAATCCTCATGCCTAGGAGATAGCTGTCAAATCCCACATTGAGAGGGCTATACCTTCAAGACAGATATCAATACTTCAAACATTTACTACTATGTACTAATAATAATGAAAAGCAGACTACAAAGAGACAGATCAAAAGAGTTCTTGTGACTGTCTCCTCTTAAAAACTTCCTCTTTGTGTATTCCTATCTTTAACTAACTTCACTGGGGCTGTGCCCTCATATTTACCCAAGTGGAACAGATTTCTCCTTAGGACTTAACCAAAATCATATTTAAGCTGCTTGCACCCTAACTCAAGCATTTGCTGCCTTCCAGAGTCTGATTTGACTCTGTCCAGATATCTCTGCCTTACCTCTATTACTCCTGCTTATGCACAACAGCACCTCATGATCATCTGCTGGACATTTTTCTCAAAAAAGAACTGCTTTGTAGATAAAACAAATATCAAAAGTCCACGTGAGACAGAGAGAGACAGGCTGACAGACAGATTAAATTCTGAGGAACCAAAATTGTAGGTGTTATTTATAATCAAGGTAATTTGGAACACAAAGCCAAGATATGAGCAAAGTAACATACTGTGCCCCAAAAGGTGAAAGTGTAAAAAAAGAAACAAGCAAAATTCAGAGGGTCACCAAAACAGAGTAAGAGGCATTCTCCAAATCCAGGTATGGAAGCAGAGAAGATTAAAGCAGGTGAAAAAGAATCAGGAGGAAGGTAAAAGCAGTTCCAAGGCAGTGTGCTACAGTGTACATTTATATAAGCCACCAGGAAACACTGAAAGTGTGAGTCAGTCCAGATCAAGTGTGTGAGAAATTGTGCGGTATTAATGACTACTGCTTAGCAGTGTGATGCTGGGCAAGCTACTCTTTTTCTCTAAACTACAGTTTCTGCATCTAAAAAAAAAAAAAAAGAGTCAGTCATCACATTTAAGTAATAGATTTGTTTCAAGACCTGAGACAACATACATAGAGTACTTGTTCCAATAGTAGTAACAACTAAAGATTAGTCATAAGGGTTCCTATCCCTTTATGTTCCTGGATGTGGCAGGTCAATAATGAAATCACTCTGTCCTCCCTCCTCAGTTTGGAACAAAGAAATAGATGAAAGATGTAGACAGATGGAGATCAAACTGTCAATTGTGTTACTGGTAAAGTTGGGCTGAAGAACAGGGGTGAGCTTTGCGGTCACAAAACTGGCTGAGGTTCACCTGGATCTGAAGCACGCATCTGGGCACCTGCATCTGAATGAGAACAGTCAGCTGTGTGCCAAGTTCAGGGCCCAGCAGGAGGCCTGGCTGCACTACACTCCTGGTTCAGGCCTAAGAGGGACCATCTTCTCCAGAGGAAGAGGCCAGTGGTATTGCCCTGATCAAGTTCCTCCCTAAGGACAAAAGGAGTGGGGAGGAATGTCCCACCTAGGATAGCTGCAGCCTCTGTGCCCCTAAAATGTGTTTCAGATCCCAGCTCAGAATACATTTCTTCAGTCTAAGAAATACAGACTTCATTAGCCCAACTTTGTTTTCTTGCAAGGAAGCACTATTAAACTGTTCATTGCGCACCTTGGGGTGAGATACAGAAGAGTGGCTCTTTCATATCCCTCAAGCCTTTTCTCCCTACCCTTCTCACACATGGGCTTAGCCCATTGCTCTTAAGCCCTCCTAAAAAAATTCAAATTCCCTTCAAACTAGGGTTTATCCACTGAACAATTTCTATGTCCTCTTTCTACTATACCTAACCAAGAATTCCAGCTCTATCCAACTACAGCCTTACCATTCTACATCTTTCTCCAATTAAAATGAGCTCTCAAGTCCAGTATTCTCAGAAAAAGGCTTGGGCAAATGGTGCTCTGGGCTTTCCTGCCTCATTGGCATTCTCAGTGGCATCACTGAATCAGACTCAGGGGCTCAAACTGGCCCATGCTGCAGTATCACTGAGATGCATTTAAACAAATATGATGTGTGAATCTAACAAATCTTAGAGTATAAATTCCTAGGGCCAAAAGAGGATATGGGCTTTACAAATAAGCTGTTTTCTCAAATGGGCCTCACAGTCTGAAACTGTTCACAGCCTATTTAATCGCTGCCTTCTCAGCAAATTCAAAGTTTAATCTATCAACCTCAATGTGATTTTTAAGCTTGACGTGGCAAAATTATGTACAAAAATAAAACTCAGGGATAATGAATGAAAATATAAATTTACTTCACCAAATCAACATAGTCCATTTACCCACAGTACTCATCTGTTCGAATAAGTCAAAATATTACTTGCTCACAACCCATTTTGTGCAGTAAAAATCAAATGGTAGAAAATGACAATGGTAGTGCATTTTGTGGTGCTTCAGATGGTCATGCAGCCAACCTGTCCCTGAGCCTCTGTGTCCAGCCTGCTAAAAGCTAAAATAGTAGTGCTGTCTGGGAACAGGAAAAAGAATGAGCTTGTGACCCCGTGAGGGGCCCATTCACAACGGTAGGCTTGAGAGACTGAGTACGTTCTCCTCACCATTCTGACTGGTCAATTTGGACGACATATTTTGGGCATCTCTGCTGATTCCATGACTGCAACTTGTACACCGTCCACAAATCCCCATCTGCAGCTACAGATGGTCCACAGTTTTTTTCCCAGTGTTTATAACAGCTCTTGAGGTGGAGGAGGGGGAGAATGGAGGTTTTCTAGCCAGGCTGCCCTAGTCAGGTGAGTGTTCAGTGCTGCTGAACTAGTGCATGCAAATCACAGATTTACAGGGCTGTGCTCACTCAAACAATGTCTCAAGAATTATGCTGCAGATACACACACAAACACCATCTAATAGAAAACCATTTTTGGTTCACCACTTACTTCTGATCTTTAAAAATTGTTGACTAGGGGGATACTTTCCTTTAGAATCATTCATACTTTAAATTATGACCTGGGCACTGGAGAGCTGTGTTCTGCAATCCAGTAGCCACACTGGTTATGGAAACTAATGTTATAACACAGAAAATTTAGTTTCTATCTCAAATAAACTGCTCAGTAGCCACATGTGGACACTGACTCTCATACTGGGCAGCACAGAAATAGAATAATTCTATTAGCCAGAAATTTCCAAAGAAAATGGCTTTACCAATAGAGGGTATTTTTGCCATAATTTTTGTTGATTGCACAATTTTTATTACAGTCCTACAAACATCCAGCAAGATGTTTTTAATGAAATGATCAGTTGCAAGGTACCATAGTAACTCATCTAACATATCCTGAAAATCTGTGGTAACCCATGGTGTCTGAACAATTAAGTGACTGAATAGTGAATCTGCAACTCTTGTTTCCTCTACAGAACTGAGAGGACATATGGACTCAGGACAACTGCACATCTCCACTAACTTTGTCTATGTTGTGGACTGACCAATGCACATTTTTGCACAGCTCACTACAAAGGACTTCTTGATCTATTTTACTCAGTGAATATAATATTCACCAGAATGCTAAGTAGTCCCTGTTCTAACCCTCATGATGGCTCTATAACAGATATATATATTTTTTATCCACATCTTCATCTTCCTTTTGCCAAACTAAATCAGCAGAATCAAGGCACTGAACATGATGTGTCTGACAACAAACTCTTTGGGCAACACTAGATATCTTTTTTGCAGAGTTAGGTACTTATGAAAGATTATGAGAGTTTATCAAAAGAATTAGTAAGCACACCTGCTTTATAATCCCTTAACTCACCACATGTTCCTGCTGTAAGTGGGAAATACACTCTGGCAACTACACCAAACACTGGCTCCCAAACCTGATCTTTTAACTGGACTCAGAATCATGAGAAAAAATCCAGGATAAAGGAGAGAAACTTTTTATTAATCTAAGGAAATCTTTAATCACTCATCTGGTACTGAAAATGACAGGAGTTTGCATTCAAAAATACTACAAGGACTCGGGACAGAGGACTTGCCTAGCATGTGCAAGGCCATGGGTTCTAACCCCAGGACCATACACACACACATACAGAGTTCAGCAAACAGTGCTTACAGATTTTATCTTGTGTTGGTGGTTCTTTCTTCTTTCTTCTTTTAATAAAGGGGTATTATTAATATTGAAATATACATCAGAAAGATTAACACACACACAAAGAAATGACTGGGCCAGGGATTTAGCTCAGTGGTACCACCGCTTGACTTACAAGGGCAAGATCTTGAGTTCAATCCCCAGTACCCACCCAAAAAAGAAATGACTGAAATAAAAGTTTGCCGTTTCTCAATCAAAAATTTACTTGTGTGGTTTTTCACAAGAAAACTGACTCACTTTGGTGTCATTACCACATGTTCTTTCTGCCAACTGCTATACTTCCCGTCATGTGCCAGTTGACTACTGTCTTCCATGGTTGAGGCAGCTGCATTCAAGCAGTGAAAGAGGCATAAGGAGACAGGAAAATCTGCTGGAATGTCTTAAAATCAAATTTGTGTGCCTGTGTGCACACACAGAAGAAGGTATAACAGACCTTTTCTTGGAAAGATATAAAGGTTATGTCACCCAAAAAAGATTACATATAGTCAAAACTTCAAAGAGAAAACTCTGAAAAACTGACCTACTTCTACTGACCAGACTTGTAGTCTTCACATGAAAATGCTAACACATTCATTATTGTTCCTGTCACTACCCCTCTTCAAATCTATGTTAAAGAGAACATAGGCAGCTCTGTATAATCATGATCTTGTACACTGTTCAATCCTAAGGAGAGCTGTCTACACAGCAAAAGTCATATATTTGAAAATTTATTTGAGTAGTACAGTAATTTATCCCCCAAATCATCAGAATATAACAATTTTGCACCAAATATTAAGTAATATTTGAGGAAGGCATACCTTTTAAAAATATATTCAAAGGAGCTGATTGTATTTAATAATCCTACAGAAATGTCTTTTAAGACAAAAAATACATTTGTTAACATTAAAACTGTTTATAAAAAGTTATTTTTAAACTTTCATTTTAAAAAATATATTTAAGGAAATGCCTTAAGTTTTAAGTTACACACTATAAAAGAGTCTGCTTATTGATCTATTTATTTATCTAATAGATATCTGTTAGAAATCTGTTCTGTGTCTGGCAACATGTTAGGTACTAGGGACTTAACAATAATTAAAAATGTAAATAGTCTTAAATTAGTTCACAAATATAAAACAACACCAATAAAGACATCAATAAAATTTGGAGAGAGAACTAAACAAGTCTGTACAAAAGTACATATTTAAAGTAAAACAGGAAAGAATAAACATGTTAAATGAACAAAGCTGTTAGAGGGATAGGCACATGATACAGTACACTACAAACAACACAATAAAACACTGGTGGTTACATGAATAATTAATTAAAAAAATAAAAAGTCCAAAAAATAGACCAAAATATATAAGAACATTTAACGTAAGAGACAAATGATGAAAGTAGAAAAACTTTTTTATAGATTATTTGGTATGACTAGGTTTCCATTTAAAGAAAGAGAAAATAGGATGTATATTTTACAAAAATAAACTCAAATGAACAATAGATCTAAACATAAAAAAAATGAAACCTCTACTATTGCTAGAAGTAAGTGTGAAAAAGCTTTTTTAATGATGGCTTGAAATCATGATTCAATAAAATAAAATATTGATGTTTAATTACACACAACTTTAAGAAAATGTCATAAGCAAAATCAAAAGTGACTCAACTACAGAAAGATATAAAAGAATGCCACAAACATTATTCCAACTTACTTGAAACTATTACAACAAATTTTCAAATATAAATCACTAAAATATGAAAGAAATTAAATTTACAGCTACAATACTATCTCCATCCATTTCAACTACTCACAAATATTCCCAAATGAAAGAAAAAAGAAGAGCAGAAATACAGAAAATGTCCCCTATTATTTATAAAGCATAAGAAAAAAGTACATTCTAATCTTACTTATATGGTAAAGTGATTCTGTGTACAGAGAAACATTAAAAATCATAACTAAACTACTTGCACAAACTTATTCAGGAAGTTTATATGAAGTGAAAGGTTGGTTCAATTTTTCTTTCATTAAGTTTATTGGTACATTTTAGGTATACAGTATAATGACATTCATCCTTGAGAATTTATGCCATTACATGACATATCTCGGTTCTTATTTTTTTCCCCATTCCCTGCCCTCTCTTCAATCTCTCTGTCCCTCTGTTTACAAAGACTTTGTTTCCATTTTTCCCTTTTCTTATATTTATTTCTTTTCCTTTCTTTCCTTTCCCCTATGCCTCCCACTTCCCCTTCCCCTTTGGACCTTTTCTTCCTACTTCACATTACCTATTATATATTTTAAGTTTCTTACACTAGAGATAATATTCGGTATTTACACACATGTGTTCTATTTATTTTGAGTATGTCCTCAGTGTGCCTCCATTTAGCTATAAATGTCTCTAATTTCTCATTCGTTATGGCGATGACTCCATTTTATTAAAGAACCATGTCTTCTTTATCCAGTCTCCAGTTGATGGGCACTTGGGCTATTTCCAAGCTTTAGCTATTACAAATTGTGCCATTATAAACATTCATGTTTATTGAATATATATTGCTGTGGTTGCCAAGCAGGGGAATACCTAGGTCAAATGGAACCTCTAATCCTAGTTTTTTGAGTTATCTCCATACTGATTTCTACAGTGGTTGCACCAGTCTACATTCCCACCAACAGTGGAGAAGGATTCCTTTTTCCTCACAACCCCACCAACATGTTATTGGTTGATTTCAGGATAGCAGCCATTCCTTCTGGAGTGAGGTGGAATCTCAGTGTTGTTTTCATCTGCATCTCTCAAATGACCAATGATGTGGAACATTTTTCATATGTTTATTTGCTGTTTCTACTTCTTTGATAAATGTCTGTTCATTTCAGCTGCCCGTTTTTTAACTAAGTCTTTAAATTTGGAAGGTCTGATTTTTCTAAGTTCTTTATATATTCTAGATAGTCGTTTCTTCCAATATGTTCTTCAAGTCTGCTTTTTTGTTGTTGTTGTTGTTTGTTTGTTTGTTTTTGCCAGTAACATGCTGTTTTTATCACAGTAAATTTGTAATATAGTTTCAAGTTAGGTATTGTAATATCCCCTAACTTGTCTTTGTTGCCTAGAATTGCTTTGGCTATGCTAGGTTTCTTCTTGTTCCAAATAAATTTTTGGATTGTTTTCTCAAGTTCTGTGAAGTACGCTGCTGGAATTTCAATAGAGATTGCATTGAATCTATGTAACAGTTTTGGAAGTATGGCCATTTTAACTATTTTGGTTTTTCCTACCCAGGAGCAAGGGATGTCTTTCCATTTTCAGATATTCTCTTTGTTCTCTTTATTCAGAGTGCTGTAGTTTTGGTTGTTTTTTTTTCCTCATTGAGTTTATTGGTACAGTTTAGGTATACAATAGTTACATTCATCACTGAGATCTTGTACCTTTACATGACAGGTCTTGGTTCTCATTTTTTTCCCCTTATCCCTGCCCTCCCTTCAACCCCTCCTCCCCTCCTATTTACAAATCCTTTACTTCCATTTTTTCATTTTCTTATGGTTTTTCTTTTCCCTTATTAACCTTCCCACTTCCCCTACACCTTTAGCCCTTCTCTTCCTATTTCACATTGTCAATTATATCATTAGGATCTTATGTATCATTATAGTTTTTCACACCAGAGAAACTATTTGGTATTTACACATGTGTGACTTATTTCACTTAAGAGTATATACTCAATATTTATCCATTTTCCTATGAATGACTCTAATTTCTCATTCTTTATGGATGAGTAGTATTCCATTTTATAGAAAAGCCACATCTTCTTTATCCAGTCTCCAACTAATGGGCAAATAGGCTGTTTCCAAGTTTTAGTTATTACAAACTGTGCCGCTATAAACATAGGTGCACATATATCACTGTGATGTGATTCTTTTAATTCTTTTGGAAAGATAACCAGCAGAGGGATGGCTGGGTCAAATGGAACCTCTAATCCCAGCTCTTTGAGGTATCTCCATATTGATTTCCATAGTGGTTGCACCAATCTGCACTGCCACCAACAACAGAGATAGAGTGCTGTAGTTTTCAAATTAGAGGTCTTTGATTTTTTTTTTCTTTTGGTACCAGGGACTGAACTCAGGACCTTGCAATTGCGAAGCAGGCAGTGGAACCACTGAGCTAAATCCCCAGCCCTTTGATTTCTTTTGTTAGATTGATTCCTAGGTAGTTCATTTCTTTGGATGCTATTATAAAAGGAGTTGTTCCTCTGATTCCTCTCTGAGTCTGTTGTTCATGTACAGGAAGGCTACTGATTTTTATGTGTTGACATTGTATCCAGCTACTCTACTGAATTTAGTTATTAAGTTTAGAAAAATTTTGGTTGAATTCTTGGGGTCTTCTATACAGAGTATCATGTGATCTGAAAATAATGATAATTTAACTTCTTTATTTCTATCTTTATTCCTCTTGTTTCTTTCTCTTGTCTAATTGCTGTGGCAATTAGATTCCAGGAATGGTGATAGTGGACATCCTTGTCTTGTTCCTGATTTTAGTGTGAAGGATATGGACCAAGTATGATGTTGGCTGTTGGTTTTTCATAGACGGCTTTTATCAGGTTGAGATAAAGACCATTTATTCCAATTTTCTGTAGGGTTTTACCATAAATGGGTGTTGGATTTTGTCAAATGCTTTTCCAA
This sequence comes from Fukomys damarensis, assembly GCF_012274545.1. Classification (NCBI taxonomy): domain Eukaryota; kingdom Metazoa; phylum Chordata; class Mammalia; order Rodentia; family Bathyergidae; genus Fukomys; species Fukomys damarensis. The sequence goes on from NW_022900944.1 coordinate 20,545,343, forward strand.
ATCTATTGATATGATCATATGATTTTTATCCTTGGCTCTATTAATATAATGTATTGCATTTATTGATTTGCATATTTTGAACCATCCCTGCATCCCTAGGATTTGTATTCCACTTGGTTCAGGTAAGTGATCTTCTTGATGATCTTCTGCATTCTATTTGCCAGTATTTTATTGAGGATTTTTGCATCTATGTTCATTAGGGATATTTACCTGTAGCTCTTTTTCAGTTGGGCCTTTCCTTGATTTTGGGATCAAGGTGATACTTGCTTCCAGGAATGAATGTGGGAGTATTGCTTCCCTTTCAACTTCACTGAAGAGTTCAAACAGCAGTGACAATAGTTTTTCTCCAAATGTCTTGTAGAATTCAGCAGCGAAGCCATCAGGTCCCGGATTTTTCTTCATTGGTAAATTCTTTATTACATCTTCAATTTCACTGATTTATATTGGGTTGTCTAGAAGTTTTAGGTTTTCTTCATTCAACTTTGGTAATTCAAATGTATCTAGAAATTTGTTCATTTCTTTTGTTTTCCATCTTATTGGCATATAGGTTCTCAAAGTAGGTATTGATGATCCTCTGGATTTCTGTTGAGTCCATTGTAAGTTCACCCTTTTCAGTCCTAATTTCATGGACTTGGATCTTTTCTTTCCTTTTTTTTTGATCATCTTTACTAAAAAATTGTTAATTTTGTTCATTCTTTCGAAGAACCAACTCTTTGCTTCATTGATTTCTGTATCATTCTCTTAGTCTCCACTGCACTGATTTCTGCTCTAATCTTTATAATTTTCTCCCTTGTATGATCCTTGGGTTTTTCCTACTCTTCTTTTTCTAGAAGCTTGAGGTTCAGCATTAGTTTATTTGAGCTCACTCTGCTTTCCTAATATAAGTATTCACTGTTATAAATTGCCCTCATAAGAATGCTTTCATTGTGTCCCAAAAATTCCAATATATTGTACTGGGCTTATCATTTAATTGTAGAAACTGTCAGATTTCTTTAATTTTCTCTGTGATTGTTCAGGAGTGTGTTGTTCAATTTCCTTGTGTTTATGAAATGCTTGTGGTTTGTCTTTCTATTTATCTCCAATTTTATCACACTATGATCTTATATTATGCATGGGATAACTTCAGTTCCTTTTAATTTACTTAAACATATTCTGTGAGCAAGTAGGTGGCCTATTTTGGAGAATGACCCATATGAAACTGAAAAGACTGTGTATTCTGATTTTTTGTGTGGAATACTCCATAATTATCTGTTAAGTCCATTTGTTCAAGAGTTTGGTTGTGTTCTAATATTTCATTGTTTATTTTTTTGTCTACTTCATCTATTTGTGACTGTAGAATAATGAAGTCCACTACTATTGTATCAGTGCTTATATGATTTTTCATGTCTGTTAATATATGTTTTATATAGTATTTGGTGCATATATATTTATGACTGTCATCTCTTTCTTTTGGATTATTCCCTTTACAAGGACATAGCAGCATTCTTTGTCTCTGTTAGTGTTGATTTGAAATTCATTTTACCTGAAAATAAGATAGTTACTCCTGCTTTTGTCTTGGTTCTTGTCACATGGAGTATGGTTTTATACCCTTTAACTTTGTGTATGAGTTTCTTTTTTAAATAAGTGTGTTTCTTGTATGCAGAAGATTGTTGGATCTTGCTTTTTGACCCATTCTGCCAGTCTATTTCTTTAGATTGGTGAATTGAGACAATTAACATTGACAATTATAACTGATGTGTATTGACTTAACCTTGTCATGACCTTTACCTCTTATTGGATTCTCACCCTTTGCATTTAATTTCTTGTCTTACCAATGGATTCATTCTTCTGGGGCTTGTGGGGTTGTGACCCTCATTATCTTTTCCTAGGACATTGTTTAAAAATTCTTAGAGTGCCAGTTTGGTGTTCATGAAGTTTCTCAGGTGTTCTTTGTCATAAAGTATCTTATTTCTCCATTTTTGAAAGATAGCTTTACAGGGTACATCAATCTGGGTTGGAGGCTTATTTGTTTTGTTTTGTTTTGCTTTTTTGGCCTGAAATACTTTACTCCAGACTCTTCTTGACTTGAGGGTTTGTGTTGAGAAGTCTGCTATGATTCTGATGGGGTTTCCTTTATATGTGATTTGTTTCTTTTCTCTGCTTAAAGAATTTTTTCTGTTGGGTTTCTATAATCTTGACTATTATATGACTCGGTGTAGTTTTTTTTTTTTTTTAATCATAGCTAGTTGGAGTCCTATATGCCTCATTTATCTTTATGTCAAATTCTTTACCCCTGCTTGGAAATTTTCTGCCATTATTTCCATGAAGTTTTTTTTTTCTTTTTGTAATGTCTTTTGCACTATCATCTGTTTCTTCATTGACTCCAATCAGTCTTATGTTATTTTTCTTTGTATCATCTAGCAGTTGCTGGATTGATTTTTCATGATCCTTTGCTATTTTTTTCTTTTACTGAGTTTATTGGTACATTTTAGGTGAATAGTACAGTTACATTCATTATTGGGATCTTGTTCCTTTGCTATTTTTAAGAAATCTTTCTTTTCGTGGTCACTAATTGCAATCTTGTCTTCTATATCTGATATTCTATCCTCACATTGGCTCATTCTGCTACATAAACTTTCAATGGAGTTTTTAATCTCCTAAATATCTATTTGCTTCTGTTTTATGGATTCCATTTTTTTCCTATGCTGGGATTCCATCATGTTCCTCAGCTTTTTTTTTTTTTTTTTTTTTTTTTTTGTTTGGGGTTTATTATTTGGGTTTGGGTCTCGTTTTTTTTTTTTTTTTTTTTTTTTTTTTTTTGGTACTGGGGATTGAATTTGGGTCCTTGAGCATTCGAGGCAGGTGGTGGTCCTTTATTTTTTTTTTATCTGCATCTTCTCTAGAGTTATTAATCATGTCTTGCAGTATGGACACAATCTCTCTTGTTATCTGAGAAATTATTTCTCATTTTTATTTTTCAGATCCTCTTTTGTTGCCAGTTCAGGGAGTCCAGGTGGTTGAGTTTCATATTGTTCCATCTCATTGCCCCTTGGGGTTGCTTTTGGTGATCTGAAAGTCTAGTTTTGAGACTTGTTTAGGTGTCTTCTCATTTCATCCAATGCAGTCTGTTTCACCTTTATTGAGGTGACTCTGCTCTCCCAGTGGGCCTCAGTTCTCAACAAGCCACAGAAAGGCCTTTTCTCAGCTGGTTATCACTGTGCCAATACGTGGGTTCAGAATGATGGCCTTCTGGATACCCATACTGGGCTGTTTTCCAGGTGGGATTCAGGCTGGGGTCTGCGTGCATTTGCGGATGGTATCTGGGCAGGCCACTTGTTGGGGCCTGAGCACCTGTGCAGCTGGTTTCCAGGTGGGACTTCATCTGGGGCCTGTGCACCCAAGTCACTGGTGTCTGGTCAGGGCCTTCACTGGGGCCTGCATACCCATTCCATTGTTGTCAGGTGAGCTTCTGGCTGGTTGGTTCTTTTTAAATATTAATGTTATTTACCACATTAGTGGATTAAAGAGGAAACATTATATCTAAAGATAGAGAAAACATCTGAATATTTTAACTTAAAAGATTGTAAGTAAAAAGTAAATTGAGAGATAGTTTGTCCATATGTTTGAATAGTAAATATTATGAAAATGCTAGTTTTCAGGCCAGAGATTTAGCTCAGTGGTTCTACGGCCTGCCTTACAAGCGCAAGGACCCGAGTTTGATCCCCAGTACAAAAAAAAAATTGCTCATTTTCTACAAAAAACTTCATGGATTCAATATAATTATGTCAAAATTTTAACAAGTTATTTTAAAGGGCTTTACAAAGTGATCAAAATTTAAATGACAAGAGCAATAGGGGAGATTTCAATGATGATACACAATCTCCTTTGGATTAACTGAGTTAATTTGAAAACTAGATAAAATGTTTTTTAGTCTGCTCAAAAATCACAACAGTGAAAGATCACTTGCCTCAGAATTGGGAATAGAATTTTCAGAACACAATTCACCTATGGGTCTGTTTCATCTCTAGGAGTATTTGCCAAAGACATGGGGAATAGCTGAGAGGCTGACCAGAATTGTGACAGTCTTGTAGGACTAACAGAGCTGACATTGGAATTCAAAGACCACTGAGAAAAGAGTATCTCTGAAAATCAATCACCTGAGTGGCCCATAAACATATGTGACATAACTGCATATCTGATTATGAAACTGGATAACTTTTCCTAGATTGAAGCATACTATGGACTTAGGAAAAGCAAACAGAAACTCCTCTGTAAAAAGAACTCTTGTTTTAGTTATTAAAATAGTTCTTCAAGTTTGCAAATAGAGTATCTGGCACAAAGTAAAAACACAAGATTAAAGCAACATTTGCACAGTGATAAGGTAACAGAAACAAAAACCCAAGCGATATGACACAAAAAGCTTGAAACTAACCCACAGGGGTTCATATGTTACATTTTCAGGCACACATTTTAAATAGTTAAGCCTACTATTCCAAGAAAGTAAAAGACAAAATTGTGAACTTTGGCAGAAAACTGAAAACCACAAAAGAGACTAACAGATTTTTAATAATACAAAATAAAATAAGGAATGAAATGAACTATCAGATTTAAACAGATGAAAAGGTAATAGGCCAGAAAAAATTTAATCTAATTCATATAAAACACAGAGGAGAGTTAACAATACATGGGGAATATACACTGAGTTCCTCCTACATATAATTGTAGTGACAGATTACCAGGAGTATTAAAAGAAGACAGAAGTAATATCTGAAGAAAATAACTGACAAAGAACAGAACATCAGCCATTGAAGAAGCCTATTGAATACTAAATATAAAATGAAAAAGATATTCCACAACTATACATATTATGATAAAATTACATAAAATCAAAGATAAAAAGGGTAAATAGAAAAATGATACATCATAGGAGTCAAACATAAAAATAAGCAAGTGTATTTTTTAGAAGAGCTTCACAAAAATTACCTGCTGATTTTATTGTAGAAACACTGGGAAAAGAAGATAATGGGATTATATATTTAACATGCTAAAAAATACAAAGTTCTTCAAGAAGAAATATAAAGTGATACTTTCTAGACAAACAAAAATGGACAAAATTTGTAAACCTTGTTAATACCATAAAAATAATGATCAAAATGGAAGATTAGATAGGCATAAAGGAACAAAATGAAATGCATTGAGCATATGTGCATAAATCCTAATGAATATTTATTCAATAAAATATTAAAAATATAATTGTATTTAAATATAAAAATAATATAATTAAAGTTGAAGTTATAACTGTACACAAATTGGAATTGCAATAAGTGGGGGTAAACTTAGAAGGTTTATTGTTCAGAATGGTGGTAACAGTATACATGTTAATATATCAAACATTCATGTTTTACTACCTAGCATAACTACTAAAATAGTACCAAAACAACATAACATTCAAACTAACACTGAAAAATGAAAGGAAGTGATAAAAAATCAATCAGCAAAGAAGAGAAGCTGAGCATGGTGGCATATGCTTGTGATCTCAGCACTCTGGAAAGTGAAGGCAGCAGGATAGCAAGTTTGAGTACAGCTTGGGCAATAAAAAATTAAACAAATAGCTGGGGATGTAACTCAGTGCAAAGGCTCTTAGTTCAATTCCCAGTACCAATAAATAAATAAATAAATCTAAAAGCTGGTTCTTTGAATCTCTGATGATTAATAAAAATTTTTAAGTCTATAATGATTAGAAGAAAGCAAGAAGCACATAAAAAGGAGCATTTTAAAAAGTAACACAAAACAAAATCTTTAATAAAATGACTTATTTAAATACACAAAGATTATAAATATAATGTAAATATATTAAGTAATCCAATTAAAGGATATAAACAATATGTTATTCATGAAAGAAATATCTGTAACATGAAGATAAAGTTTAAATATCAAATGAAAATAATCTATGAGAAGCCCAAACCAAAAGAATATTGGTATAGCTACACTAATATTTGGCAAAGCAGGCTTCAAAACAAGGAACTATCAGATATAAGAAAGTTATCAATGATAAAATAAAAAATTCATTAAGAAAATGTCCTAAAAGCATAGCACCTAGAAATGTTTACAGTTGAAATGAGGTCTAGGATTAACTTCAGAATGATCTGTTGCTATGCATTGCTTGGATTTTTTTTTTATAAAACTTGACATGTAGAGATAATTGTTGAAAGCAAGTATTGGTTATACCATCTCCCTATTTTGTATATATTTAAATTTTCCATAACAAAAGTTTTAATATATTATATAGAACCAGATAGTATCAGTAGGGAGTTCTTCCAAATATTTATAGAGAAATAACACCACCTTCCACAACTTCCTTCATAAAAGAATACCAAGAGGAATCAGGATACTGGAAAGAGAGAAGCTGGAGCAGGATAGTTTTATTTTTTAATTTCTCCTACTCATCCATGAAAATAGACATATAAATTAGAATAGCAAAACCAAAAGCATACATAAAACATCTAAAAAAAAAGAAAAAAAACTAAGTGACAGACATAGTGGCACACACACTTGTAATCCCAGCACTCAGGAAGCTGAGGCAGGAGGACCATGAGTTGGAGCCTGGGCTACATGGTGAATTCAGTCAGTCTCAACTACTTAATGAGACTCTGTCTCAAAAACAAAACAAAAAAACCTAAAATATGTGGTATCTTCTGAAATTCCAAAGCATGAATATGCACAGACACTCTACCAAGCAAAATTTCATAGTATAAGACACAGATTGAGGAAAAGCAGAGAAGAAGCAATGGGAATTCTGATAGTTTTACATGATAAGAATCTGAAATTTCCCAACACTTATGCATTGCTAAATGCACTAGGTCAATATGAGAAAACCATCTGAAACTGCAATCTATTTAATCCTATACAATCTATTTAAAGGATAAATGCAAGAAAAAAGCAGTAAGATTGGGCAAACTAAGACAATCTTGGCCCTGTGAACTATGAAAATTAACATACTTAAACTCATTTCCAAGGCAAAATATCACACTCTGACAAAACCTGCTTGGAGTAGAATCTGCTTGAGAATGATGGAGATAATAACAACAAGACAAAGAAAGTCCAGATAAGAAAGCACGGAGAGCCAGTGATGTAGCTCACTGGTGCTGCCGCCTACTCATAACTGCAAGGTCCTAAATTCAATCCCTGGTACAGGAAAGAGAGAGGAGAGGAGAGGAGAGGAGAGGAGAGGAGAGGAGAGGAGAGGAGGAAAAGGAAGTAAAAATTGCAAAAGATGGCTGTTATCATTATGTGTCGCAAACATGTGATGTTTGACTCCAGCAAAAATGCCACCAAACAATCAAAAGGAGTACTAACTACAACCCACTGTTGCCAAGAAATGTCCTTCCTGGTGAGAAATCCTAAAATGCAATGTTATCTGAGCAACTGACGTACAAACTTCCATCCTCCAGTTATGACTACGGGCTAGTACTGGTAATGAGCTGTGTTATTCAGAGTTACTGAACTAAACTTAGCATATCACTTGGTTTTACAGAAGAATCTAATTCTGTTTTCTACTCAGCCCTCTGTTGCCAGCAACCCTTGGCAATGGGGCCAGGTTTCCCTGGGTAAGGGAAGGGAAGGGAAGGGAAGGGAAGGGAAAGAAAACATCAATTTTTTGAAAAATAAAGTAATTAAACAAGATAAATAAATAAATAATAAATAAAAACAGGTGAAACAGCAATCCAATTGCTCTATATTTATCTGAAAAAAAAGAGAAAGTGAAATCAGCCCCACAAAGATATACTACCATTCCTATATTCCTTATGGCATTATTCACAATAGCCAAGAAATGGAAGCAATTTGAACGTCCACTAGTGGATGAATAGAGAAAATGTGGCACATTACATGCAGCAGAATGTTATTCTTTTAAAAAGAGAAGGAAGTCTTTCAACATGGTACACTCTTAGAATACTCATCATTTGTAAATGAACAAACTCTAGCTATTATATTTTACATACATACAAAAATATTGAGATATGAAGACATTTTGCACAATAGATACAATAAGGACACTGATATGAGGTTTTAAATCATCCTAATAATAGCATGTGAATTATATACATGCCTAGTCAAAAATATAATGACCGTGTTGGCATAATAAACCCAAATTCAATACAGTAGCCACCTCTGGGATTGAGAAAGAAGAATCAGCACAGGCGTATTCAGGTTTGTGTAGCATCCTTATAATGCATGTTAAAAGGCATATTTGCTAAATTATTATTTTGATATAAACATTAATCTTATTCAAGAGAGCTCTCTCTCTTGAGTGATTTGAAATGCAGGGGCATTACATTTGAGGAGCAGACAACAGAATTACTATAACCTGATGTAGACAAATTCAAGGACAGCACAAAGCAAAGGACAGAAGACAGGAAAAGCTATAATCTGAATACTAGTCTAGACCTTAGAAGAAAAGGGGCTTACCTAGTATTTGGAAAGTGAAAACATCAATAAACTATGTGGCCTCTGTCCTCTTAATGTCCTTATGCCCCTTTTCTCTTACATAAAATACATTCTAAGGAAAATTTGACAAAGGGTATACTGGATAAACTCTACCTTCCAAACTCTAACAGGGCTATGTCTCATATAACTTAAGAAAATTTTCTTGGGGGGACACTAACAAATAAAAAGTTTCTTTCATCCTTCCAACCTGGCAAACTTCAATTTTAGACTGTGCCTTTTTTATTTTTGGTGACAAGTACATTGAGTTTTATTACTATTGTACATGGCTTTCTTCTCTGCCAAGCACACAATATTTATTTATTTTAGATCTAGCCAGTTGGCAGTGACTTCTGTTCTCAGCATGGCTGACTAAAATTAAGAGTTCATGCAGAGTATTATCTCTCCCACCCAGAGGAGCCTCTAGCGTTCCTGCTGCTACTTTTGAATTTTGATCTATTGAGAAAATTGTCTGGGTCTTTGCTTTCCTCAAGTCTAGAAAATACAGGTGCATATATGCGTACAATTACATTTGTCAATAAGTCTTGATTGACAATGTAAAAGTAAAAGATTTTTTTCAGGTGGTTTTTAGAATAAAAATATGCTCTTATCATGAGAAGTTGAAGATCTTGTCTGTATTTGTTTTTAAAACTTAAATATAATAATAGTACAGCTGGAAATTCACCTCTATAATTTCCATTACATCAAATTGCCCCTATTTCATAGCATACTTGGATTTCGGCAAAGTAGCAAATCAAATATCCCATGATACATTTGTAGCCAAACAGAGATAGATGCATTAGCTTAGCTAGTTCAGCTAAGATGATTAAATTGCTAAGACTGGCAAATAAGGCATGTATCTTGAAAGGCAGTTTGACTCCTAGCTATGGAACACAGCCACACCTCACCCTATAGTTCCATACTATATAAGTATTTAGCCTTTGGTGCCTTGAATCAGGAAAATGATGGTGTACTGATCTTGCTGACCAAATGTATTCATGAAATTAGGGTTATTTGTTCAACAGATAAGAGTCCATATCCAAAGTGACCTGGCCTGCCTATACTGGTTGTCTTTATCTAACAATTGAAGTTTTATTAGGAATAAAAACAAACCCACCTACCAATCACGCATACCCCATACCCCCTGAGTTGAGTGTACAGGGAAGCCCTGATGGTCACAAATGGTTTCCCTTCCCTGTGGCAGGGGCATCCGTTAGTGTAGCATCCCTGGTTTTCCTCTGTTGCTCTTACTTCTGAAGGAAGGAGAAGTTACTTATTAGACTGATGGAAAGAGAAGCTGAACATGAATGGTTTAGTCCCTTTCTATTGTTACTCTTGAGAATATAACTAGCCTAGGGGAGCAAACACTCTTCTTCTCAGCACCTTAGAGCTATGGAGGCAGCCACCCACGCGAAGTGGGGAGTGGCTAGTTAGTGCCATCTCTGATGGAGTGTGCAGTATGATTCTGGGATGCTGTATTAAGAAGTTTATGATTGCTGCATTTCTCCAAGCCAACTTTAATTACATATTATTTGTGTAACTGACACAGAATTGGTTAACTAAAGTAGCATTACTTACTGGAACTCTTCAGATGCCCATGTCAAACTTTGAGACTCAGGACAGGGGGGATGGATCTCATGCATAACCTTCCTCTTTGCCAAGGTCTTCTAGGTGTCATATTTTGCTGCTATGGTAAGTGAAGCTTAGTCATGTGCCTAAAACCTCCAACACCAAGTGAAATTAGACTTGAATTCTGATATACCTACTGGAGAGAATTTCCTCTTCTTCAGCTTTAGGTCACCCAACTGCCTTCTACAGAACAGAGCAGTGCTAGCAAACCTGTGGCACACATGCCACCGTGGCTATATTTTTTTTATCACTGAAAGCTCTAAAAGGTTCTCCATTACTGATCTACAGAGTCTTAGTGCTTCCAGAGCTTTGACTTGGTAAAAAAGACCAGTCCTGGCCACCATCGCTGCAGCACAAGGAAGGCCTGCTTGGGCCCAATTCACGGGACCAGGTAGCAGCACCCTCCCCTGCCTGCACCACTGCCATCGCTCCAGCGCAAGGAAGGTAGCCACGTGGGCGTCCCTGAAACCCCCCTCCCATCCCCCATCCCCCACTCTCAGACCTCCTGATTGTGCCAGTCTTTGGACCCTCTCTGCAGAGGCATAGGTGGTCAAAAGGGTATTTTTCTGAGCTCCCAACTTTGAACATCATTAAACAAAGGGAGAAACCTATAGTGGAACTGTGTGCAGTTCAACCCTGCAGGACTTGGGGGAACTCAGTGTGGGCCTTGGGGCCAGAGGTCAGTCTGCATTGTGGGGATCTGCCATCAGCTAGCTGTGATCAGGGGACTTGGTTCTGCACATGACTGAGCATGTTGTATATTATGACAGCAGAGATATAGTCTGAAAGAGGACCTTCAAATTCTTTTTTTTCTTTCTTTTCCTCATTCCACTCTGCAAATTCTTTCTGTCCTTTCTCCAACTCAGTCTCTTGCTCCACCATATTATCCCTCATCTCCCTTTCTGTTCCTGCCCCTGCCCTAACTCAGATTTCTTCTTTTCTCAATTTTTCTTTTTTCTTCATGTTCTTTTCTTCTGTCATTCTACCTCACTCAAGGGTAAATAGTTTCAAGGGAAAATGAGCCCCTATTGCTGTTAAGGGGATATATTCTTGTTTTTATACTGGCACTGTCTATCCATTTTGAATTTAATAGTTTCCTAAAGATGGTGTGGTCATTCTATGTCCTCTGGCTTCACTTTAAACCTTCTCCTATTCTTTTACTTACCTACTCCTCTCATCCTAACTCTGTCTAAGTCCCCATCCTAAATGGTAAATATGCTATATTGAAAACTTTATTCACTGAAAACATATTTTGGGCTGCTTCTTGATTTTAATTTAATTCACAGGGTTTAAAGGTGATAGACTAGTGACTACTACAAGTGGCCAATTTGCAAGTTGTGCTTGATCCTATTGTGCTGCTGATTGTGTCAATTGGGATAAAGGATTGTAATTGATTTAATGAGCTGTTTTCTCTGACATTATGAAAATGAGAATGTCTATGAGTCATTAGAGACCCAAAAGCTAAAGCACCACTATATCAGGAAGATTTAAGTAATAACCCCAAAATTAAACCAGGACAAACAAAAAAAAATGAAAATGAGCAAACACTGAAGCAGACACAAAGACAGACTTCCAGTTCACCAATGGCACACAGTAGGGCAAAGGAGGATGAAAAGGTTGATAGTGAACCACCAGGACACCCCGAACTCAAAGCAAAGGAAGTAACAAAACAGATCAATCAGGCTCTAGAAAAACTCAAAACAGAAATAATTTCCCAGATAACCATAGAGATAGTGAGCAAAATGAAAGTCATGATTCGAGATTCTAGAACAGAAACTGACAAAAAAATACTTGAGCTCAGGACCATAATAGAAGCCATGAAGGCCCAGCATAAGAAAGAAATGGAAACAATAAATGCCCAACATAGGAAAGAAATGGAATCCATAAAACAGATTCAAACAGATATGCAGGAGATTAAAAACTCTATTTAAAGTGTTCACAACAGAATAAAAGAATGTGAAGGTAGAATTTCATATAGAGAAGATAAGATTGCAGTCAGTGACCATGAAAAGAGAGGTCTCTTAAAAACAGTAAGAGATCATGAGAAATCAATCCAACAACTCCTAGATGACGCAAAGAAGAATAACATAAGACCGATAGGAATCCATGAAGTAGCAGGAGAAAATACAAATAACTTAAAAAAGCTGTTCACAGAATTAATGACAGAAAACTTCCCAATCAGAGAAGACGAATTTGACATACAGATAAGTGAGGCATATAGGACTCCAACTAGCCACGATCAAAAAAAAAATCTACACCTAGACATATAATAATCAAGATCGCAGAAACCCAACAGAAGAACAAAATACTACAAACACCAAGAGAAAAGAAACAAATCACATTCAAAGGAAAGCCCATCAGAATCACAGCAGACATTCCAACACAAACCCTCAGGTCAAGGAGAGCCTGGAGTAAGGTATTTCAAGTCCTAAAAGAAAACAACCTCCAACCTAGACTGATGTATCCTGCAAAACTCTCTTTCAAAATGGGTGGGGAAATAAGATACTTCCATGAGAAAGAACACCTCAGAAACTTCATAAATACCAAACCAACACTACAAGGAATTCTAACAATATCCTAGAAAAAGACAATGAAAGTAACAATACCATGAGGCCCAACAGAGCAAATCAAATAAGCAAGGCAATGAACTAAAAGGAGAAGGCAAAAAATTAAAAAGTCAACAAAAGGACAATAACATGACAAAAATAAGTCAGTAAATATTAGTTATAACCATCAATGACAATGGCCTCAATTCACCAATCAAGAGAAATAGACTGGCAGAATGGACTAAAAGCAAAATCCAACAATATGCTCTATACAAGAAACACAGCTACTACAAAAAGAAGCCCATAGACTGAAAGTGAAAGGATGGAAAACAATTCTCCATGCAACAGGAGCCCAGAAAAAAGCAGGGGTAGCAATCTTATTCAAAGACAAAGTAGACTTCGAACCAAAACTGATTAAAAGAGAAAAGGAAGGCCACTACATCCTTGTAAAGGGAACAATTCAAGAGGAAGAGATGACAATCATAAACATATATGCACCAAATATTAATGCCCCCAACTATTTAAAAGAAATATTAAGAAACATGAAAAACCAAATAAGCACTAATACAATTGTAGTGGGGGATCTAAATACCCCACTTTCACAAATAGACAGATCATCTAGGCAAAAAACAATAACAAAATACTAGAACTGAACCAAGCTTTTGAAGAAATGGACTTAATAGATGTCTACAGAGTGTTCCAAACCACAAAATCAGAATATACATTCTTTTCAGCTGCACATGGGTCACTCTCCAAGATAGACCACATACTAGCTCACAGAACAGGTCTGAATAAATGCAAAGGAATCAAAGTTATCCCCTGTATATTATCAGATCATAGAGTAATCAAGCTGGAGATCAATAGCATAAGAAATCAAAGGAACTTCACAAACACATGGAAATTGAACAACACTCTCCTGAACAATCAATGGATCACAGCAGAAATTAAAGAAGAAATTAGACAGTTTTTGCATATAAATGAAAATGCCAATACAACATACGGAATCTATGGGACACAATGAAAGCAGTTCTATGTGGAAAATTAATAGCACTGAATGCCCACCCTAGGAAAACAGAGCTAGCTCAAATAAACAACCTAATGATGACTCTTAGACTCCTAGAAAAACAAGAGCAAGAAAAACTGAAAGCTCAAATAAGAGAGGAAATTATAAAGATTAGAGCAGAAATCAATGCAATAGAAACTAAGAAAACAATACAAAAAAAATGAATCAAAGAGTTGGTTTTTGAAAGAATAAATAAAATCAGTAAACCCTTAGCTACCCTTATCAAAAAAAGGAAAGAAAAGGCTCAGATCCATGTAATCAGGAAAGAAAAAGGTGAAGTCACAACAGATCCAACAGAAATCCAGCGGATTGTCAATACCTACTTTGAGAACCTGTACTCTAATAAAATGGAAAACACAGAAGATAAAAACAGCATGGTACTGGCAAAGAAACAGACCTGAGGATCAGTGGAACAGATTGGAAGACACAAAAACAACTCCATATGCACTCAGCTACATCATCTTTGACAAAGGAGCTGACCATCCCCACTGGAGGAAAGATAGACTCTTTAATAAATGGTGTTGGAAAAAGTGGATCTCAACCTGCCAAAGATTAAAACTACACCCTTATTTTTCACCATTCACTAAAGTAAAATCCAAGTGGATTAAAGATCCATTATTAAAACAGAAACACTAAACTTGCTGGAAGATAAGTTAGGCAGAACTCTTGAAGACACTGACATAGGAAAAGACTTTATGAAAAAATCCTCAGTAGCATGGGAACTAGCAGAAAGAATCAACAACTGGGATCTCGTCTTATTAAAAAGCTTCTGCCCTGTAAAAGAAATCATCAACAGAACTAAGAGACAACCTACAATGTGGGAAAAAATTTTTCAAGCTGCTCCTCTACAAAGGACTATTAGCTAGAATATATAAAGAACTCAAAATAATCAGCCCCCCCAAATATAAGGACCTGATTCTAAAACGGACATCTGAAATGAACAGACATTTCTCAGACAAAGAAGTAAAAGCAGCAAGTATATATATGAAAAAAATGTTCCACATCACTGGTCATTCAAGAGATACAGATGAAAACATCACTGAGATTCCACCTCACCCCCACAGAGTGGCTGCTATCAAGAAATCAAACAATAACAAATGTTGGCGGGATTGTGGGGAGAAAGGAACCTTTCTCCATTGTTGGTGGGAGTGCAGGTTGGTGCAACCACTATGAAATCAATATGGAGATACCTCAAAGAGCTTGGATTAAAGGTTCCATTTGACTCAGCCATCCCTCTGCTGGGTGTCTTTCCAAAAGAATTAAAAGAATCATATCCCAGTGATATATGTGCACCTATGTTTATAGCGGCACAGTCTGTAATATCTAAAACTTGGAAACAGCCCATTTGCCCATCTATTGGAAACTGGATAAAGAAGATGTAGTATCTAAAACTTGGAAACAGCCCATTTGCCCATCTATTGGAAACTGGATAAAGAAGATGTAGTTTTTCTATAAAATGGAATACTACTCAGCCATAAAGAATGAGATAATTCATTCATAAGAAAATGGATACATTTTGAGGATATGCTCCTAAGTGAAATAAATAAGTCATACATGTGTAAATACCGAATAATTTCTCTGGTGTGAACAAACTATAATAGTACATAAGATTCTAATGAGATTACTGACACTATGAAATAGGAATAAAAGGGCTAAAGGTGTAGGGAAAGTGGGAAGGATAAGGGAAAGGTAACAAGGGAAAGAAAAATATAGGAGAAAATGAAAAAATGGAAATAAAGTATTTGTAAATGGGAGGGGAAGAGGGGGTGAAGGAAGGGCAGGGATAAGGGGAAAAAATGAGAACCAAGACCTATCATGTAAAGGTACAAGATCCCAATAATGAATGTAACTGTACTGTATATCTAACATGTACCAATAAACTCAATGAGGAAAAAAAAAACTGCCCTGTTCTTAGGTACCCCATGTCTACCCTTAGTACACCTCCACTTTCTACCACAACTTAGATTTTCTTAGTCTGCCTCCTAAATTCCTCATATTCTTGGAATAATCCTAGGAAGGATCTTGACTCTGTATTTTTATAGTAACTAAACTAAATATCTATTGTTAGCTCCGTATACCATAATACTTACTACAATCATTTTAAATTACCATAATACTTACTACAGATAGAGCTGGGGATTTAGCTCAGTGGCACCACACCTGCCTCACAAGTGCAATGTCTCAAGTTCATCCCCAGTACCAAAATAAAACAAAAATAAATGTACTGCATGTCAAGGCTTGCTACATAAGACAAAATATTTTGTAAAGCAGTTAGATAAATGTGGCTTTATCAGCATACAGCACTTGTAATCAACTTAAGTACTGAAATGGGATAATCAAGATTACCAAGATAGCTTTCTGTAAGAAGAAAAAAGAAGTCCACAAAGAAAACAGGCTAAGAACAGAAACATCAAGATTTGGAGTGGCATGTAGCATTATCAAGGGCCCAAAATTTTTACCACCTGTCTGTGCCCTGATGTCTCCAGCCCAGTGCTATTTACACCTGTCACTGGTCTACAGATAGGGTTCCATGTGTTTCTTCTTCCCAATGCAGTCCCAGGCCATTCTACACAGAAAGAGAAAGGAAGGAAGTGCCAAAGACACTTGGGGCATGCCAGGAGAAAGTAAGAACTATTTGCAAAATCCAGTGCTCTGAGCAAGAAATATAGTGAATGGCTGGGGACTCAGCTCAGGGCTATTAAAGTTTCTTTCCTTTCATGTCCCTCGACACTTATGAATGGGTGCTGAATGATTGATTATGGCATCTTCCAGGTCAGAAAAATGTTGCAAGAGGTTCACATGGTGATAATGGCCCTAGTTGTGCCTCTGATTATATTTGGGAGCCACTGTTTTTCTCCAACTTTGCTCCAACTAGGATGAAATTTACGATGTATAAAATAGAAAATAAACTTACAAGACCTTCATAATTGTAATGCAATGAATGTTTAAAAAGTAAAAATTCAGGTTAGAGGTATATAGGAGACAAGATGCTACATATGATTCACACCCCAAAAGCTACAAATTTTTGCAGAGGTTTATACTTAAAATTCATCTTTTAAATGTTTTTAAACAATTTTTCCAGTGTCCCTATAGAATAGTAAGCATTGTTAAATCTAAATGAGTACTCTATATGATAATTTAATACTGTACAACCAGAAAAGTGCTCGCATACTAAAGGAACCTCCACTTAAGGATTTTTCACAATGAACACACCTATGTAAATCATGCTCAGATCAGGACAGAGACTGGCATTTGTCCCATAAGTCCAGCAGCAACTGATACCTCTCTCTTCGCTTCCTCCCACCAAGGTAACCACTGTTCTGACTCCTCATGAGACAGTTTTGCTCTGGTGTGGATGAAAATATGAGGAGTTAGGGAGCTGCAAAAACTTCTTTATGGTCATGCAATTCTCCAGCCTTCCAGACCCAGGGCTCCTTCTTCCTAGCTGTGTGCTCCATATTCTCTGGCACGTGTTCCTTCTACTTCCTGGAGAAGAGATGATTCCGTACCCTACCACTGTTCATATTCATTCAATGCTGAAAGGCAGTTGCAGTGATCAGCCTGAATATAGATGTCCAAGTCTGACTTTTTATAAGGACATCCCAGCAATAACACCACTATTGGTTTCTATCTTTCTACCCTTTGTTATGAGTAGAATCATGCTGCAAAAATCAAAGTTTATAACAATATTCAGTCCTTATGTCACACAGCTAAATAGTTACATTCATCTCATCTTTGAAAAGAAACATATTGCAAATTTTTTGAATCCTGGTGAACTAGCTCAAATATTATGTAAAAGGAAGAAACTTCCAAGCAAATAGCTGCAACAGAAACATAAAAACAGTATAATTCTGATAGCTGCCAGATAATGAAGTTAGTAATCTCTGTTAAGAAATTATGCATTTCTTCAAAAAGTTAATTCAAATGCAGTTTTTTTCTTCTCTTCAGTGTTCTCTAATTAGCTGACATTTCAACAAATTCATGTCGCTCTCTGCTTTCTCTATGTCTTGAGGGAAAAGAATATACCATACACTACTGACTTCCCAACAGTATCACCTTACAACTTCCAAATATTTTGTGCAGAATAGCATGGTCCCAAAACTGCTATGAAAAACAAAATACTTAATGTAGAGTAATTCTGATTCTGACCTCAATATTTCAGTACACAGATAAGATTTATATAAACCTTTAAAAAAAGAAATGTTAGATTATTTACTAACATGGTTCAGATAGCTATAGAAAACTAGCCTACAATAGCTGGAGACTATTAAATTTATGTAGAAAAAAATCATCCCTAAAAGCATAGCAAAAGCTTCATTTCTTCTAATGTCAGCATTAGAGAGCAACTAGAAAATAAAGTAAAAACAACTTCTGAATGAGGTAATATAGAATACCATTCTTACCATTGCACTGAATTATTCAAAAATATAATGAAATTCCAGGAAACATCAGATGTTGCAGGTATATGAAGATAATTTTGTTTTTATAACCAATTTCAGGCAGATAAATACTAGAATCCTTTCCAATTTCTCCCCTATGAAACTGAAGTGTCACCAAGATTTACAGCCCCCTCAAGTTCCCTTTTCAGAGGAACATTCATTTACATAAACAGATAATCCTAGATAAAAATTTCCATTAGACAAAGGTGAAATGGATCAATTTTCTCTGCCAAGACAAATCTTAAATCTTGAACAGATAGGGTCATTATTATACCAGCCCCATTTCAGAAATAATGTATTTTTAAAAAATCAGCCGATAGCAGCCATTTCCAGCTTTCCAATTATCTTTAAGAAAAGCTTATTCTGTGGACAATAAAGCACATTACTGCACAATATGATACAGTCCATAAAGATCACAATGTTTTATGAAAGGTTAAAGAAAGCTCAGCACATTTAGGGGAATGTCACAACCCACAAAGTCTTTCAAGACTTAGCTAAAGCCGAGGGCATGTTGTGCAAACATTGTGGGAGGCAATTCAGTATTACACTTTCGGTATCAAAACAGTAAAGGTAAAAGCATATGCCAGGATGACTCTACTATGAATCCTGGGTTTCCAGCAGATAAAACAGGAGAGGAAATCAAATCACAAGAAATACCACCGTGTTTTGGAAACAACCAAATTTACTCACATGAGAGTTACATGTTGGCAAGAAGGTGACTGTTTCCTCAGTACCCAGTGGCCAACTTTTCTTGTTTCCTTTCTAAGCAACTTTTTCATGCTATGTCATTAATATTAATAAAACTACAGAGAATTAAGAAAAATATCTTGCCTTCCCGCATTCTTTGTGAAATGCTTTAGTAATTTTAAATGACTGAGGAGCAAGAGATATGTGCAATACACTCACTGTTCTAACTGAGTAAAGAAGGTCAAAATTCTTGGAAGTCTGACATAAAATGGATTCAGTATGAATTTAGAGACTTGGAGATTTCCCTATATTTCTACCACTCTACAGCATGAAACAGTTTCAGGGGCTAAAGCTTCTTTATCAAATTAGAGAGGATGAATTCATTCTACATGATTCTGCAAGCTCCCCGAATTGCAGTTGAAGTATCTAAAGTTCAGATAAATGCTTTGAAGAGGTTTGAGCCGGTCACTGATACTCATTTCACATTAGCCATCAAGAGTAGAAAGATAAGTCTTCAAAATACTATGAAAAGGAAAACCAATCATCTGGCAGAATATGCCACTAAAAACTTGGTTTTTAAATAAAATTCAATTCCCTTGCCTCAAGTATAGTCTTGAAAATTATGTAACTAAAACTAGATTGTTTAGGAAATAAACTACCCTTGACATATCATAATCCAGGTAGATACTTCTGTTTTATTCAAACATTTTATTTAGAGGAAACTCATCAGAGGCTGAGTCAAATACACTCACCTATTCTTCTATAGGTTAGATTGCTTAGAGTGGAGAGAAGTGGGATGGTTACTCTGTTCTGTATTTCCAAAAGGCTCAGTTCTCATGGGATAGGCCAAAACAGCAAAACAGAAAGAATGAGATTACAGTGCATAGTCCTGGAGCTAAGCCAATAGACTGGGTGTGTAGAGGCAAACTTCTGATGTAGCACTAGACAAAGGAAACTACAACACCAGCAATTTTCTCTCTCCAACAGTTGTCCATCTTGAGCTTCTTGCTAATCCCGCTGTTCCTTTCTCGCTCCTTTTGTCTGCTCAGAAGAAAGGAACATCGGGAGAAACAGGTCCACGTGACAGGTGTATGCCTATGAGCAGGAACCAAAAATAAGTCTTCATTCATGTAATAACATGGGAAAATAATTGCTTTATACCTACAATTGATACTGGAACCTTTGGAGGGGATACCTTGCTAAGTACGTGGCAGGGGAAAATGAGACCTCAGGGGGCAGGCTGTCCTCTGAATAAAACAAGGAGAAAAATGTGTCTATAGGATGAAGTTAAGATAGATGGGAAGGAGTAGCAAGTGAAACCAGAGACATGACAGAAGGCTGGGAGGTATACAAAGTCACAGGTCAGAGCCTTCCAATTTTTTAGGAAAATTTACAACAAACCCACCAAATACTCAACTTGAGTGAATTTTACCTAGAAATCCAATAGTACCTAGAAGCAAAACAGTAAATTAAAGCAAAAACAGTGAAGCCAGCTTTAAAGGCAGGAACAGACCATGAGAACATGAACCAGTGACATCAGGAAAATTCTTCAGGGAGCTTTGAGCCCTGAAGAACAGTGGGACTGGAGGTTGCCCATACTCCTAACTTATCTCAAGGTTAGAGAAATGTCACGTGTTAGTCCAGGACAAGTTTTCTAATCTGTTTTGTTTCACAAGAGATCTATACCTCTAATAAGTAAGGGGAACATGAATGAGGAACTTGAGGCATTGTTTCTATAAGCACACTTTTCTGAGTATAAGTATACCTTAAATGTCATTTTTAACTTTTTATGTGCATGTAAACAGCTATTATTTCAGTTGCTGGAATATTAGTCATAACATCTAATGATGTGGAGATTGTTACCTTATAAAACTCACAGCTGGGTAGCTACATGGCTCAAGGCAAAAGGCTATTTTAAAATCCATTGCTTTAGGAGAGGAATGTTTATTAAAACATATATCTATTAAAAATATATGATGCATCATTGGGCATTCTCTCTGTTGCAGGGCCAACCACAGTTTTTCCAGCAAGGGCTCTTGAGTTGATACCTGAAAACCTGGCAAGGCCCACAGCCTCATAATTTGCCAGTCCATCAAAAAATAAATAAATCCCAACAGCCAGAAAGTAAATCACCAAAGGAGGCTGCACAACAGATCATAAACTCATGTTTACACAGGCTCCATGGGGGTAGCTGTTGCCGTCAGTCAAACATTTCTAAGCTTGTAGGAAAGAATGTTCAAAGAGGGATAAATGTGTGATCTCCTTGTAACAGAAGTTAAATGAATTAATAATATGGGTACAGTAGGAGGGGAGGACATTTGTAAAATATGGAAGTGAGATGGGGGATAACAAGGGCTAAATAAACATACAAGAAGACTACAGCCTTTATGTAATTAAGTGACATCTACTATCTGTATCTCGTTGTGTTATTTAAAGTATAGGGGAAAACAGATTTGTCACTAACTTAACAACAAGTTTAGGATAATGTGCAGGGATAAAGGACTTCCAAAGAAAGAGTCTTGCCTTTTTCAAATATACCATTAATCCAATCATGAATTCTACCTTTGTTTAAAAAATAGATTACTGGGTGAAGGGAGGGCAGGAACAAGGGCAAAAAATGAGAACCAAGACCTGTCACGTAAAGGTACAAGATCCCAATGGTGAATGTAACTGTACTGTATACCTAAAATGTACCAATAAACTCAATGTGAGAAAAAAAAAGAATTTTATTATCTACAGTAAAAAAAAGAAAAATAGATTACTTAGCCAGGTGTTCTGGTGAATGCCTGTAATTCAAGCTATTTGCAAAAGAGGCTGAGGCAGGAGGAACATGAGCCTAGGCAACTTATGAGATAGATTTTTTTTTAAAACATAAAAAATAGATTACTTAATCTATGTGTTTCAATTACTTAAAATAAGATGATATACACATTACTGAGGATGCAGCAGAAACATAAACATATGTCACACTGAATTCAAGTTTCCTGTGTTTATTTTTCTTTCTGCTAACTTTGCACAATTATTTTGTTTTAACACTGCACCAATCAGGATAGGCAAAGAGGCAGAGGAAAATGTTAAAAAAGGGTAAATGCACCTAGGCACTTGGTTAAAATAAGGCTTTTTTTTTTTAACTATTCTAATTCTCTGCATTTACCATCACAGTGATGTAGAAGCAACGGAAAGAGTCACTTCTGGGGCATGAAACTGAGTAACTAAACAAGTCAGTTTTGCCAATACAAGGGCACAGAACCTCTTCAGTCTCCCTTTTTGAGATCCAGTTGAGAGTTCTATCTGGTGCTGACATCACTCTCTGCTTTCCCTTTTTCTACAGTCACTCCCTGGTGTCCACATGGTACTTTAAGACTATGGCACTCACTTTTCCAGCTGCCTGGGTTTGCTGGCTGCCTGTGGTTCACAGCTGAGTCCCTCGTGGAGAGCTGCCCCCAAAAGAAGGGAGCTGAGCCATCTCACTCCACATTGTTCAAAGACACCAGAGGCTGCTCAGTGTGAGGATACAAAGACCTAGTCCCCTTGCCTCAAGTCAAGACATCTCTGAAGAGCTTTTCAAACTTCAGAGCTTCATGTGGGATCAGCTTAAGCCTCTGTTGCAACTGTACCACATCTCAATTTCTCCTACTGCTCAATCCTGCTTCCTAAACAGGTATTATTTCTAGAGGAAGCAAATAAATTTCCTGCACATAAATCTCTGGCTCATAGTTGACTCCCAAGAATATGATCTACAAGAGTCTCCTTTTTCACTCATATCAAAATTGGATTGAACCACACAGAGGAAAAGCCTAATTGAGAGCTGCCCAATGCATGCCCCTGTCTGCTAGTTCATACCATTAGCTAGAGTCACCTTTACCTTAAATGAGAGAGAGAAATCATACTGAACTTTCTAGAAAAGTGAGACTAGGGAAAGGAGATAGAGAAAAATTCACTAAAACAGTAAATGACTCAACATCATCTCATTCATTACTCCATGACTTTCCTGGGGGATTTTGGTCAGACTCCTGGAGCAGGAAGAAGAAACAGAGCTAAAATTAAATAATTTATGAGCATTCCTAATAGGAAGCAGTATTCCAATTCTAACCAATTTCTACCTCAGTAAATCAGTAACTCCCTTGAATGAAGCTGTCTTCTAGGGCACACCCGAGACCTTCCAATGACTGGAAATTTCAAAGCTTTTTTATCTCAAAGTATTGCAAGGTCCAGATGATTTTCACTCAGCAAGTCTTTTCTCAAATTGACAGGTTGGAATAAGTAACATTACTCTCCCACCCTTAAGTGCTGTTTATTCAGATTTATTTGGAAACAAAATAACTGCTTTCAAAATATGTAGACTTCTTACCTTAGTAGCCATGGTCTGTTAATTTTCTAATGGCACTGCACCAAATTACCACAAACCTATTGGCTAAAAACCAGGCAAACTCATTGTCTCACAATTGTATAGTTCAAAAGTCTGAGATGTGCTTTCCAGGCTAAAATCAGTTCCTTACCTCTTCTAGATTCTACAAGCTTCCCATATTCCTGGGCTCCTGGCTCCATCCTCCCCCTCTGAAGCTCACAATGTAGCATCCTCAATGCCTTGTTATGTTTCTGTCACCATTTTCTTGCCTTGACTCTCCTTGCATCCCTCCCACAGGAACATTTGTGAGTACAGTAAACCTGTTAGATAATCCAGGGTAATCCTTTGATGTAGTCACATCTGCAAAGTTCCTTTGTCATGTTAATTAAACTCTGGGTTTCAAGCATTAAACATGGACAACTTTTGGGAGACCATTTTTCAACTCACCTTACATAGCTATTCACTTTACCAAGGAGATGAAAAATAATTCTATATTTAAACTCCCAAGGAAAACTGGTTCTAAACTTGAGGTTAAAGCCCCGCTCATAAATATTGTTTCAGGCTCTTCTCCTTAGTGCTACAGCGGCAAAATCAAACACTGTGTTCACAGAAACTCATCTATTCAGCTGCCTAGATTCTGCTAATTCAGGTGAGAGCCTACGCAATCAGTGAAACTAGATTCAGGGAAATCTTCTCCCAGACTTATGGGGACAGAGAGCAGGCATCTTGAACAGCTTCTGAACAGGCAAAAGCCAAAACAACTTTGTGACTAAGGGTACAGTCAAATGCTGTCGAGCGTAATCCAAGACTCAAGGCAAAGTTACAGAATTTGACTGCATTTAGGGCTCCTCAGGGGCCAATAATGAATTCTTTCTCAGTGAGAAAACTAAGGAGCAGAAAGAATAAGTCAAGTTCACCAACCTCTGAGTATTCTATCTGAGACTTGGTCTCTTTACCTTCTGTTTCAGGGTGGGAAAGGGCAGAAGGGAATTAAAAAAAAAGAAGGTAAAAAGGAAGAGAAGGACAGAAAAAAAAGACAAATGATTTGGGCATCTCTCTTCCATGAGACTTGTATGAGTCACTTTGCTGAATGTTATATCATATCCTGTTTAAAAATTCTGTATCCTCAGTGACACAGAGGTACTGGCCTAATTTTTTTACACCAGGAAACCAAGATTCAAAGATACCTGGTATGTATCCACTAAAGTTCAAACACCTGATACAATCAGATCTTGATTAACATGTTTAAAGGTGAAGAGGGATGAAAATCATATATAAATGAAAACCTTGGTTAAAATTAAGCCAGTCTAAAACCTAGTACCAAATAATTTATATACACACATTTTCTCATAATTACATCTAATATTTAGGAACACATTTACCACTCCACAGATGTCCAAAAGTGTAAAAATAACCCTAGTGTAACTCATTAGGAACAGTAAATGTCACATGTTTCACTTGAAGAGAAACTGGTAAAAGCGTGCTAATAAATAATCTCACTTCTATTTGCTAGCTAGTTCATCTCTTGGTTTGTGAATGTTAGAGCAGGACTGTAAGAGTGGTCTCTGCTTTAGTCTTCCTCCTCTTTCTCATCCTATAATAAACCATAGCTCCCAGAGGAGGGAGGGTCCCTTGGTTCAAGGATGGATCCCAGAACAAAGCTGCTGTCAAGAGGGAAGTTCTGATGGGCACCAGACAACTGCAAGCAATAAGAACCTTCAGGTAACTGGATGTTCACACTGATTTAAGGTAATTTTTATGTTTTAGGCTCTTCAAATGCATATTACATTAATCCAAAAACAGAGAACCCAAGCCCAACTAATTCAACAGTGACCATGGCCAAAAAGCTAGGATATGAACTTAGCCTTCTACGATTCCTAAGCTTCTGCTGCCTACTGTCCGCTACCTATGAAACAGGACACACAGAAATATGTGCTCACAAGTTGATTTAAACCACCTACAAAGCTAGCATCTCTATGAATTGTACTACAAAACAGAACCTAAAATTCAAACATGAAGTGAATTTTCATTTATTGAAATCACAAGGTGGTATTTACCTTGAAAATTTTATGGAGATGTTTTCCACAGGTCCCCAAAATGAGCCTCCCCTCCACCCTGTCATATGCGTACTATGAGTGTGTGCACAAGCACACATGAGCGCGCACACACACACACACACACACACACACACACACAGAGCTGACTTTTTCATCACTCCCCATTTGAGGAAATTCTTCACAAACCCTCAATATAAGGCACCAGATCCCTTATTCTCTCAATGCCACTGTCAGCAGGCTTGTCGTTTGTTGGCAGCACAGAATAATGTTTATGTTTCAAAGTCTGAAAACCTCCTTTGGTTCATGGATCAGCTCTGTCACTTACTAACAGTGGGATGTTGAGCAAGTTTCTTGAACCTTCTGTGCCTAAATTTCCTAATCTGAGAAAAGAAGATCAGAGTGCTCTTCTATAATTGTTGAATGGAATGTGCAAAACAACACAGCTAAGGCATTTGTGAAAGTGTCTGGCATGTAGAACATTCTACACAAGCATTTGCTGTTACAGTAGCCCACCCTCTAATTTTCCATAGTTTCAGGTACTCATAGTCAACTGAATTCTGAAAATATTAAATGAAAAATGCCAGAAATAGACAATTCATGTGTTAATTGCACATTAGTCTGAGTATTGTGATGCTATCTCGCATCATCCTGCCTGGGATATAAATCAAAAACCACTTTTTCTAGTACGTCCACACTGTATTTGTTATGGGTCCATTACTTAGGAACCATTTCAGTTATCAGATCAACTCTGAGAACCTGTTTTCAAGTAACCTTTATTTCATTTAAGGGACCTAAAATGCAAGAACAGTGACACAGAGGAGATATTGGGGCATAAAGTACAGAAGGACAGATTAACTCATATGTGCAATTCCTTGGGATATACAGGAGAAAAAACATGGTATAGACATACAAGCTACATTACTATTCAGTTTCAAGTATGTAGGCTGGGCGTGGTGGCACATGCCTGTAATTCCAGCACTCGGGAGGCTGAGGCAGGAGGATCGCTCTGAGTTCGAGACCAGCCTGGGCTACATAGTGAGTTCCAGGTCAGTCAACTACATAGTGAGACCCTGTCTCAAAAAACCAAACAAAAAAATAATAAAAGCAGCTTCAAGCATGTATTGGATATCTTGGAATGTGTCCCAAATGGATAAGGAAGGGCCGTTCTATTATAATTCTTATATTGCTGAAAAAGGCTCAACAAACTTTAAAATTGAGCTTATTAAAATTTATAGAATCCAATCTAATTTCCCCTTTAAAATATATTTCATTGATTCAACAACTACTTAACACCTAGGAGGTGATAAATAATTTACTAGGCAATGAGGTAGCAATGATAATCAGAGGCCTGGGCACTGTCTACATAGAATTAAATTTCCACTTCATAAAGTAGGCAAATCATGTTGAGAGGAGTGGTTTACTCAAGGGTACATAGACAAAAAATAGTAGAACTCTGCCTGAAAGCTCCTCTTCTGACTTGAGTGTAGTGCTTGCTTTTTAAATTTGTTTTAAATTATTCAAGGTTAGAGTTTAGAAATGTAGATAATTGCTTATACCCAATATCAAGGGAAAAGCCAGATAATCTACAAAAAGCATACCCTTTTAACTTATCTAGAGAGCTGAGGACATAAAGTTAAAACACCTTAAATTTAAAGCCTAAATCTACATAGTCATAACCCTATTCTAGGAGAGAGAAGACCAATGAAAATACAACCCTGGAATGAAGAGGCAGAACCTACCACAGAGGGGAAAAAGAAAAAGCACATGAAACTGAAAGAACTATGCGCATCCGTGGGTGCACCAGCTTGCCAAGCTGGTGATCCAGGAAACTCTAGCCACACAGTGAGGCTGTATCCACAAGCAAACCCTACTCCAGGTCTTTGCCAGTGACACAGAAGTGCTACACTGAACACTACAAACAGGGTAGGAAACCTTTCAGCCATGTCCCTGGCGTGTGAGGATTTCCCTAGCTGCAGCGCAGCATCCCAAGAAGGCTGGAGTCAGGGCGGAACAGCTGAAAGAAATCTAAGAAATCTGGGCCTCCACCTATATCACAACAGTTACAACTGAAGCCAGAAGTAAGGTAGGAGGACAGGGATGAATTTTTCAAGGTATTAGAAGACTTCATTAAGTGCCAAAGGCCGAAAGCAGAGTAACTGTAAGAAGGAAGGCCTCCTAAGATGAATGAAGTCAAGAGCCAGAACACAGAAGACCCTAGCAACCAAAACAGAACGGGGGCATAAAGAGATCTCTGAGATCTTGCCAAAGGTCAGATTGCAAGGCCCAATGAAAGGAAAGACCTTATCCTGCCCTGAAAACATTTGAAGTCAATGGTAAACTAATGTTAACTATAGCTAAAGCTGAAAAATACCCAAAATTGTGGTGTACATCATGGATGTCCTCGGAGAGCCTTATGCTGTCACAGGTATGGTTTGTGGAAGGTGAGGCCTGGCAAGAAAAGGCAGGTCACTGGCCCTGTCCGAAAAGGGTGTATTTCCCGGCCTGCTTCCTTGTTCTCTCTCTGCTTTCTGGCCACCATGATGTGAGCAGCTTTCCTCAGTGCAGGACCTTTCACCATGCTGTTTTCAAAGATGGAACCAGCCAACAGGAACTGAAACTTCTGAAAGATGAGCCAAAATAGACTTCTTCTCCTTTAAGGTGGGTGTCAGGTATTTTATCCCAGTGACAATAAAAGTGACTAAGACATCCACACACTTCAACAGTATATCCAATTCCATAAACTAACACTTGACTAGAAAGGGAATTGTGCCTTTTCTGGCATACATATTAATTATTTCAGTTTCTCCATTCTTTTCCACAACACTCAGTAAAAAATTATGAGACACAGAAAAAAGGAAGAAAGTATAAATAATAATGAAACGAGAAAATAGTCAATAAAATCACACTCTAGAACGCCTAGGTATTACAACTGTCAAGAAATTACTTTAGTGTAACTATGATAAATAAATAAGACAATTTAATGAACAAGGCAGACAATATGTATGGATAGATGAGAATGTCAGCAGAGAAATGCAAACCATACAAAGAACCAGACCAAAAAAATACACACTGAAATGTCAAAAATTTAAAAAATATCAGCAATGAAGAATGAGCTGAACAGTAAATTATTAACAGCAGAAAAATGAAACAGTTAACTTGAAGACAGGTCAATTATCCAAACTAAAAATAAGAGAAAAAGGTGAAAATATTTGAAAAAAAGCCCATGATGTATGGAACAATATACTAAATAGCCTAGTAAACATTTAATTGTATCCATGATAGAAAATGGATGAGAAAAAATATTTGAAGACATGATGGCCACCAAATTTTCAAAATTGATTAAAAAAAATTCAAGCTTCAGAAGCAAGAACTGTAGTAACCACAGAAGAGAATCTATACACACATCAGTGAGGTATACATTATGCATACTGTTAAGGCCAAAAATAGCACAAAAAAATTAAAAGTAGGCAAAGAAACAACAAACATTAGACATAATGAAATAGTTATAATAATTCTGTCTGATTTCTCATCAGAAACAATAAAGGCTAGAGAAATCATATAACAACTTCAAAGAGCAAGAAGAAAAACACACGTTCATCTGAAATTTTATATAAAATTCAAAATATATTCTAAATAGAATTATAAGATACTTTATATTACATAAAAATGAATGACAAAGATATCTTTGAACATGAAAAATAAAATTTATCTTCTCTAGCAGCAGACCTACACAAGAAATACTAAAAGAAATTACTCAACCTGCCAAGAAATTAAATCAGATGAATGTTGAATTCTACAGTAAAGAATAAAAAACACAAAGAGAGATTAATGCTTGAGTATCCATAAAAGATTGTTTTTTAATTCTTTGGAAGATCCTTGCCTGTAGGGTTTACCTGTAAAAAAAATAAATAAATAGCAACAGAAATGCATAAAGAAGGACTATGTGTAATTATATTGTTGTATGATTATTACATTATTCATGAAGTGGTATGATATTATTTGCAGATAGATGGCAAAACATTAAATATACATATTGTTGTCTTTTTTTTTTTCTTTTTTTGGTTTTTTTGAGACAGGGTCTCACTACGTAGTTGAGACTGACCTGGAACTCACTATGTAGCCCAGGCTGGTCTCGAACTCAGAGTGATCCTCCTGCCTCAGCCTCCCAAGTGCTGGGATTACAGTCACACACCACCATGCCCGGCTGCATATTGTTGTCTTTACAGCAACTGCTAAAACTATTTTTAAGCAGCATAACAGAAAAGTTAATGGAGAGATAATATAGAATTCTGAAAATATTTCACTCACCCAAAAGAAAGCAGGTTAAAAGAAACAAAGGATAAAATAGAAATAATATAAAACAAATAGAAAGATAGAATACATAATTATTGGGCTGGGGATTCGGCGCAGTGGTTCCACTGCCTGCCTTGCAAGCGCTAAGGGCCCAAGTTTGATCCCTGGCTAAAAAAAAACAACAAAAACAGATTAACTACTCAATTCAATATATTATATGCTTTTCTTAGTATTTAAATCTTTTAAAAGAAAATACATTAAAAAATTACAGCCATAAAGAATGTAGTTTTGAAGTAAAACATATAACATGTATGAAAATAAGACATATTACATTTACTTTGTGACATTAATAAAACTAAAACCAGAGTGGATATATTTACTTCAAACAAAGAAACATCAGAGTGAAAAAATTACCAAGAATACAGAAATTCAGACATTACAAGAAAATTACAGACTAACAGTCCTCATAAAATAAATGCAGAATTTCTAGCAACATTTAAAATGTTAATAGTCCATATTAGTTATAAAAAACAGTAGGTTTCCTTTTAGCATATTTTCAAATAACGTCCTTTGATTATATTCATCCCTCATCGCTCACTTTCCTCCCCATCTTCTTCTTCTCCTTTAATTTTAGCAAATTCAATACAAAACTATATTAGAAGGTATAATTGAGATAAAATTAGGACATTTGGAGAGCCTGACCCAGTATCTGATGTCTTTATAAAAAGAGAAGATTAAGACAACCATATGAAGACATAGTGAAAAGGTGGTCATCTGCAGACACAGGAGAAAGGCCTCAGAAGAAAACAGCCCGGCTGACACCTTGACCTGGATTTCCAGCTCCAGTTGTGAGAAAATAAATTTCTGTTGTTTAAGCCAGTGAATCCCGGGCATTTTGTTATGGCAGTCCTAGAAAACTAATACAGTCAATACAGTTGAAATGAAAATAAATACATCTCATTATATATTTTTAAATAAGAATTATAATTAGCTATATGAGGAGAATAAAGGAAAAATTTATAATTAATCTTTAAAAGTATAAAGAAACTACTTGCCAAAATTTGGTGCTTATTCATAATTTAAAATTCTCAACAAATTAGAGAAAAAACATTCTTGGTCTGAAAGAGAGTCTATGAAAAAAATCCACAACTAACATCATAATCACAAAACATTAAACACTTCCCCACCCTAATATCAGAAATGATGTGAGGATACCCACTCTGAGCAATTCTACATTGTGTTGAAGGTCCAAGCCAGTGTAACAGAAAAGAAAAATAATTAAGGCCTCAACATGGAAAGGAAAATGTAAAACCTTCACAGAGGACATAACTGTCTATACATATAGGTAAAGTTTGAAACTTCCTCCTCCCCAAGCACACAAAAACAGTAGTAAAATAATTGCATTTAACAAAGTGCAGGACACAAATACACCAAAATCAGCTATCTTTCTATATATTAACCACAACTGAAAAATAAAAATTAGAAATCATTATTATATACAAAGCATAAAATAAAATCCCTAAGGACAATTTTAACGAAAGCTATGTAAGACTTCCATGCTGAAAATTACAAAACTTTTCTGATAATGATTTCAATAGAGACATGTAACGTGTATGTGTTCATTTTCAATGCTGCTTTCATAAATTCTTCTCAAACTGATGGATACATCACATACTAACCCCATCAAAATCCCAGCACTTTTGTGGGTGGAAGACATTGACAGACTGATTTTAAAATTTATACAGAAATACAAAGGATCTGTATTATACAAGTAGTTCAGAAATGCACCCACACACATCAATAATAACTAAAGTGCTCTGTAAATGTATCAGCAAAAGAAACGCTTGCCTATGTAATGGAAAAATTTGGCATCCACAGTGAGAAAGAAATAAACCTAATAAATGCTCTCATCCATGTACAAAAATTAATATGAAAATGTATCATGTAGTTCACCATAAATGCTAAAACCATAAAGTGTCTGGAAGCACATATAGGACATACTTTCACAAATTTAGACTTTGTGAAGATTTCATGGAGAAAACAAACAAAAGCACTAACCATAAAAAAGTGTCCTTTTAAATTACAGCAATACTATACAAATTCCTTTTCTACCACCCACAATATCATTTTCCCACTTCCTTCTACAGTTATTCTTGTTTTTGGTGGTAGTGGCGGTAGTTATAAACATTCCAATTTCTCCTTGTTACAAGCAATGCTACAATTTACAGCCTCATACAAGTTTCTGTGTGCACTTACACTGATGGATCTTTAGCAGAGAAAAGTACAATTCAATGGTCACAAAGTTTGCCCTCAAAGTACTCATACCTAACTAGAGTCCATGAGTACATAAGGTATTGAGGTTCCATAGGTTCAAATAAGTAGTTTTTAAGATGTCTGTCTACCCTTATAAAATCTAGTCTTCTGACTTAAATCTGTGTATGTATAATATCACTCTGGATTTTATCAGAATATTATCAATAATTTAAGATTAATACATTATTAAATGTATAAATTACATATTAAAAACATACTATGTGAAATATGCTAATTTAAGTACTCTGAGGCATAACAGAGTACATAAGACATTGTAGTTGGCGCTCAAAACCTACTCTGCCTTTTATTTGTGTTACTCAGTGGTTTAACTCATAAGATATAAGATCGGAAACAGCAAGATTTTTATCCTATCTTTACTTAATGTGCTATGTGAACTTGGCCAAATTATCAAACCTTTTTAAAGCTTTGATATACTTCTCTTTAAAATATACAATCATATCACATAGTTCCTAAGTTGTAGTGAATATTAAATTAAATGAATTCAAAACAGTATGTTGATAATCAACGCAGGGGTCAACAGGTATTAGATGACATCATGTTGATGATCATTTTTATCATCTTCACCTTGACATAGGGGTCAATCAGGTTTGACTCTCTAGAGAAAAAAAGAGCCTGAATCAAGAATTGATTCTTTCTTTTGGAAGTACAAACCAGGGCAGTGAGAGAGAAAAAGAGAAATGAAGGAGGGAAGGTTGCAAAGATGTGCAAAATGACATGTCACCCTGCTGGACACTGCTTCCCAAGATGCCATAAAAACAGTAGCTGGGCGTATGGCTTAGTAGTAGCTTGCTTAGCATGCACAAAGCTCTGGGTTCAATGGAAGAGAAGAAAGGAGGGAAGAAGGGAGGGAAGGAAGAAAATAATGTGCTGAGCAGGATGGTGCACTCTTAGAACCATAGTACTCAGGAAACAGCCAGGAGGATAGAAAGTTCTAGGTCAGCCTAGGCTACATAGTTAGTTTGAGGCCAGCCTGGACTACATAATGAGACTTTGTTCAAGAAACAAAACAAAACAAACACCCAAACAAACAAAAAAAAGTAGATCACTCAGCAGTATCATCTGAGTAGCCCATTCTCAATTTTTTCGGATAAGCTAGTGTTCTATAATTGGAATAATCCATGAAAAGGAAGAAATGAAGAGGGTATTTGTTTTCTCCCTCCCATCTTCAGTTTCCTAGTCATCAAAGACTGCTACATGAGGACACCATTACTTATACTTCTAAACTGAGCCATCCAGTTCTTCTGGTACAATAAAATGCAAGACACCACATTCGGTTATGTGAGAACTCATTTGAATCTAAAAAGGTGACAGGAGGGTTCCTAAATTCTTTGCTGTAGCTAGTGCTGACTGCACTACAGCAACCACACATCACTGTCACACCACTGACAGCATAGGCTGGGAAACCAGCAAGAAAAGGGATTCTAAGGGCATAAGCTTTGGGTCCTATATACTTTAGTTCTTATAGACCAACAGCCTGTAAAAAGAGACTTCTAGAAAGGGTGTATTAATCAGGTTTTGCTGCAGTAATTATGCATAACAAACAACCACCAAAGGAGGGAAAAAAACATTTATTTTTCTCCCACAGGTCTGCAGGTCAGCAGTGAATTGCCTGGGCTCAATTAAGCTCATCTTGGCTCAAGTTCAGGTTAGTTTCTTGTGTCTCTGATTTTGATATCCAAGCAAAGGAGCTGTGGCTAACTGCAGCACGTTCTTCTCATGGCAGATGGAAGGAATGTGAGAGAGGCCAGTGGAAGCTTGCCATGCCGCTTATAAGCTGACAGACTCGTCATTTCTACGAAAAACACCAACAGCTACTCATATCTCAGGTTAACACTCCTCCACATTCTTCTAAACCAAGGCGACTAGAGCACCTCTAGTATAGCCAAACTCCCATCTTTGAAACATTCCATTTCTGCAAGATAAACCTCATTCATTACTACCTAAAGTACCATGGGTATTTCTTTCAGTTGATTTGGTTTTCAAAATCACATGTTTAATTCCTCAAGGCATCTGCTCTTCATTGCACTGAAATTTGATTACTGAACACATCTTGAATTTTACTTCATTAGCAAGACCGTTTGTCCCGACTAACTCTCAGAGAGACAGAGGACATCCACAGAAGTACAGAACTCCCTAGTACTATACATCCACGAACTGGAAGTAATAGTTCCTGAGCAATACTGTTCTGGATACCAAGAATAGCCTAACTGTTCCCTACCCTTCTTCCAAACCCCATGTGTTTGCTTAGTTAACACGCTATACTTTTTTTTTTTTTTTCTGCCAGCATTGCAAAGTCAAAATAGCTGTGGAGGAACAAGCTGTTCTGCCTCATGTCTCATCAACATTCCTTGCTCAGTGTATCAAAACACAGAGAGCATACAGAGCAAATGCAAAAAGCTCCTCAGAAAGTGCCCTGGTAGGGATTTTCTTTCTAGAAAATCATCTATACCTGCCCACTTAATATCAAGAAAGGTGGGTCTCCTCCTCAAATCCAAATGAAGTCACAGCAAAAAAGTTTTCTTTCCAAAGAATCAATGGGGGGTGGTACTAGGGATCAAACTCAGGACCTTGTGCTAGCAAGGCAGGCAGCGGAACCACTGAGCTAAATCGCTGACCCTGAATCAATTTTAAATCATTAGAGAAACGTATGTCCCAAATTCATGAAGTCCTACGCAAAGTATATAAGATGGGTCCATTCAGAGGAAGCTAAGAGGAAAGACTGATACGACAATCAAAGTTATTTCCCTTCAAATCACAGATCAGCCAATCAACTTGTTTTTCAAGACAAAAAAACAACAAAAAAAGATTAACCTGTTTGTCTACATTTGAACATTTATAAAATCAAATAATATATAATCTCTTATTCATGAAGTCTATATCTATCCCATTTAAAGTCTCCATTTGCAGAGTTAAATATTTCACTGCCCTCTACCACTGCTCCCATCTTTCCACAGCCCAACAGGGAGTCTTTCTCAAGTATTTTTTTCAAAGGCCCGCATGGGAGAATGGAAGATAGACCTTTGGGAAGGGGCCACTTACGCTGCATTCCAGCAGAGCAGTGAGAGCAGACATAGAAAATGCTATGAGGAAGAACAGAGTATGAAATACAATACTTTCAAATGTGAGCGACTGAACATAAAGAAATTTCTAATTCTGAAGGCATTTGTTCCTGAAGCAAAAACATTAAAAAGGCCAATGTGGAGTGAGTTATAAGGACTGTTATTTAGTATAGAATTTACAAGAGAAAATGATACAGAGCCTGCTGAGAAGGGGCTGTGAACAAGGCAGATCTAAACTTTCCCTTACTCTCTCCTTTCTTTAAAAGATCTCCCTTGTATTTCAATAATTAGGTATTAGGAATCAACAGTATACAACATGATGCATGTTCTTTGAAGTTTGCCATTGTAGTCATTATGTAAAGTCTTTGTGTATTAATTAGAGCAAAAGTCTGAGCTGCTATAATAAAGAAGCCCAACCATGACCCCCCACACACACACACCCCACACGTTTGTGCTTCTTCTTGGTCAGTTCTGAGATGAGCAATTCAATGAGGGGTGGTCACCCCATCCTACCCCTTAAGATTCCACATTCCTTTCTTCATCCTGCTGCTCCTCCCCTCCATCACCATTGTACCCTCTGGGTTAGGGCGCGGTCACCAGGATTCCCCCGGTAACAAAGGAGGAGCCTGGAAGAAGATGTGATCGTACAGCAAATACCTGAGACAGTGGACTTACACTTACGAAGAAAAGAGCTTTGTGGTGGCTCATGTTTCACAGGTTTCTGACATGGTGGTGGGGGCTGTGGCAGCACTTCACGTCAGGAGCGGGTGACGGACCAAAAGTGCTTGGCCGGCCTTGTCCTGGAAGCCAGTGATTGAGGTCTCACAATCCCCTCTGAGGGCACACCTGAGCCCCACCCCTAAAGGCTCCACCACCTCCGAACAGTGCCACCCTCGGGCTTTTGGACGACACTCAGGAGCTAACCCATAGCACAGCACACCCACTTCCTTCAGGGTTCGGATCAGTCTGAGGCGCCGCACTGTGCTTCCCACTCTCCACTGCTCCCACCCGCAAGGATGTGCGCTTCTACACACCTGAGCACCAAGGATACAGAGGGGTGGTGTGAAGCACTGTCACTGCACACCGGCTACCTACTTGTCTGAGTCCAGGGCAGCAGATTTTGACACAGATACTAACATTCATACCCGAGGAAAACTCCTCACTTACACACAGGCCCCCGGATCATGGCAGGCTCATCCCTCTAAGCACAGAAAAGCTGCCCAAGGCAGATGAAATGTCATCTGTATGTGACCTACTCGCACTTCAGCTGAGGGGCTCCAGAAAGCAGCCTGGCATAGGTTTTACAACCCAGGGCAACGTGATCTGCTGGGCTGACCTGATGAAAGACATCCCATTTCTCCATCAGACAGGAACAGAACCTGGACTGTTGCTGCCAGTCCCTCCCTACCTCCTTTCCTCAGGATGTTATGATTTCACTTCTACAGTTAGTGAGAACTATAAATAAAAAAAAAAATAGGCCCAAGCCCGTCTGGAGAGACATCCTGAAATACGCTGAGTCCGCAAATACTTTTTGCATACACCAGGTGTGACTGAAAAACATGGTGTGTGCTTAAACTTTAAAAATTTCTTGTAGTGAAAGACACATTGCCATTAACTCTCCTCAAAATGCTCCCCCTCACTTTGAACACACCTATCCCCTCTTCTTGCCACTTTCTGAAGCAGTTCTGGAAGTCCTCTTTCCTGAGGGTCTTTAATTGCATTTTCACGGTTCTCTCAATGTCCTGGATCTATTGAAAACATTTATCTTTCACGATCATTTTGACTTCAGGGAAGAGCCAGAAGTCACGCAGTGCCAGATCCAATGAATAAGTGGGTGAGAACACAGCAAAATATTTCTACAGGCCTGCCCTTCCATTGGATCCTACTCAGCAGCACCATCCATCATATTTCTTAGCATTTGTAAAGACACTCATAAAAGAGGACTTCCAGAACTGCTCCCAAAA
Source organism: Fukomys damarensis (assembly GCF_012274545.1). Lineage (NCBI taxonomy): Eukaryota > Metazoa > Chordata > Mammalia > Rodentia > Bathyergidae > Fukomys > Fukomys damarensis. Next base: position 20,582,222 of record NW_022900944.1, read on the forward strand.
CTGACAAGCACCATGGGATAAGTGTGTTTGAAACAAGGAGTATTCTTTGGGAAACTACAGTCAATTTATCTTTTCCTATAAGAAACTTTTCAACGCAAACACACACCATATTTTTTATCTTCCCTATGTATGCTGTGCTAGGTCCTGTTTTATACAGTGGTAAAAGTGGTATCAAGAGTGACAGTGACGTAGGGGAAATCAGCCAACCAAGAGGCAAGCTAAGGACAGTGCAAGGAGAGGCTGCTGCTTAGAAGAGGCCCCCGGCCCATCCCTGTTACCCTCATTTGTTGGGCAGAAAAGACTTAAAAGCAGTGGCGCCAACGTTCAAGTCGAACATGAGCCCACAAGTCTTTTTCAGGTTTTCTTCTGCCTTTATTTCCTCCCTGATCCTGTCATTGTATTGTTCTGATCCCGTGATGTTTTCATCAAAGTGAGAAGAAATACTTTAAAAATATAACCTTCAGGTTTGTGGAGACTGTCATGTGCTACACTCTAGATATGGTTCTGGTAATATTTAAGACAAATGAATCCTTGAAAGCAGAGTTACATAAAAATTTCTCAATCCTATTCACCATTTATTTTGTGTTAATCCATCAGTCCAGTGAATTGTTGAACAATGTGGCATTCTGAGTTAGTTTTTAATACATCCAAGCAGAACATCTAGATCAGTTACCACGGGCTAGTTGTTTGATTATCCTGATGTGTCCTTAGTACACTGAAGTATTTACTAAATGGTAACTTAAGAAAGCCTCCTACTCATAAAGGAGAAACATAATCACATCACATGATTTATTCACTTAACCATCTCTCCAGTGAGCCAGCCAGTGAACAACACTTATTAACTACCTATTGTTGGCCAGACACCACGCTAAACAATTAGGAATATCAAGAAGGAAAGAAATTAACCCTGTCCTCAAGAAATTCATAATATTGAACAGTATACTACTATCAGGAAATAGGTACATATACCCAATACCTTAAATGCATATTTTTTAATATATAAAGTGGAAACAAGTACATTATCATACTTATATAGTGTATGAATATAACATATATAAAACAATGCTACTACTTTGGTATAGTATGTATCTATATAGGGAGACAATATATATCACAAAATGCACACAAAAATTGAAGTTAAAAGGTATGGAGTGAAAAAAGTCAATAGTAAATAGTTCACAGTAAGAGAGTGAGTTCAAAGGAAAGAACTGGAGCCCTTTCATCACCATTTCGGGGACAGTACCCAGGTCAAGTCATTGCCCTTCTGCCAGAGTCCCCCTAATGGAAGGTCTAGAAGGCACATTAGGGTTTGCTGTGGCCCCATTCCTGTGGTCATTCCACCATCATGACCGCAGCACACAACCTCAACATGTTGGGCAAGAACAAATAATGTTTGCTGGTCCTGCTGAAATGGTTTGGAGTACAAATTGTGGGGACTGAGGAAAGATTTACTTGGAAAAACCCATGTTCTCCCTAGTTTTAATTGTGTGACAATTTAAAAGAAACTTTAAGAAACTGGCTGAAGTTTAAGTAAAAAAAAAAAAAAACATATTATCCATAAGTTGTCTTTTGCTGTCATTAATAACATAACAACAAAAAGCCAAATTCTGCACATTATTGGCAATGATTCTTCTACCACTAAAAAGAATGATCTTATCATTGACAGATGCTAAGACTCAGTGGTTTGAATCACACCATGTGTTACAAATTAAAATGGCTAAAATAATAATAATGCTAATCTGGAAAAAGAAGAGGAGAAAAACAATTATTTGGAGCTGCAGGACCAATATCTAAATGTAACCCACATACATTAGTTTTTAAAAGTGCATAAGATTAGGTAACCTACTATTCAACATAGTCCACAGAGCAATCTAAGTCAGTTGGCATAAAGCTAGAAAAACAAATCTAATTATTCTTCATTTATATTAAGCAAGTACATATAAGTTAGCACATAGAAAGTTCTATTTAAAACCATTCTTTGTATATGACAAAGAGTTGGAAGAAAGGGAACCTATGCCTTTTTAAACTTCCATGTCTCTAAGTTTGAATTTTTGTAAAGATAATATATCATTCTCATAAAGAAAAATATGTAACTTTTAAATAAACAGCAGGTTCTACTGAGAGAAATCATATTATGATGTAAGAGAAAACAATTGAACTAAAAATCAGAAGACTCAGGTATAAAAAAAAAAAAATCAATGCTGCCACTTAGCAGCCATGAAATAAATGGCCACTAAAAGTGGTGGCGGTGAATGTGGTGCTGGGGCTGAGATGGCAACAAAGTTTCATCAAATGATTCCAAATAGTCCCTAAATCTGCCCAAATCTCATGTCCCATGATCACTTCTGTCATGCATATTATATATCAACACTGCCCTCTACCCACAAGACGTTGCCTATTCAGAAAGAGTACACTGTGAAAGGACTAGATCTGAACAGCCCTGATTTCTGCTCTTGCATCTATCGCTAAATAAGTACAGCACCTAGACAAGTCCTCTTGTCGTGTGAACATCCTAGGCACACATATGAAAGTCAGGCTGCCTTCTCTTGCTGTATCTGAGGTCACATACAGTGTTCATGGGTAGCTTCTTGAATTGAATTTCAACTAATATTTAGCCAGCGCTATAGTAAGCCTTTTACTATGACAAGATGAGGGGAGATGGACATCAGTAAAATACATCCTCTACCACTAGTGCCCATGGTGTCTCAAACTTAGATACAGAAACAGCAGAGAAGGATATTTTCATTCATGGATTCATCATTCATTTTCACAGATAAAGAAGGAATGGATGTTATCCTTAAGAGAACACTTATTAACACTTGGTTTATCCCTCTGTATAAGAACCCCAGTGAGAGATCAGGTTTTTTCAACTTGCAGCAATAAACATACATTTATGGACCATTTATTATCTCCTAGGCACTAGATTTGTAGTCATGGATTCAAACAAGGTGAAAACTACTTCCCAGAAGAGATAGGAAACAAAGGAACCAGAGAACAGGCTTTAAATGCCTATGCTCTGTTACTCTTCTGGAAGGATTTCAGAAATTCTTCCCCAAGGAAGGACACTGCTTCAAATTTGAAAAGGTCATCTCTTGCTAGGTAAGGAATGGAAAGAAAAGTACCCAGCCAGGACAAACCAGACAGATGAAAGAAGGATTGTGGTGATGGGGGTGGGGGGAGTTAAGCAAGAGGTCCTGACTATGGCAGGCTTAATCCGGACAAGGCACAGGGTTTCCAGAAGCTAGCCATAAGGATCTTCCTAAAATATTACAACTCATAAACTCCCGAGATTCTCAGATCACCTGCAGTTAATAAAGGCTCTGCAGACAAACTTTAATTACTTGAGAATAAAGAATGTGGGAGAGCCCTGAACATATCCCAGAGTGGAAAGGAAAAGCCCCTATAGGTGAGGACCAAAGTCTTATTTCTAATCTGTACTCAAGGAACTTCTATCTCCTGAATTCACTGTTTTCCACTGTTCCCAAACTCTAGCAAGGGTAATAATCATTGTAGTTATTTATAAATTCTCTATGGAGCCTGGTTCTGTAGTTGGGAAGAAAGGAAGGGTTAAGAGTTTGCTTTTTCCTTTACAACAACCCCAGTGATTCAGAAGCAGGTAATCAATAGACCACTCTCTAAGAAGCAGGGTGTTAGAGCAGTACCAGGGGTTCTCATGGAACAAACAATAAGTCCAGAGCTCTAAGATATGAAACCCTAATTGTTTCAGATATACCAGACAACTAGATTCTATCACTGGATGCGACATACTGACTCCCCAGAGCCACACAATAGCTGTTGTAAATGTTTTTGCACACTTATGAAGAACCAAAAAGAAAATGATGCAAGCCCAAAAAGAGTACTTTTGTAAACATCCTGAAATAGTAATAATGAAATTGCTATTTCTGGGAAGGTTGCTAGCTCTGCTTTACTAACCCTATACCTGAAAATTTCCAACTGCCTGGTACTAGCTATGGCCACAGGGTGAAAGGAAATACTGACTGAAATTTCCCCAGTGGAGCAGGTAAGTCAAAGGAATGGAGCTTCAGCCAATAACCAGTGATAATCGGACCAGATTTTCATCCTCTTGGGTGACCTCAAACAGTCACCCTAAATCCTTTGAAAGAAGGAAATGAGTTTTAAATATGACAGTATGGATGCAGTTCAAGATGAAAAATATAAGAAGGGAAAAGCTTTTCATCCATCTTTTGAGAGGAAGCTCCCCTTTCAAAAAACATTCTTTGGGGCTGGGGATTTAGCTCAGTGGTGCTAACCTCCTGCCTCCCAAGTGCAAGGTCCTGAGTTCAATCCCAGGGACAAAAAGAAGTGGGGTCCTGAGTTCCATCCCCGGAACCAGAAAAACAAAAAACAAAAACCATTCTTTGTTTCCGTTTTCCCGGGAATATACAGCACCAAATTGTACTCCATTTGCTAAACATAAAGGTGATGCAAAGCCATTCAAAAGTAGGTGAACTTAATCAATCAAGTTTTCTATTTTAAATTTTTTAAAATATACTATCATTCATGTTTAGGAAGTTCAAATGCAGATGCAAACAGTACAATTTTTAAATTATCATATACCTTATAATCACTCAAATCTCCTTATTTTAGTAGAAGGCTCCAGCCCCTGGTTTAAAAGCTAGCAATTTTGCAGGAGAATAGTGCCATCTGCAGGAAGATTGCACAACTACAGATAAAACCCACAAGGATTCTCAGAAATAAAACCAGTGCACAGATTATACTCATCAAATCATGAAGCATACTCTCAAGAGGTAATCTTTTGCTTGTGTAACGATCATGGCGGTATTATATGATTTTGTGTTGCACTTTTTGAAAAAAATACAAAAACAAAAGCCCATGAAGGGCCAGAGGCTGTGAAATTATGCATAAAATTCTCCTTTCATAGAAACCATTTCATTCTTTAAAACACTATATAAAGAAATTATACAACATCTTACATCCATGCCAGGGCTCCATAACCTTTAGCAGGGCCAGGCTCAGGGAAATGTAGGTATGTAAATTTAGTCCCAAGAGCTCTCCTCTCTCTCCTTTCAGAATACACAAAACCCTCATTTTAGAACCTCCATTCTCTCATCTGTTCAATAAACATGTGTTGTGCACCTGCTACATTCTAGGTACTGTGTTATTTAGCCTGCATACAAAGAGGAACGAATTATATATCCTGTCCTTGAAGAGTTTACAGTGGCTGACACTGTCTATGCCAGATATTTACATATTTTTTCATCTGGCCCTCTGAAAAGCCTTGGCAAGTCATTTAGGTTGTTCAGAATGATCTTTACCTAACAGGAAAAAAATCAAGGCAGAGAGAAACCTCCTAACTTGCCAGCCAGAGGTGCTGTTCCAATTCAGCCTCACATCCCTGTGTGTGTAGAACATGTGCTCTCTCCATGATAGGGAACACCCTATGTTAAAAATGCTGTAAGTTTAAAAAGAAAAGATGGGTAGGCTTTTGGAATAGGATGATGCCACCAAGTCAAGCACCATAATGGCCCACCATAAAAATTGTCATTCATCTTTAAAGGATTTGTGATTATTTTTCAATATATATTCCTGTTTATCAAATTATGTTCCTCACTTGTAAGAAAGTTCGTTCTGATTTTGAAAATTCTGCAATTTAGAGTTTAAATAGTATAGTGCAATATTTGTACATCAGCTATGATGAGTCAAACCTCACAGATATAAAAACAATTAAGAGTTAAAAACTGAAAACTACGGTAATGAGAAAGCTTATCACCTTTAAGCTTTATAAATTTCTACTTTGCATCATGTTTCAGAATGTCATTTTCCTGTGCTAAAAGATGAGCTGGGCAACCAGTAAAAATAGATTTATTTGATCCTAATCCTCACAATAAAGATCTTGGTGTAACAATATTTGTTCATTCTTTTACTCACTGAAAATTTATTGTAAAACAGATAGGTGTTCCTTATAAAACTAAGCATTTAACTACCACAGGGCCATGACCCCACAATCACATTTTGGGACGCATGTTCCAGAGAAATAAAAAGTTAGGCTTTTACAAAGACCTGTACACTAGTGCTCACAGTGCTACATCTATAGCAACCTGGATGTCCTTCAACAGGTGAATGGTTTTGCAAACTAAGACACATCATGGAATACTAGCTAGCAATAAACAGAACAAACTTTTGATATACACATTATCTTAAATGAATTGCCAAGGAACTATCCTGAATGGAAGGAAAACAAAGCCTGTCACAAAAAGGCAGTGGTTCCATACTGTAGGATTCCACTTACACAACATTCTCAAAACACTTGAAAAAAAAAAAAAAAAGACTTGTACGAGGCATTAAGGAGAGAATAGAGTTGACAGTAGTGGGTGTAGGTTTAAAAGAGCAATATATATTTCTGTGGTGGTGAAAATGTACTTAACTGTGTTAGTCTGGGTGTCATGGTACTGTAGTTATCAAAACGTTGCTCTTAAGAGAAACTTGGTAAAGAGCACACAGAAGATTTATTATAATAGTCTTAAAACTGCCTACTAGTCTACAATAACCTCAAAATAGAAAGTGTCTTATGTTGCCAGGTGCAGTGGAACATGCCTGTAATTCCAGCTACTCAGGAGGCTGAGAGAAGAGGATTGGAAGTTAAAGGCCAGCCTCGGCGACTTAGTAAGATCCTGTCTCAGAATAAAAAATAAAAATAAACAAAGCCGGGGATGTAACTCAACAGTAGATCCGGCTTGGGTTTCCTCCATAGTACTGCAAGGAAACAAACAAAAACCAAACAAAAAAAGCAAGGCACTAGCAATAAGATAAATACCCCATAAAGGACATTCAATCTTGTCCCACAACAAAGTTGTACGTAATTCCAGTGTAGCTTGTAGCCAATTCAAGGGAAAGCAGTGAACCTGCCCCTGGGATGTAGGTTTATGGAAAGCCTCCCAGAAAACAGAAACAGAGATTTGAAGGATTAATAAGAGTGAAGGATTAGTAGGAATAATGTTGCCAAAGAGAAGAAAAGGGTGAAGGGCAAGGGGCAAGGGAGAAACATGTGCAAGGCAAAGAGACTGGAAACCCTGAACTCTGAGCACTTTGGTAGGTCAGGTGCATGGCAGGAGGGCAAAGGTGAGACTGACAAAGATCACCTCAAAGCTAAGATGGTCTATCGAAGGGATGTTATTTTAAATGGTTTGAGGTATATTCCATACAGAGACTGCAGGTTTGTCGACTCTTTGTTTATAACAAGAAATAAATTCAGAGTGTATGGAGGTAGAAATTGGATCAGGAGTCGAAGGTGAGGATCAGAAGTAGCTAGTGAAGATGTGGTTTTTCTATAAAATGGAATATTACTCAGCCATAAAGAATGAGAAGATAGATTTATTCATAGGAAAATGGATACATATTGAAGATATGCTCCTAAGTGAAATAAATAAGGCACACATGTGTAAATACTGAATAGTTTCTCTGGTGTGAATGATCTGCAATAATACAGACGATCCTAATAAGATTACTGACATTGAGAAATGGGAAGAAAGGAGCTAAAGGTGTAGGGAAGGCGGGATGGGTAGGGGAAGGGTAAAAACGTGAAAAGAAAAATATGTGAGATAATGAAAAGATGGAAATAAAGTGTTTGTAGATGGGGAGGGGAGGAGGAGATGAAGGGAGGGCAGGGGTAAGGGGAAAACTGAGAACCAAGAGTTGTCATGTAGAGGTACAAGATCCCAACAATGAATGTAACTGTACTGCATCCCTAAAATGTACCAATAAACTCAATTAAAGCTGAAAAAAAAAACAAAACAAAGAAGTAGCTAGTGATATATGATAATATTTCAACTACAGCAGTGACAAAGGGAATGCAGAAAATGGGCAGACTTGAGAAGCTTAACAGTGACCGAATCCAACAGTCTATAGCAATTGGTTGAATGTGAACAGGAAGAATCTATGGTATGATGGCCAAGAAGCAGAACTACAGCATTGCTCCCTAGCCCAGGGTAAATGTCACAGACCACTAAGTTTTACTCTTTACATCTCCAGTCGGCTTTCACAGGACCCACTGTTTATTCATTAGGGTTAGCAAATAAGTTGTAATTTATCTTCTTTCTACCTCATATTTTAGGTGACTCCTAAATTTCTAGATGCATCTTAAAATTTTTAAATGTTTAATTTTTTGATACGTTCCAGAGTTTGAAGGTCATGAGAGCCATGCAAATGGAAATGTCTAACAGAAAACTAGATACTCAGGTGTATTGTTCTGGATGGAAATTTGAAAAATTACTACTACATGTAGAAGCCATGGAGTCAAGATTATTATAGTCTCATTACAGCATCTAAAGAAAAAGAAAGAAAAACAAGAGCAGAACTTTTAGGAATATGGATATTTATGTTTATGAGACAAACACAAAAAAAGAGATTACAAAAGAGACGAAGACAGAATAAGAAAACAGAAAGCAAATCAGGAGAATATGGCTGCTAAAACATGAAAAGGAAAAGGGAAGAGTCAAGGAAATAAATACCCAGATAAGTCACTAATATAAGAACTAAAAGTACCTCTTCAAAAGGACTTGGGGATGGGAGTAATATTTGCATCTCATATTTTAGATCTTCTAGAATCCTCATACAAAAACAGAAGAACTAAATAGGAAAACCAAAAGCTTGTGCACAAAATTAAACAAAAAATTTTAAAAGGTAGATAGCACTATATCCCTACAAATTCTAAAATATGAATAAATGGGAGGAAAACAAGAGCATAAATGGCACATAATTTTCCAACTATATGTACAAATGACAGCAACTGGGCATCTGATGGGCCTGAGAACAGAACATCTTCAAAAGAGCCAACAGGTATCCCCTGGAAATCTACAGGACATATTAAGAGCACAGCTGACATTGGTGAAGGTCTTGTCCAATCCAGTAATCAGAGCGAGTAGAAGAGTCTTGAGGTGTGAAACCGAAGGCCTGCGGCACTCCTGCCTCAATGAATTCTCAAAAATAAACTTCCAAGACTTTCTTGGAGGAGAGAGCTCCATCCCATGATATAGAGAAACTATTGCGATTGCAATAAAGATAAGCAAGACAGAAACAAGAGTGACACAGGAAAGAGAAGTTCTGGATACAAGTGCAAAAGAACTGAGTCAGGAAAACTCAGTTCATTTATTTTTAAGAAATTCGTCCTTTTTAAAAATACAAAAACAGTGGGGACTATGAGCTCCTTTGTCAAAGACGAGGTAGCTGAGTGCATCTGGAGGTGTTTTTGTGTCTTCCCATCTGTTCCACTGATCCTCAGGTCTGTTTCTTTGCCAGTACCATGCTGTTTTTAACACAGTGGCTTTCTAGTATAGTTTCAAATTGGGAATTGTTATACCCGCTGCCATGTGTCTGTTGCCTAGGATGGCTTTTGCTATTCTAGGTCTCTTATGGTTCCAAATGAATTTTTGGATTCTTTTTTCTAGTTCTGTGAAGTATTATAGTGTTGGGATTTCAATTGGTATTGCATTGAATCTGTATAGCAGTTTTGGTAGTATGGCCATTTTCACTATGTTGATTCTTCCTACCCAGGAGAAGGGAAGATCTTTCCATTTTCTTATATCCTCTTCGATCTCTTTTTCAGAGTGTTGTAATTTTCAGTATAGAGATCTTTTGCTTCTTTTGTTAGATTGATTCCCAGATACTTCATTTTTGGGGTGCTATTGTGAAAGGGACTGTTTCCTTATTTCTTTCCCAGTAAGTCTGTTGTTTGTGTACAAGAAGGCTATTGATTTTTGGGTGTTGACCTTGTATCCAGCTACTCTGCTCAAAGTGTCAATTAAGTTGAGAAGTCTTTTGGTGGAGTTTTTTGAGTCTTCAATGTAAAGTATCATATCGTCAGCAAATAATGACAGTTTAACGTCTTCGTTTCCTATCTTTATTGCTTTAATTTCTTTCTCTTGTCTAATTGCTACACATATGCAAATACCAAATAGTTTCTCTGGTGTGAAAAACTAAAATAGTACTCAAGATCCTAACAGGACAATTAGCAAATAGGAAGAAAAGGACCAAAGGTGTAGGGACAGTGAGAAGGATAGGGAAAGGGGAATAAGGGAAAAGGAAAAAAATATGAGAAAATGTAAAAATGGAATTAAAGTGTTTGAAGGTGGGGAGGGAGGAGGGGGTGAAGAGATGGTGGGGACAAGGGGAAAAAATGAGAACCAAGACCTGTCATGTAAAAGTACAAGATCCCAGTAATGAATGTAACTGTACTGTCTACCTATAGAATGTACCAATAAATTCAATTTAAAATTAAAAAAAAAAGAATCAAATACAGAAATGCTCAGGAGGTTTTACAAATTATAACACTGAAATAAATTGGGATAACAATATCTGTCATCCAAAAAAATAAAAAATAAAAATAAAAATACAAAAACAACAACAGAAGAAGTTCTGAGAAGTTAGGAAAGCTGTCTAAATCAAGTGCCCTTCTAAAGTTCAAGGGAAAAGATTTGCATTAAAACAAACAGAAAAGCATAGATGTCAAATCCCAATCAAAATTAGTACAATAAAAAGGAGAATGAGCAGAGTAGCACTCCTACACTACATGAGCACATACCAAAAATACATTCCTCAGAAAACAGGACAAACTGTAAGGTGCTTCAAAGGAAGTTTAAAGTCCTTGTTGATAGGTACTTTTTACTCCTTATGTTACTGACTTAACTGAAGCATTTACTTCCTGACCTCTTCTTCCTTCCTTCCTTGCTTTTAGTATACTTACTAACTGTGCTCTTAAAGGCCTTAAGAAAATGACATAAGATTAGAAAGGACAACCTGAAGAACTTTAAAACTCCTAAGTGAAGTAACGGAACTCAAGAAATAACTTATAAAAAGTAAAGCAAGCAAAATTATTTAGGAAAAAAACTGAAATATAGACAAAAATGAATAGAGAAAAAACTTGTAAGATTGAAGGAAAAGATTTGAGAAAAAATGAAAACTACTGAAATATAGAAGAGCTAGCATATAGATACTAAAAGTGCCTGCAGACAAAACCAGAGAAAGGGAACAAGTATTATATATTTTTTAGGGGGGGTACCAGGGATCGAACTCAGGACTTTGTGCTTGCAAGGCAGGCAGTGGCACCACTGAGCTAAATCCCTGGCCCCTCAACAATTTGTAAAGAGTTTCATTGTGGTATTTTCATACATGCACATAATTGGATAACATTCCCCCATTCTCCTCCCTCACTTACCTTTCCTTCTCTCCTTCACATTCCCTTCCTCTTCTCTAATAGCCTCCCTGCCGAACTCAGGACTTTGTGCTTGCAAGGCAGGCAGTGGCACCACTGAGCTAAATCCCTGGCCCCTCAACAATTTGTAAAGAGTTTCATTGTGGTATTTTCATACATGCACATAATTGGATAACATTCCCCCATTCTCCTCCCTCACTTACCTTTCCTTCTCTCCTTCACATTCCCTTCCTCTTCTCTAATAGCCTCCCTGCACTTTCATCTTTTCTTTCCTTTTGTTCTAGATTCCACATATGAGAGAAAATGCAACGTTTATCTTTCTAAGGCTGGTTTATTTCGCTTAATGTGATCTCTACTTCCATGTATTTTCCATTCTTCTTTATGGCTGAATAATATTCCATTGTGTACATATACCACATTTTCTTTATCTGTTCATCTGCTGATGGGCAGCTAGGCTGATTCCATTTCGTGGCTGAGAAAATATATTTCTATTGTTATAGCAACCATAGGAAGATTTTGGTACTGGGGAGAATGGTGCATCTATAACCCAAATACCTACAAAAATGAAAGTAGCTTTGGAATTACATCAAGGGTAGAGACTGAAAGAATTTTGGAGAGGATTAAACAAAATCCTTATATTGCCTTGAAGAGATAATTGGTAGAAAGAGAATATTAATGGTCATAAATTGGTTACTATAAATAATGTCAAGATAAGTATGACTATGCAGCTATCAATATAGTATGCTGACTTTGATTCATTCAGATATATCCCAAGGTATATCTGGACCATATAGTAGCTCAATTTTCAGGAAATTCCATGCTGATTTTCAAAGTGGCTATACTAATTTACATTCCTACCAACAGTGTATAAGAGTTGCTTTTTCCCCACAACCTCACCAGCATTTAGCATTGTTTCATATTCTTGATAATAGTTACTGAATAGAGTGAGGTGGTATATCAATGTACTTTCATTGTGCATATCCCTGATGACTAAAGATGTTGAACTTTTTTTCATGTTGGCCTTTACATTGGCCATTTACACTTCTTTTGAGAAGTGTCTATTCAGTTCATTTGCCCATTTATTAACTGGATTACTTGTTCTTTTTTAAATGTTTTTTATCAGTACATGTTTGTGATATCTATTGAATACATACATGGTAGGGCATTAGTACATATACACATTGCAGCTAATCCTTTTACATCCCTTTCCTCTCCCTTTGCACCCTCCTCCCATTCGTGTGCCCTTCCATCTCCAAAAAGTCTGCCTCCCTGTTTCCTATCATCTATCTTTAATTTTGCTCTTTAAATTACTTGTATTTTGGGTTTCTCTTATAAGACCAACCATGTGATATTTAGTTTCAGTATCTGGTTTATTTCACTTAGGAGTATGATCTCAAGGTACATCCATTTTTCTTCAAATTAGTCCAATTTATCCTTCTTTAAGGCCAAATAATATGAATATATGTTCATCTGTTGTTGTACATAGAGACTGCTTCCAAGATTTAGCTACTGTGTGTCGTGCTGTTATACACATGGGTATGCATGCATCACAACACAGTAGTATGACGTCTTTATCCCAGAAGAGCTATACATGGCTCAACAGGAGTTTCTAGCTGTGGTGTTCTGAGGAATCATTATGTTGATCTCCATAGTGGTTGTACTAATTTACATTCCCACCAACAATACAGAAAGCCCCCCCCACACACATTCTATTCAGACTTTTTTGTCTTGAGTTCTTCATGATAGCCATTCTTCCTGGAGTAAGCTAGAATGTCAGTTTTGTCTTGATTTGAATTTTTTAATGGCCAAAGATGCTAAGCATTTTTTTCATGTATTTATTGGCATTTGGACATCTTCTGAAAAGTGTGTATTCATTTCCCATTTTTTGATTGAGTCTTTTATTTGGGGTGGTCTAATTTTAAAATATATTTTAGATATTAGTTACCTGAAAAGTTGCTGGCAAAAATTTTTCCCCACCCTGTAGACTGTCTCTTCACTCTGGGTTTTCTTTGCTCTTCTCAAGCTTTTTAATTTGATGTAATCACACTGTTGTTTCTTGCTGTTACTTCATGTGCAATTGGGGCTCTGTTCAGAAAGTATTTGCCTATACCTATGGCTTCAAGAGTTTTCCCTATTTTATCTCCCAGTAGACTAAGAATTTCTGTTTTAATATCTAGGTCTTTGACCCACTTTTATTTTAATACAGGGTGACAGATATGGGTCTAGACTCGGTCTTTTGTATGTGGATAACTAGTTTTTCAAGCACCATTTGTTAAAGAACCTACCTTTTCACCAGCATATGTTCTTTGGCCCCTTTATTAAATAATATATGGCTGAAAATGCCTGGGATTGCTTTCTTAATTCTTACTTGTTCTTTTAATGTTAAATTTTTGTAGTTCTTTATATATTCTAAATATTAATCCTCTCATAAGAATAGCTGGCAAAGATTTTCTCCTATTCTGAAATCTATCTCTTTGCTTTGTTGTTTCCTTTGCTGTACAGAAGCCTTTGAATTTAATACAACCCAAAATGTCAATCCCTGTAACTATTTCCTAAGCTATTAAGAGTCCTGGTCATGAAGTGATTGCCTATATCTTGGAATGTTTCCCCCGTGTTACCATTTTCAAAGTTTCAGATCCTACATTGAGGTTTTTTGTCTATTTTGAGCTGATTTTTTTCATGGGCTGAGAGGGATGTAGTTTCAATCTTCTACATGTAGATATTTAATTTTCTCAGCACCATTTGTTAACACGCTGTCTTTTCCAACATAGACAGGTTTTTAGCACTTTTGTCAAGAAAATCCAATGGTTTTAGCTGCATGGGTTTATTTCTGGGTCCCCATTCTATTCCATTGATCTGTGTCTATTTTCACACTACACGCTGATTTTATTACAATGGCTCTATACTATATTTTTTTAATCAGGTATTGTGATTCCTCCAACATTGCTCTTTTTGCTCAGGGTTGCTCTCATTTAAGGTCTTTTATGCTTCCATATTAACTTTGGGTTTTTTTTTTCTAGTTCTGCAGAGAATGTTATTGGTATTTTCATGGGAAATACATTGAGTCTATAGACTTTCAATCATATGACTTTTTTGTAAAGCAGTACTGGGGACTAAGCCCAGGGCCTTGCACATGCTAGGCAAGCATTCTACACTAAGCTATGTCCCCATGTCTACAATGGCTATTTTTAACTATTAATTCTCCCAATCCATAAACATAAGTCTTTCCATCTTGTAGTGTCTTCTTTAGTTTCTTCAGTGTCATAATTTTCACTGTAGAAGTTTTTCACTTCCTTGGTTGAGTTTATAGGAAGGTTTGTGCTTTGGGTTTTTTTTTCTTTCTTTCTTTTTTTTTTTTTCTTTTTGAGGCTATTGTGAATTTGATTATTTTCCTGATTTTTTTCTCAGCAGGTTCATTATTAGTGTACAGGAAAGCTATCTACCACATAATGAAAGAGTACACATGTATTTGAGAATATGCTCCAAAACTATTGCTCTGAAGGTATTTTAATGAAATTAATGAATCTTAAATTTTATAACATTTTATGGCATCTAATTAAGAGCGTATGACTGACTTAGCAACTAAAGAAAAACACTCAGAGAATATTGTTCTCGTGAGCCTTTTCCAATGACTTTCCAAAAATCAAACAGCAAAAAAATCAATCAGAGGTCATTAACATAAAAATTAATGGTATTAAATATATAGGTACTTGTAGAACTATAGAAGGGTTAAAATATGGCATAGTATGTAAGTGATTGTTAGATCTGATAGTGTAGTTATAGCACAACCATAACAAATAGGAAGAAAGGGGAAAAAGCATAGGATATGCAAAGAATTATTTCAAGTAATCATAACATATTAATAATATTACTATAGTCTGACAATATGTGTATTATGTGGGATAAAAAATAATTAAGTTACATTCTAATTTGATTTTACCATGAATCCTTGGTAACTAGGATTCTCAGTGAAAACTGTGGTGCTGAATCTTAACTGGAAATACTACTATGAGTTCAAGTGATATTTAATCCTTAAATATATAAATTTATAATGTTTAAATATTTAAATCTGTAAATGTTTGAAAAAGTATCCCTAGCGTCCAGATCATGGTCAATCTTGAAAAGCTATCTTGTCTTAAAGAAAATCAAGGCTTTATCAGCTTTCCAGACCCTCTAAATCCATGTTTGTTCAACATACAGAATATATTTGTCCTATGGCAACATGCCCCAAAATCTCAAACTATTATATTTTCCAACTTCAAGTTTGAAATCACATCTAAATATTATCAACTCAAAAGTTCCATGTGTCATTATTTAAATCAGGAATGAATAAGACACTGAGTCTGATCTATCCTAAGATAAAATTCTACTCCATTTATAGACCTGTAAGGCCAGAAAACAAGTATATAATTAGAATATACAACTGTGTGACAGGCACAAGATAGATATTCTCATTCTGAATGAGAGATACTACAGAGAATAAAGAGGTCACCCACACCAAGCAAGTTCCAAACCTAGGAGGGCAAATTATTTCAGGTTTCAAGGCCTTAAAATAATTCACTGCAGTCTGATACTCTAGCCTCCAGACCCGTGATGAAGCTATGCCAAATTCTGTGGCACACAGAGTTCACCCCTTGGAGTCGTATTTTCTTTTTCTTGTAAGGTAACACAGACTTTCAACCAAGTAGCTGTCTCAGACAATTTCCTGCCTGTAGAATCCCATGTATCCAACAGCTTTCCTTCATTTCTACCTGTCTATGCCATTAGAGAAGAGGGTCCTCCACAGATCTTTACTGGATAGCCCCATTTCCAGTCCGCACATGTGCTGGGATGGGAGAATAAATCCATGATGTCCCGCCTAGACTCTTAAGCAAAAATTTTCCTAGTCAGACTATTGATTGTCTCTCTAGAACACAAGTGGTAAACCTAAGGGAATGTGTCACAGCTGTCTGCTAGTGTCACTGAAAGCTCTAAAAGGTTCACCATCACTACTCTAGAACATGGTTTTCCAACAGTAACTTACATAACTTAAGCATCCTTTCAAATCTGGATAGGTTGAGAACCTCTCAAATTATTAGGCACTTCTTTCTCTTTGCTAACAATTCTCCCATTTATCCTTCCTTCACATTTTACCATTGGCAGCATGAAGCAGCCAGACTGAACCTTTAGTATTTTGCTTGGAAATCTCCTCAGGTAAATATCCACATTTATTACTTATACATTCTGCCTTCACCCCTTAATAGAATGCAATTTAGCCAAATTTTCTTCTTCAAAATGATTGCTTTCCTCCAGTTTCTAATAAACATCCCTTTCTTTCTTCTGAATCCTGACCAGAAGAACACTTAATGTTCCTATTTCTATCACTTTGTTCATTATAATACATTCATTCTCTAGGATAATAGCTGTCTCTTACACAAGCTTCACCTTCTACTGAGTCTTCATCAGAATAACTTTTAATATTGTATCTACTATCTCTTCAAAGAAATATATGAAGCCGGGCATGGTGGCACATGCCTGTAATCCCAGCACTCAGGAGGCTGAGGCAGGAGGATGGCTGTGAGTTCGAGACCAGCCTGGGCTCCCTAGTCAGGTTCAGGTCAGTTTCAATTACATAGTGAGACCCAGCCCCAAAAACAGAAAAAATAAAAAAGATTTCTATATCATATTCCTCAAAATTCTGCCTGTCTCTACCAATGACCCAATTCCAATTTTCATGTTTTTAGGGATTTAGGTTATCATCCTTCCTAGTAACAAAATTTGTACTAGTGTCCTAAGGCTGTCATACAAAGTACCACAGAGTTGAAGACTTAAAACAAAAAAACAAATTTTCTCAGAATTCTAGAGGACAGAAGCTCTAAGTCTGTAGGGCAAGTCACAATGACTTTGAAGGTTTTTAGAGAATGCCTTCTTTGCTTTTCAGTTTATAGTGCTTGCATGGATTGTGGTAGCATGAATTGGGCCTCTGCCTCTATCTTCACATGGCTTTCTTTGTGTCTTCATTTCTCAAATCTATACCCAATTCCCTTATAAGAACATAAGTGATTGTATCTAGGACCTTCTGTAACATCCAAAATGATCTCAAGATCTTAAATGTAGTTAGATATGCAAAGGCCCTACTTCCAAATGAAATCACATTCAAAAGTACCAAGGGTTAGGACTTGGACAGGGGGTGGGGGTTCATCCCACTATAAGGGTTTTCTCAAGAAATGGTTGATTTCAAATCTGGGTAAGTAAATGCATGCAATGAAGTCTTAACACTAAATAGAAGGCAACTCCCCTTGAACAGTGAGGTCTTGTCAAAACAAGTGAGGAACCAATTTGAAGAAGCTCACATTGACCAAAGATGGGATAATTTGAGCATCAATGAAGACAAGGACTTCAATGAATTGAAAACTATCAAATGCCTTTAAACCCATGAGTTCATAATATTTTTAACTGAAATGATTATCTTCTGAAGATTATAGGGAACCAACTCATTACCTTGAAAACTGGGTAAGCAGAATGAAATATCCAAGTAATTACCTTGTTTTTCTTGTGAACTGTGCCACTAGGTAACCAAATAGTAGATAAGATACTGCCTTACAGAACATTTTAATTTAGCTAATATATAGAATCAAAATGACAGAATTTTATTATCACTTTCACTCTCCATCAACTAATGAATCTGAGCCTTGAAAATCAACCTTGTAACATCTAATGAAAAAAACAAAAAGCAGACCCCATCTTTACAGATAAAGGAACAATTCTTGCCAACAGGGTCAAACAGGGACTTGATCAAGGTTCTGATCCCCACTGCCAATTTGAAGAATATCCACAGGACATATACAACTGCATCATGATTCTACAAATAGCAGGACCCAGGCTGTGAGAAACTGCATGGAGGTTGCATGAACAAACTGTAAAATATGAAAGGAATAGAGGAGACTGTCTAGATCACAATATGGCAGAAGATACACTGCAGTTTAGACATAGAAAGTCCCCGAAAAGCTTCATGTGCTTGGAAAATGCAAGGTGCTACAGATGAATGTGCTGCTAGGAAGTGGACCAGGGCAGAAGAGGCAGGTAGGTGAGTGAGGGTGTGACCTAGGAAGAGTGTCACTCCCTCCCTGGCTGCCCCACCACCACAGTCTGTTCACAGAGGTGAACAGCTCTGCCTCACCAAGCTCTTTTAATATGCTGAGTTTTCCCCTGGAGTGAGCTGACCACGCGTGGACCTCTGAAATCGTGAACCAAAATAAGCCTCTCCTCCTTTAAATTGTGGGTGTCAGGTATTGGGTCTCACTGACGAGAAAGCGACTAAGATCACACATGGTTTTCAAAAATGGACAAGACTAAAAATTCCCACGTCTAGGATGCACAGTTGGGTAATAAAAGCATTGAGAAAGCCAAAGGAGTGATTATTTCAAGTCAACAAAATGGTTACTTTTGGCAGAATGGAGACTGTTCTTATAGAAAACACAAAGGGAAGACTGGGTGACTAGCAAAGTTCTATTTTGTTTCAGTTTGTACTTTGTTTACAGCTTACAATGAAAAGGCTTTTTTTTTAAGCATCAAATGAGTTTAGCACTATTGGCAAAGGAATTTTCAATACAGCAAAAACAAGTTCGAATGCCATGAGATAAGCAACAAAAGGGAAGCTAGAAATGAAGACAATAAAAGTTGGCTACTGTTTCTAGAGGAGTGGCTGAGAACGGAAGGAGAAAACATTTTAAAAATAGTTATTTATTTATCTATTTATTTATTTATCTATTTATTTATTTATTTTGAGACAGGGTCTCACTATGTAGTTCAAACTGCCCTTAAACTCACTATGAAGCTTGAAATCATGATGACCCTCCTGTCTCAGCCTCCCAAATGCTGTGATTACAAGTATGTGCTACCACACTCAGCTAAAAGACCCAATTTTAACATTTCAATTTCTATGTCTAGTTCTTTACTTGAATCTATCTATATGCTCAAAAGACATCTGGGCTGAAAATACAAGTTTAGGAGTCATCCCCTCAATAATAATAAATAAAGCCAAAAAATGTACAGAGTAAAAACAGAATTTTTGAAAACTAAAGAATCTTGGCTGGGCATGGTGGAACACACCTGTAATCCCAACTCTCAGGAGGCTGAGGCAGGAGGACTGCCAGGAGTTCAATCAAGGCCAACCTGGGATACATAGTGAGATCCTGTCTCAAAAGAAAAGAGAGAGAGAGAGAGAGGGATTCCAAAATCTTAGAAAATATAATTTAATGAAAAAGTGATGAAAACATGAGCACTGCTGAAATGTAAAGACGACTATCCAAAAGATGCCTTAATCACCTTTGTTTTCCTAAGTGTTTAGAAAAATGAGTGGAACACAGAACTGAATAAATGTCAAGCTCTAACACTGAGTCCATTTTAACATCCAGAAATACTACTCCAACAGAGTTATAAAAAAAAAAAAAGTAAAGTGATACACAAAAGGGAAGGAGGGAGATGTCTTTTCCACCTTAAATGTTGCATAGAGCCTGTACATTTCCAACCGGTCTCCCTGAAAATCACCGTATAATATGAGGCACAATGAAGTTTCCACAGCACTCGTACACTTGTGGGATACTTACTGCTCACAGCACCAGAGCTCCAGATTTCTCTGGCAGGTGCTCCCATGTGGGAAAGCAGCCTTCCAGCTCCTTGAGGACTCTCTCCCACCCATACAACCACCTAAAGTGCATCCAAGGCTCAGATGGCTCACAGGCGTGCACCGCAAGGTGCTGCCATTTTTGTTATCTCTTATGAGCAGTTCAGTTCCTTGTGCTGCCATTTCCAGAGAGACCGAGACCTCCTGCCAGATGCCACTGTTGTCCTCACCTATCAATAAGGACTGGAACACTAGCGGGCGCCACTCCTGTGCTACTCTTTCATTAGGCATGTCACTGAGGACTTCTGTCAAGCACTATGACTAAACAGCCACAGCTAAGTGCCACAGTTAGCTTCTTGTGGGGATTATGCCCCCTCACACTCAAGCTATCATCTGGAGTTCCCCAAAGCAGTGCTGCTTTTGTGTCTCTCTCATCTTATAGACCTGAGTGGAAGAGGCTCTTCCCAATTAATTTTTTACTTACAGATCTCTTTCTCACTCTAAATTTTAGGCATAGATTGCTGCTGCCATCTATCGGTATTTATCCATGAATTTCAAATGTGGCTTTAAGAGCCTGGTGTTAAAGAGTGCTTTTTTTTTTCTTTTTTTTAAGAGTATTTAAAGTTAAATTGATTAGAGAGAGCCAAAATGGGTTATAAATTATTGACAATCAATCCAGAAGTCATGTTACAATGGGCTTCATGGGTACATCTCTGATCAAACTGCCTTCATTTTTACTCCACTCTAGCATCCCACCATTACCACAGCTCAGCTATTTTATATTTAATAATCTCTGGGCATTTTTTCACTTGTTTCAAATACTACCCTACAAATTCTCTTCCAGGTCAAAGTCCCAAGAAAGATGCTGATGGTCAAACTAATTACTTTAAGGGAATTTGTGTCAGGACATCTCATAGGCTACTGATTCTCCTTTGGGTCAGCGGTAACCATAATA
The DNA here is from genome assembly GCF_012274545.1 of Fukomys damarensis. NCBI lineage: Eukaryota > Metazoa > Chordata > Mammalia > Rodentia > Bathyergidae > Fukomys > Fukomys damarensis. Next base: position 20,602,970 of record NW_022900944.1, read on the forward strand.
TGATGATGTCTGTAAGAATACATGGAGAAGTCACCTCCCATAAGGAGTAAGAGTGGCAGCAGGCATGCTGAGACATGATCTCCCTACACTAGGAAACATGTATATTCCTATACACATAAACCTTCAGCAAAATAGAGCTAGGCACATAGTAAGCTCCCAAGTATTTTGTAGCTCTGTGGCTTAAAGATTAAGTTTCTCTTCCTTTAAATGGAATTTAAATCCACCTAGGCTGTATCTGTTTATTTTTCCAGTTTTCTTTATCAATTTTGTTTTTCCTTGAACTCTATTATATAATTAACATTTGTTGAGTGCTGACAACATGCCTGGTACTTTCCTAAGCGTCACATGGGTTTATTCATTTGATCCTCCCAAGAAACCTCATGTACGTTTTTTTGGCCCTGAAACCCTGGCAAGAATTCGGGTGACAGCCTTCCACCATCCAGTTGGTCACCACGTTATTGTCTGTCCCTCCGGCTTCATGGCAGAGGAGGGAGCCAACAACCATCGCCCATTTCAGATCTATAAGAACACATGCTGAATGTCGTCTGTGTTTTGAACGTACTGAGGCCTGCTTTATGGTTCTGTGCATGCTGGCTTCTGATTTACTCTCCAAGTGCCTCAGCCTCCTCTATTTTCAGCAGCTCCTAAGAACTGATTGTAGTCATAAAGGATACCTTTGAGTCATTTATAGAAAAATGGGTGGCTCTTGAGACAATAATGCTAAGTGAAATGAAATACAGAAGGTTAAATATTGTATAGCTTCTCTAACATAAGAAAGCATAAATTACAGGAATAGCAAAATAAAAGAGATGATAATGATAGGACATGGGGAGGCAGACTCTACGGAGATGGGAAAGAGATCTGAGGAAGGGGAAGAGAAATGACCAAGATGTGATATGTATCTGTACCAATTCTCCAAGAGGAATTCAACTGTTATGCATAACAATATACAATAATACACTAATACTAATATAAATAAATCAGTCTGGAGGTAGATTAGAAAACCTCGTGTTAGGTAAAAAGAGCCAAAAACTAGGACCAGGCCAGGACCACAACAAGCCTTTAATATGGGGAGGATCTGCTAGGCTGTCTCCAAACAAAGGAGAGAAAAGCAATATGGCCGAGACAGGGAATGCTGGAAAAAATATAACTGGACAAACACTTTCAAACAATATATAAGACAATTTATGAAACTAAAGTGCATGCAAATATATTTGGCCATTTGAATTACAACATCTCTTTTAATTAAGACTAATCAAAACTTTTGCAGGTCAGTTAACAGAGAGCTTTTGTAGAATTAGAATCAGAAGGACTGTAAATGTAAACCTTTTATAACAAACTTGAAACCAACAAGCAAACATATGCATTTCTTTGATAAATCACTTCTGCATCTCTTTTCGACACACCTAGGCCTTCTGATCTTGTGTATCTCTCTTTAGTCTTCTAACAAGACAAACATACAAATTTTTGTTTGTTTTTTGAGACAGGGTCTCACTATGTAGTTGAGGCTGACCTAGAACTCACTATGTAGCCCAGGCTGGTCTCGAACTCACAGCAATCCTCCTGCCTCAGCCTCCCAAGTGCTGGGATGCCCGGCTACAAAATCTTTTTATATCAAAATTATATCCCCTTTATTTTTATCCTTTTGTAAGACTAGGTTATCTGGTTTACCAGTTGGAGATCTATTCCTTTATAGGGAAGTGGAGCAGTGGACCTCAGAAGTCTATCACTAGTGCCTGTGCATTGACTATCTCTTTTGGTTATTCTTTTCTGCTGGGTGTTTAAGACCAAGTTAAAGTGAGACCTGTGTTAATATGAACCTCTTGGTATCTGTCAAGGTTGGTTAAGTCTCTTAGGCATTATTTTGAAACCATGCATAGCATCTCTCAGCTCCTGTGTCAGCTGTTAGGATGGGTCATGGGCCTTGCTTGACCAAGTTGCTTTCAGTGGAAATGTGGGAGATTTTTTTCTCTTGGTGATCCTCTTTTGGCACACATTACATTTGTCCTCTGGTGTCCAGCAATCTCCCTGCTCAGGAGGTTGGGTGACTTACCAAAGATGTTAGGTGCTGCAGAAAAGGTTCCTTCGTATCTCGGATCTTTGATGACCTTGGAGGGCCAGGGCCAAAACATTGGTGGTCTTCTTAGCCCACTTACCTTTTAGTGTTGGTCTTTGGTGGTTGAACACCCAGAAGAGAAGATCAGTGACATCAGTAGTACAGTAGGAGCAGTGAGCTTAACTATCACAACTTTATCTGAATAACAAGCACCCTGGAACCTAAAATATAGTTAGAGGACTGTTATTTTTAACAATCATGGTTGTTCTAGTAGTTGATTTACTGTAGAATATTAACAGAAAAAACTTTGAATCAAGAGCCATACATAATAATAATAATAATATTTTAGCATTATGACATTACCTTTGTAACACCTCGAAGTTCCCTTCTAAGTGTGTATGATTCCAAGCAGAAAGCAACAGGTCGTCAGTCAGCTTTAGTCATTATTTTTGTCACCTCTTTTCCCCGCGATAACTCTAAATGTAGTGACTACAATCTCCAGTTAAAAGCAGAAAGAGAAAAACACCCTTTGCAGCGGCAGCGCCAAGGGGTTCCAGCTCCTAACCCAGGCGCGGGAAAACCCTCACGCCGCCGCCTTGGGTCTAGTTGGTTTGAGCATGCGTGCAGCTGGCAACTCGCCAATCGGGCGGGGCCGCACGGAG
>NW_022900944.1:20606110-20630007 GCF_012274545.1 Fukomys damarensis
GCGAAGCCCCCTCCCCGGGGAGGCGGGGTCTGAGCGGGCTCCAGGCCGGGAGCCGCGGGGGCGGGAAGGATGCATCAGAAGCTGCTGAAGAGCGCGCACTACATCGAACTGGGCAGCTATCAGTACTGGCCGGTCCTGGTGCCCCGCGGCATCCGCCTCTACACCTACGAGCAGATCCCCGTGTCCCTCAAGGACAACCCGTACATCACCGACGGCTACCGGGCCTACCTGCCCTCCAGGCTGTGCATCAAAAGGTACGATCCAGCCGCTCTGCCTGGCGCCCTTCTGCCTTGGTCCCCCGCTGTCTCTGCTTCTCCCCGCGCCCATCTTTCTCTAGCCGCCCCATATTTTCACTCCTGTCTCCCCTCGGGGTGCTTGATCCGCGGCACGATCGTGATAGTAACAGTGATCCTAATTGCCAACTCTCCTGTGGGCTTCGATGCTTACAAAGGGCTTTTACATCCTTTCTTCCTTAGGTGCCCTTTGGGGATACATGTTGGAATCGACCCCACTGACAAGTGTTTGATCATTACTTGCCCTGTGCACACCTAAGCTTTGTGTGTGATTAGAGCAGCCCTATGGGAATTCTGGTGCTTTGGGCTGGCTAAATGAAACAGTTCACTCTGCCTTACATATATATTTAGAAAGCCCTCATTCATTCATTTAGCAGATCTTTATAGAGCCTCTGCTGAGCACTAAGTACGGTACCAGATCCTGCGGTAAAGAGCAGACGTGGCCCTTGTTCTCTTGAAAGTGCTACAGTTTGGCCTGAGTGACAAACATTAGGTACCCATTACATAATGGCCATTGTGGAAAATGCTGTGTAGGAAAAAACGCTGTAGCCAAGAGAACTGTAACGGAGCACCCAGCATCCGCTATGGCTCCTTATAAGATCTCTAAGAAAAGAAATTTATTTTTTGTTTGCAATTTTTTAAAACCAGGTTTTTTTTTTTCGAAAGCCTGTGTTTTAAAAAATCTGAAAAATTGCTGTTCTGGGTTTTAAAATGGCTTTCTGCCAAAACTCATTGTGTGTACTAAAATACAGAACCCACTTCGGTAGAATTAAGACACAGATGGTTAGCTATGGGTCACTATAGTAGCAAATCCCACTCTTAGAATGTAGGTGTCGAACCGGTCAGGTAGCATCCACATGCCTGATTCTTGATTTTCTTTGCAGCATGGTCTTTTCCCATCCTTATTTCCTTTTGTCCTGCTTTGTGACATGCAATCACAAGACAACGTCACCATGCATGCTTGTGGCTTGAATGGTCGGCCAACAGGACTTCACAGTCTGAATCCCAATCACTACATCACTCTTCAGTGCCTCCTGTGCATGAGTAATTGCACAAGAAATCAGAGCTTTCAGTGATTTCTGTGAAGAAATCAGTGGAAGTGTGGAGTTCACACGGATAGCTCAGGCAATGAATTGCTTTACATGCTTTATACCCATCTAGCTGCAGACCCCCACGTTCTAAATCACATGGAGTGAGAAATGAACAATGAAGTATTACATCTTGAGTTCTTGAGTCAAAAAGACTTGAATATTCACCTCTGCCACTTAATTGCTGTGCCATCTTGTGCAAAAGTCAACCTCTTTGGGTCTTATTTTCTTCTCGTAAAAATGAAGGTAATTACAATATTTGGTTCAAGGGATACTATCCGATGAGATTCTGTATGTACAATACTACACAGGGTCTGGTACCTAATAAGCCCTCAATAAACGGTTGCAGTTATCAATGATTTTGAACCAATGGTGGTAATGAAGATGATTATTAATTTCCAGGCTGAACAGAGTATGGAGTGTCTAACTTGAAGCAAAAGAGTAGATCTTCTACTGGGAATAATTTCCAAGTGCTCTTCCTGCCAGCTTGATCTTTTCCAGGTTCAGCCTTTGCCCTCTTTTCTTTCAGCTTTCACGAGTGTTCAAGCCAGAATTTTTGACCCAAGGGGAAATTTTATATATTCTCATAGTTTCCCCACTATTTTAATAGTTGAAAAAAAACAGGTAGATTGTATTCAGTTAATCAGTTTATAATGGGTTTCACAAATGAAAAGTTCTAAGGCAATAGGCAGGGGATAATACTATTATCAAAAACAATCCTGTATTTAGATTTTTTTAGAACATCCTGCACCCTCCCCATTATAAGTAGCTCTTATATTTGATATTGTACAAAATAAACTTTTAGTTCCATGACACAAGATTAACTTTATTCTTGATCATTTGATGGCTGGAGACCTTGCTGTGTTTATCACTTGATAAACAAAAGTGAGAACCACTGTGACTGCTGCAAATTCAGCTGAATTATGCATTACTTTAAGCAAAACAGTTAGATTTTGCTAGACAAAGGCAAGAGTATTTTAATCTTTAGTTATGACATCACCTCCCTGTAAATCAGATGAGCACTCCACATCTGAAAATCATTTCACAAAATTAAGAAAGTAGCTGGAAGTTGTAGCAGCATCTGATCCAGTCCTTTATTTTACAGATGAAGAACATGAAGCCCAGAAAGGGTATTTGACTTGCTCATGATTGCAGAACTACTTTGGGGCCCATGTGGCGAGGAGACATAGCCTCTTAATGTCTAGTGGAGATAGTGTAGTCCTTCACCATCCTGTGCTGCTGAAACCACTTAGTAGTCCGGGCATTTAAAAAAAATACAACCCATATTAAAAGTAGCCCACTGTTTCTAAAGAAGATAAACTCATGCTACGGGGAAGCTAGTTTGATTTCAGAATGTCCACAGCGAAGTTGTTCCAGCATTCCTATCTTAAAGAACTTTTTCAGTGGATCAAATGGTATTGATTCCAATTCTCTTACGTCTATTTAACTGTGTATCTGTTAGTGAGTATTATGCCTAACTGCACTGAGCAGCTTTTCAGATACCTGTTATTAACAGTATTATGGCTATGATCCAGTTTTTACCTAAACAATCATTTCTATAGACATTTAGTAAATAATCTAAAACAGACACTGCTTAGAAAAATGGTGCTCTAAAGATGGTCGAGGAGTTAATATGCAGAGGATGTGGTGGAATTTATATGTCACTAATTAAATAGAAGGAAGAAAATATATAATAAAATTCAGCACAGAAAAAGCTCTGAAGTCCAGAATTGGTGAAGATGTGGCAAAAATTTAAAGAATAATTAAATTAAATGTTATGACACAGAGTGGCACAGATAGAGTTAAATCTTTAAAGGAACAAGTGTTGGGTAACTTCCCAAATTTGTCCCTAACCTTTGAATGCTAACCATAAGTGAAACAGTGTGAATCTGAGTTGTGTATTTGTTTACTTTCCAGCTTGTTTATTTTATCTAATGAGACGGTAAACATCTGGAGTCATTTGCTGGGTTTCTTTCTCTTCTTCACTCTGGGAATATATGACATGACATCTGTATTACCTTCGGCAAGTGCGTCCAGAGAAGATTTTGTAATTTGTTCTATATGTCTCTTCTGCTTCCAGGTGAGTTGTTTCACAAATTCCATTACTGGGAAAGAGAACTTTTGTCAGGCAGGCAATGACAGATGGCTTAAGTTCAGACCCACCCCTTCAAAGACCCCCAGAACTGACATGTTCTGTTTATTAGCTCATTTGCTTTCATAACATAAGCAACTAAAAAATGTTTACAGATATTTGGATATTGTTATTAGAATATATTTGAAGTTAATACTAAAATTATTTCCTCTTATCTTTTTAGACATCTCTACTCTAAGATTAAAACTTGGCTGAGAATGTCTGTACTCGTTCTTTGATCTTTTAAGTAGATCACTGGTGTCTATCTAAAACCCGTTTTTCAAGATTTCTTATCTTTTTCCTATTTATATCTGTGATTTTTTGCATGTGTTATTTCCATACTACCTTTATTTTAGATCTTGTTTTACTGGTATGGATCTTTAGCTGTATTGTTTTAATGTTAATTTCCTTTCGCCCTTTTATAGTTTCATATACTTTTTAGTTTCTATTCCTTTCCACCTTTGATTAGTTCCATTGGCATTTGGATTTTTTTCAAGGACCAGTAAAAACACTTTTAAAAGTTTCATTTAGTAGTCTTTCAAATAGAATATTTTAAAGCAGAAAACAAATACATAGTCCTGTTGACATCTTTTTAAAAATTTTTTTTGATACAAGGAGTACAGACAAACATAAAAAGGAAAAGTTACCGTCCCTTTCCTCCTCACATTCAGACCCTTATTCCCTGCAGTCACACTGCTGTTGCTTAGTCCAGGGGTGAACCTGTAAATCAACCATACAGAGAATGTTTTCATAGCATCATGAAATTTCAGACCTCCATAATTTTATTCAAATTAAAACTTTGCGCCTAAAGGAACACGTCAAAAATATTTCCATCTTTCTTTCTAATTCGTTTCTGGAATAAAATTTAAATTTATTTGAGGAAAATACACAATATCTTGTGTTATTAGGAAAAAAAATTGTAATACTTTTTAAACCTCTTTCTGAGCTTTACTTTTTGTGCTGATTAGAACCAAAAGATCTCTTAGAATCTATCTCCAGTTTTATAAGGGAAATAAATCCATTCCTTTATAGTAAAATTTTTAGATATATGTTAATACAGACTAAGATACTCTTTTCTCTGTGTGTATATTACTGAGGATTGAACCCAGAGGTTCCCAGGCAGAACATGAACTTGCAGTCCTCTTGTCTAATAAGACATTCTTAATAATCATTAACAAGTAAAAACTGGTTTGTACTCTACTGAGTTATGTAGATACCATCTACTTGGAGATTCTCCTTTTTTTTTTTTTTTCCTTCTACATTTAGGCCTGTCCTTTTCCTTTTACCACCTACCACAGATGATACTAGTTCAGAGAATACATATTAATTTCCACTTTGGACTAAGAATGTATTGTAAAATTAAAAGGGTTATGTAGTTATTATAACTGCGCAGGACGAAACAGGCCCAAAGTGTTAAAGTGACCTCTGCAGGACTATTCAGGCAAACATTAGGATCCTATTCTCTTAACTGCTACAGTCAGGCTCTTTCTCTTACATGCTGTACAACTTGCTGTGGACGAATGAACACATTTTCCCTACTTAAGACCATTTTTGGAATGGGGACGTAGCTCAGTGGCACCATACCTGTCTGGCAAGTGCAAGGTATTGGGTTCAAACTCCAGTACCAGAAAATTAAAAAAAAAACACTTTTCTTTTTACTGTTATGAAACTATAACTACTTTACCCAAGTTTTCCAAATTCTTAGGGCAGCAGGTAGCCTGGTAAACCATAAATGTGTAAATATTAGTTTACATTTAATTTTTAAGAGACAAGACATTTTTTTCTCCTGCCCATTCTATGTGCTAATACTTTCTTCCCAACCAAGTTAGTAGAGTATAATCTGAATAATAGACTGTGAGTTGGGGCTTTGAACCTTTTCACAGGTTATTTATTTTAGAGAAGAGTAGAGTTCTGTTAATACACAGTTCAGTTCAATAAATAGTTACTGATTACCTCCTACATATTTTCAGGCCAGAGCCTAATCAGCAATAATGTAGTGCTAAACAGAACTAGCATGTCACGAAGATCAAGTCATCCATGTAGGCGAGCAGAAGAGGGAGTGAGGCAAGACACTAGCAGAAAAAACAAGTGGCCAGAAGAAAAGAGAAAGAAATTCTTCAAGAATTCTAATTTCTTTAAGTAGAAAGAAATAGCACATTCTGGACCTGCAAGCATGAGTCTTTATGGTGAATCCTGGGAGAACAGAAAGATAGGCGGAGGCCAGGTCAGGAAGTACTCTGCTGTGCCAGTGAGCTTAGATGTGGGATCCAGTACTGTAGTTACCTGCCTACCTTGGCAGAGTAACTTACTCCATAGGAAGAAACTCCAATATAACAACTCACAAGACTTTATTTAAGAAACTATAGCAATAACACACTTTTTTCTAAATGTGGCATAGTAAATATAGGTTAACTTATTAAGAGCATAGGATTGTCTATTAACATTATTTTCCCTTCCTGTTGATGTCATTGTTTTTCTCTCTCCTTTTTTACTTTCCTTTTCATAATGAAATGAGCTTTATTATTATTTCTTATTGTTAACTATATACTCATGGAGACATCCAAGCAAACAAAAATTTATGGAAGAAAGTAAAAGTCAATTGAAATTCTGCTTCCCAGAGGTAACCACAACTGACTTTTGGGTTGAAATTCATCGAAACACTTGCACGTGCTTGACTACCTCACACCTGCATACATACTTGATCATCTACGTGTCTGCTTCAAGCTAGACAACGTCTGCTTGCTATTTCATGACTGGATCCTGTATCATTGAATCCTGTGACAGTGAGATCTTTCTTTCCCTGTTGGAATGTACACCATGTACTCTCCAGATTTATGGCATTTAAGCCCAGGGATAAACTAAGATAACAATCAGTCTTCTTAGAAGTTTGTCTAATGGGACCAGTATATTCTGATTTTTAGCCTAGTAGCCAAAGAGCCGCTGACCAATAACGATTTAAGATAGATGAAGAAATAGAAGTATGACTAAGTACACTGCCGTTAAATATTGATGTTAAGTATGTGGAAACTGGTTAGGCTTGTTTAATGAACAAAATGTAAAATAGCTCGATTTCCATTTAGCAGTTGCTTACAAAATATTAATCAGTTGAGTCTACTTCATATTGTTTACTGCCCCATTTCTCCACCTCCTTTTTTTTTGTTTGTTTTTGTTTGTTTGTTTGTTTGTTTTTGTTTTTTGAGACAGGGTCTCACTATGTAGTTGAGACTGGTCTGGAACTCACCACGTAGCCCAGGCTGGTCTCCAACTCACAGCGATCCTCAGTGCCTCAGCCTCCCACGTGCTGGAATTACAGGTGTGCGCCACCACACCCAGCTCTCCACCTCCTTTGTCACTGGCTTACTATAGCTCTTGTCCTTGCTCCACAGGGCCATTTCTGTAACCTTTCACCTCAGCCTGTCTAGTCTACATCTTTAGAAGGGTACCTTAAAATCTTCAGTACTATCATACCTGGCCATTAAAACTGAAGTTAAAACCTTTTGATGTATGAGATATGTATGAAGAAAGACACATGACATTCTTTAATTATTCTGTATTTTTTATTGTGCTGCTTTTCTTTGTAGACACTTCCCTACCCACCCATCCCCCGTAAACCTGTACACACCATTTTTCTGTCCCTAATGAATGCTAGCTGAACTTTCAAAGCCATCTCAGGTGACAGCCCTTCTGTGATGCTCTTTCCTTCCCACACTGTCACCCCTAGCCTTCCACATATACTCCCAGCATGTATCCTCCCTCCTCGATTTTCTAATTATGCTTTGCACTGACCATCTCTAGGACTTCTTACAGCACTTTTTGTTCACTTGTTTCTCAGAGGTCTCTGAGTAGAGATTTCATCTTTGTATCCTGCAATGCAGGACACACAGCAGGTAGTTACTGGCTGAAGGGAATCTGCCATACAAGCCTTTTCAATGGTCAGAACAAGTGATTGGCTCAGTTTAGTTTGCTCTTCAATGTGGCAGCCATATAAAGTCAGTCTTGATTAATATTTTCATGGAGAAAATAAAACCATGTTTATCTTACAACTTAAAAGCAAATTCTAGCATATATCTCATATGTACATGAAAAAGTCCTAGGTGAAGAAAGCAAATTGAGGAACCGAATGTATAGTATGAGACCATTTGATTAATGTTTAAATGTGTTTGCTGACTTCCCCCTTCACCCCCCATACTGGGGATTGAACTCAGGACCTTGGCACCTGCCAGACAGGCGCAGCACCACTGAGCTACATCCCCGGCCCTGCTGACCTATATTATAGACGTTGACTTACATGCTGAAAATATCTGGAAGGACACAACAGTTCTCATCACTGGCTACCTCAGCAATAGATTGAATGGGGGGGACATCAGTCATGCCGGAATTGCTATAATTTCTTTGTTTCACCTTGTTAAGATTTGTTTTTATTTCCCATAGGTCTGTATGCTTTGTTCTGTGGGCTATCATCTTTTTTCTTGCCATCGGTCAGAAAAAACCTGTCGAAGATGGATGGCATTAGATTATGCAGGAATTTCTGTTGGAATACTGGGCTGCTATGTCTCAGGAGTGTTTTATGCCTTTTATTGTAATAATGTAAGTAACTGAAAACATTTCACCTCATTCATTCTCATCTTCTCTCTTTCTCTTTGTGGTACAGAGATTAAACCCAGAGCCTCTCCCATACTGGGCAAGTGCTCTACCCCTGAGCTATTCCCTCCCCCAGCCCAAAATACTTCACATTGTACCTTTCATATAGGTGTTGGGATTTTTGCAGTGGTTCCATTGAATTTCTGAATAAGTACATAATTAGCTAACAGAAACATAAGAGTCATGTATATGCATAAACCTAGTTTTTCAAATGGCCCTTGTGATTTCTAAAATCTGTTATCAGTTTTGTATTTATTTTACTAATTTTTTTCATTGAAAATAGTTATTTACAAAACTCAATGTAGACATTGAATTATTAGTGTTTCTACTAAATCCATGTGGTGTGTGGACCTCAGATAATGCACATTACATATATTCATTTTTGTGTATATAGAATTAAAGTTACCATTTGATAAAATTGTGAAGTTCACTACTCCTTTCCATTTTCTTTCTTATCCTTCTCTCTCAGCAAAAAAAAAAAAGGGGCGGGGAGCGTGTCTGTGCATTCATTGACCCATATTCTTCTGTACAAAATACGTTCTCCTTTCCTCAGTCTTATATTTGGGACCAAGCCTAACAAGTGTATCTGTCCTAAGTTCTGGATCATCTCTGGGTTGTTTTTTGCTAAGGTGTTTGCCTTGAGGAAAGCAGCATGTCACACTGTGAGTAGGCAACATGACATGTGACCAGCCAACCAAACCTTATGGAATAAAAATCCCTAACTCATCACCTCATGTCCAGCCAGAAGGCAACTAAATCTTCCTCTGGACTCAGTACATCCCAAGCTCTCCCATTCAGAAAGACCCTACTCTTTTTTCCTCCTGCTTTCCTGTCATAGTCTTTGATTTTTTTTTTCCTTTTGTCCTTTTAGTTACTTCGTTTTCAAAGCCAAGAATTTATTTCTCCCTCAGAAGCAGTATACCTACCTACTTTTCTTTTCCACAAAGAGTGGAGCCTGTCCTGCCTAAGCCTCCCTACTCCTGTACAGCAGGTATTCATTAAGCCATGCTTCTTGGGAAGATTGGCTACAGCACAGGACTCTTCTGACCTTGTCAGATTTTTAAACATGACCATTGTCTCTACACAGTGACACAGAAAACTGTACACATATCTGGTATCCGAAACTAGAGGAAAAGTCAGAAACTAGATTTGAATACATGATCATTACTAATTACATCCATTTAAGCATGAGCTATTTATTTTTAGGCCTAATTACTTTTACATAAGTGATTAACTTTTTTGTAAATTGATTTGATTTTAGTAAACTCTTCTTATCTGCCAAGCTTCTATAACATATTCTTTGCATGAAACTACATTGGGGGGGTACTGGGGATCGAACTCGGGTCCTTGAGATTATGAGGCAGGTGGTGGCACCACTGAACTAAATCCCTGGCTAAACTGCATTTTTTAAAAAAGTATAGGCAACATACTGATAACTCAGAGCTTGTAAGGGCAGTCATACAGTATTTTAAATGTTTACTTGTCCTAGTCTATAAGTTGCTGAAACTATTTTCAGTTTACCTCTTTCTAAACACCAAAGTAAGACACTTACAAGAAAAACTAGAAAGAAAAAAGGAAACTCCTGAAGCTAAAATGGTCCATAATCATAAAAGGAAAAATCGCTTCTCTCTGGTTTCTAATCATTTCAATATATGCAGTTGCTTCAGTGGCCTCTTTACCTTGCAAACTGAGACAGCAGGCCATGGGGCCTTGTTCTGGTGCATGTATGTTTGGGTGCACAGCAAACAAACCACCTAACATACATTTCAGGGAGTGAATAGTTCCACACAAGTCCTTAGAGCCCAGTTTATGAACCCTTGCCCTAATATGATGGTGACTTTTAAGCTTGCAGGCCAGCTTTTAAACTGCTCATTGAGGTGCCCTTTAAAGTTAATGTTTTAAAGTGAATAGTCTATCGTACTCCTTGGCCTCTTCCCGTTACACACACCCCCTCCCCAAATAACCTGGTCATCTTTGCTCATTTCCTTTATTAACAGAAAGTGTTTACATGGCTTTGAGGCTAAAAAGTCGAACCTTTCTCTCCAGCCCTTGCTCACATCCAGTCAGCCATTAAAACTAGCTTATTTCAAAAACAGCCTTCTATGGGGGCCGGGGATTTAGCTCAGCGATTCGGTGGCCCACCTTGCAAGCGCAAGGACCCGAGTTCAATCCCCGGTACCACCCCCAAAAAAAGAAACCAAAAACAGCTTTCTGTATCTGATGCTCACAGTTATATTCTGCAACAGAATCCAAGCCTCCATTTTCTCTTTGAATTAGCTATTCCAATTTTTTCTAGCTGGCTTCCTCTTACCTGTTCTCTATTGTTCTCTATACTGATGAGAGTTATCTTTCTAATAACTCAGTCTGAAAAATGGCTGCATCCCCCCATTCTTTTTTTTTTTTTTTTTTTTGGTGCCAGGGATTGAACTCTGGACCTTGCGCTTGTGAGGCAGGTGGCAGCGGCACCACTGAGCTAAGTCCCCGGCCCCCTGCATCACACCATTCTTAAAGGTCCCTGCCATTCTTCAGAGCCAGCTTCTTTAGTCTGACCTCACCTGCTATTCACCTTCCCTTCTCCATACTTCCCCGCTGCATTTGCTCATCCTTTTCCTCAAAATCTCCTTGCCACACAGTCTTCTGGAATCCTCTAGACCTAGCTTAGATGTTATCTCCTCTGTGAAGCATTTCTAGCTACTCTCAGGAAAGTTGATTGCTCTCCTTTTCAGTGGTTCCACAACATTGTAACTTAGTTACAGCACATAGGGATCTCATGCTTTTATCCACCTGCTTACCATGCGGGTAAGTCTGCTTTGTGTCTACAGGATGCCTGTCATACCAGAAATACTCGGGATACAGGATATGCTTGTATGGGAATAAATGTGGTCTTTTACCAGCTCAATTTGGAATTTGGCTTTTCATCTTAAGAAACTTTTAAGTTGTATGAAATGTGCATTTTTAAGCAAGGTAAATAATCCTGCTTGGAAGTAAAATACTGAGTAGTCTTGAATGTTTAATGTAGAAATCAAAATTACTCTCTTCTTTCTTTTGTAGTTAATAGCCGAGTTAAAATTTTCTTTCCTTCCCTTTCCTTTAGTATTGGAGGCAGGTGTACTTGATCACAGTGCTTGCTATGATCCTTGCAGTGTTCTTTGCACAGATCCATCCCAGTTACCTCACACAGCAATGGCAGAGGCTCCGTTCCATCATCTTTTGTTCTGTTTCGGGCTATGGAGTGATCCCTACTCTTCACTGGGTTTGGCTCAATGGAGGAATTGGTGCTCCTATTGTACAGGTAGGGGAGTGTGTTTATCTCAGGGAAAGTGGTATAACCACTTTAACCAGGCCAACTGGATGGGCTTGTGTCCTATGAGGACATATTTTTCATTGTATATTAACACCATAATGTTCACAGCTATATAATAAACATACCTTTCAAAAGTAAAGGTAAAGTGTCAACTACTGCTTCTTTCTGAATTTCTTTCTGTGAAATAAAACATTAATTCTCTAATAATATAATAGTTAAGTACTTAAGTCTTTACCTGTGAAGGAGAACTTTAAAGTTTCTAATTTGGTCTGCTAGGTCAGTGAAAATGCCAGTGGATATAACCAAAATATAGAACTAGGAGTATGGGGTGACGGGGAGCATGGGGAGTTGAAAAGGATTTTTTTATAGGACCTATTGAGTTTGAAGTAAATCCAGTATAGGATGTAAAAGTAGGCAAGGGGTCTGGAATTAAACAACAACTTGAGACTTGTGATAAAGATTTGGAAATATTATCATACTGGAAGGTGGGGCCAGGGAAGCATATTCAGCCTACTAAAAGCTGTAACTGAGAAACACAGAACTATTAAAGTCAGGTGTTATGGGAGAACAGTTGATGTGCACTAGGAACCCAGTATTTGTGAGAAGAGAATTAGAAATACATTTTTAGAGATCCTCATAAAAGTGTGCTAGAGAGTAAATTTGAAAATTTTTTTTTCAGCTTTAATTGAGTTTATTGGTACATTTTAGGGATACAGTACAGTTACATTTATTGTTGGGGTCTTGTACCTCTACATGACAAGTCTTGATTCTCATTTTTTCCCCTTACCTCTGTTTTTAACATAAGTAAATATGCTAAGAAAGCTGGCAGAAATCAGCTACATTTTTTCCAAAGAGCAGAAATCACCTAAACTTATTATTGCTTGCCCTGGGACTCTTGTCTGAACTGCACGATTTAAAAAGCAGGTTTTATTCCAAAAGAATCAGGTATTAAAAGAGGAGAGACTATTAGTAGGCTCACATTCACCTGCATGAAGTTGGCAACAGCATGGTGAAAAGACCATGTATGCCAATGATAACAAAGGTCATTCCATCATGGTGGGCTGGGTTATACAATCTGGCTCATTTGAGAACAAAGGGGGTGTTTTCTTCATAAGATTAGAAAATTGAGAGAAAGGTGAGATGGTGGTGATGAAGGAGGTAAGTGATTTCTGCTGTCTGGGAAAGCATCCCTTTTTGGCAATTTTGATTCCCTGAGTATAAGTAAAGTAAACAGAATGGGACCCTGAAACCTTAAATTTAATTCTGACCAGAAGTGAATAACTGGTTGTTGACATAAAGGTGATTAAAATTTTGAGTATGGCGAATATATCCTTTTTAAGCCTGTAATGACAAAAGGACAAAATCTGTTTAAGTCAGTAGATATAGAGAAATTTAGAAAAAAATAGGCTATTTCTGTGTTCAAAAAATCTTAAAATAGAAATATGGCACAGGAAAACAGTGGTTCTCAAAGATGAAATTCTGATACAAGCACAGATTCTAATGAGGAAGCAAAGGGAAACTTCAGAGAAGTTTTCTAATTTGTGATTTTTCAAAATAGGAGAGGCTGTCGTCAAAGATGAAAAGTTTTTTCTGGATTAATGCAGAGAGGTGAGCGAAGTTATATTCTAGACCAGTGATGGTGAACCTTTTAGAGACGAGTGCCCAAACTGCAACCCAAAACCCATGTATTTATCACCAAGTGTCAACATTGCAATTAAAACAATACTGAGGTTTTAGTTTAGGGGGGAAAAAAAAACCTCATACATTAACATCTTTTGTCTCAAAACAGCACAATGTGCCTAGGTTCATCACCACTGTTCTAGAATGTTTGAGAAATCTGAAGTTGATTAATCTGAGGAATATAGGATTTAAAGAGAGCTATGATTATTCTCATATATGTGAAGAGGTAAGAAAAATAATTGTTTTTGTTTCTTAAATGAAGCCTTGGTAAATTAGGTTTATGGCCAGAATTAGAAACAGTACATTTAAATTATAACTGGCTGATTTTCTCAGGACACAGAAAAACTTCACTAGCAGAGCATTAGCAGTAAGATGGAGAGCTGCATATAATAGGGCTCAAGAAGACCATCTGTCTTGGGTACTGGAGAGAAATTCTGTCTTGAGCAGAAATGTTTAAGTCTTTCTTGGCCATAAGTCAAGTCCTCTGTGTTTAATCTCTTTGCTTGCTTCTGTGGTAGTTGTTCCGATATGCATTCTACCCTACCTATACTGTGGAGGAGTTGAATACCTTTAGGACCCTCCACAGTGCTAAATTTCTAGCTCCTGTGTTCCATTCTTAGGAAATGAGAGCAAAGCTTGGGTTACTGAAGTCTATCCACATTTAACAATTTTTAACTCCACCATTATACTCATAATAAATTGGGAATTCAGTAACAGTAGGAAAACCTGTTTTATATATATCTGTGTTTTGCTTTTAGGATTTTGCACCTCGTGTAATTGTGATGTATGTGATTGCTCTTCTTGCTTTCCTATTCTACATTTCCAAAGTTCCAGAACGGTACTTTCCAGGTGAGTATGTCTTACAGTGGTTTTGTAATTTTATTCCAAAATGTATGCTTGAAGTAAATCCCTCAGAGAATCAAAACTTAGATTTGTTTTTTTTCAGTATATTTGATTATAGAATGATTCTCCTATTGTCAAATATTATCTAAAACTTTAGCTTTTAAAGGACTTTCACAAACTTTTCCTTTCATCCTCTCAGTGGAAGAGAAGGGGTATCATGAAACAGTAGTTCCCTCTCTTATCTGCAGTTTCCCTTCTGCTTCCTGCACTGCAGCCAAGAAAAAAATTGAGTCTTCTCATTCCCAAGATATTCACAAACTAGTTACTAAAGAGGATAGATTTCTGTCCCCTTCAGTACAAAGGATAAAATTTCTGATGAAAAATAGTGAAAAGGACAGCCGGTTAGAGTGAACATTCTTTGTACACAACATGTATTTGCTTCATTTGACGTGGTAGATCCAGAGTCAGTCCACCTGGGATGAGTAGTGAGTAGTAAGCTGCATGAGCTAAGTTCCTTAAACCCTCTCCGCTCCATCTACTATGTGTCTCAGTCAGTTTCATCATTGCTGGGCCTGGAGCCCGCAATTTAAAGGAGAAGAGGTTTATTTTGGCTCATGTTTAGAAATGTCAGTCCTTAAATGGTGAGCTGATTCCAGGCAGAGTGGTGTGGGCATGTCTAGGCAGAGGGAAACTGCTCACCTCTTGGCATACAGGAAGCAGAGCGAGTGAAGAGAGGAGCTGAGGAAGGCCACACCCCCATTCATCCACCCCCTCCAGTCAGACCCCACCTGCTAACAGCAAGTCAGCTACGAGCCCCCATGATCCAGTCACCTTTTAAAAGCCCCACCTATGAGCACATGAAACTTTGTGGGGGCATCTAAGTATAAATTCCTCATCTGAAACATGGAGCTAATACATAAAACAGTATAGTTCCTAGCAGGTAGTGAACATTCAGTGTTACCAATTACTATTACATTGATGTCCTTCAATTTGGTCTTTAAGTGTAAAATGTAGCTTAGTAAGGGGCAGAATTACAGAGATCCAAGAAAGCTTTATTTTGACTCAAAAATAACAGTAAGTACATAAAAAGGGATCTTTCAATTTGCAGGACCGAAAGGGAACAGTTTAAATCCAAGCTGCAGACTCGTCCCCCCTGCTTCCTGGGTTATGGATCACTTGCACAGGGATTAGTGATGGGATTACACCACGCCTGGAGTGTGGGGAAAGGAGAATGGATCTTTAAGCATTCCTCCCTGCTAGATTTTCACCACTGAGCTTTAAATAAGAAAGGGAATATGGAACCTGAGTATATACACATTACAATTCAGGACATGTCCTTGTATTAAAAAGCACCCGTTTGCCAGGCAGGGCCAGAGTTTTCCTCATAGTTTTCTGGGAAAATACATTTTTTGTATCACTTTATTAGCAATTCTTTAAAGAATTTTGATTCTTCATCTCAGACAAGTAGAAAATTGAACCTGAAAATACACTATGTGATTATGGCCATAGTTTTTTTAGGCCTTAAAATATTCCGATGAAAGGCTAAGAATTGTCTACTATAAGACACCTATAAAGTTCAAATGTTAAGTAACCCAGCTTTCTTCCAAAATGAGCTTGACATGAGAGTGTATTCCATGTGGCTGTGGGGCTGAGTTGGGTACCTGAGAGTGTTATGATGTGGAGACCATAAAAACTGAAGTCTTTCCGGTTGAAAGTGATAGCCTCACATGTTCAGGGGTAAGTGCCTTCGCCCATATATTAGAGAAATGTGAGCCATACAGACAGTGGAGTACTGGTAAATTAAAAATTAATCCTATTAAAATAAATCCAGCTAACGTAAAAATCTTTTAAAATACATAAACACCACAGTAGTGTCCAATGGTCCCAAGGATCTCCAAGGTTTACATGGATAGAACTAAATAAATCTCTCATACTTGTATTATAAAACAATCCATTTTCTTTATAATCGTCTGTATGGTTTTATAGTTTTCACTGGGAGTCAAAGGCGGCCATGGCACCAAAAAAAAAGAGAAAGAGGAAAAAAAAAAAGACCATGAGGATTTATTAGTTTAAAATCTCTGTTCTGTACTAAGCATTATTCTTGGTAAGAAAAAAAAAAGACAGGAAGTTAAAAAAGTTTACATTGCACTACCATAGAAGCACCAAGAGTAAGAAAAAGTTTACACTTAATTTAACACCTCTGTATTTGTTGGTTACTGAGAAAAATTAAGATGCTTCCAACATGTTAATTACCTGATCTCCTTGGAATTTAACATACAACCAACCACAAAGAGAAACAATTGTTTTCTGAAGTTGTATATAAACTAATTGGCCTTAGTTAAGTAGCCCATTAGTAATTGCAGAATTTTGCAATTTATTCCATTAGTCAGAGGGTGTAAAATTCAGGTCTGAGCTTTTTCTTCTTGAACATCAGTATAAAACAAAAAAGTACTCCTGGCAGATCGATACCTAAACACAACAGTGCACCTGCTTCTCAAAGATTCAGACTAAATCACTCATTTCTAACACTAGTTTCTTTTGCCTCTGTCATGTAATTATTTTTTTCCTATTCCACCTGATGTAAGACATGGAAGGCAAAAGGTCAGATTCCTAAAATTAAACAAGTTAGATTTTGAGCACACACATGGAATAGCATTCCCGAAATCCACCTGTGTACCTAATGAATAAAACCTTAAAATTAGACTCAAATGAGTTCATCCTTTTAAACAAAAAAAATTTCAGTCTGAATTTTCAGTGAGTCTCTAGGAACTGACTGAGACTCCCACAGTTTTTTTGCTGCTAAACCATATTCCCAAGGCCAGCAGTAGAAATATTGTCTTTTAATAGCAAAATAGTGCAATCAAAATTAATTTTTTTCTGCTTTCCCTTACAGGACAACTAAACTACCTCGGGTCAAGCCACCAAATATGGCACATCCTTGCAGTAGTGATGTTGTATTGGTGGCATCAGTCAACAGTGTATGTCATGCAGTACAGACATAGCAAACCTTGTCCTGACTATGTTTCACGTTTGTGAATTCAGGTATGGCAACCTGATGAATTCAGTTGTTAAGCAATATATGATGGGGAGTTATATACCCCACTGTTTCTAAGCTTCCCATTAGTTTTTGCTGTTTCCTCTTGTTTAGTGTATCATAGGTACTGCTTTATAAAAGTGGAAAAATATACTTGGAAATCTGTAGTAATAACTGCTTTACAGACCTTAAAAACTACTAATTTGCTGCTTGTACAGAAAGTGAAGATTAGTTGGCAATCATATCATAAGGACATCTGAATAGCAACATTGAATGTGAAACAAGCATGGAAAATAGAATTCATTTTACTTAACACTGACTTAATTTTCTTAGGGCTCATCTCCATTGGAAATGGAGTCATCCTGATTGCTTTAATAGAAGGTATTTTCATTAAATAGTCAAATTTTAAGTGCCTAGAAAGGTGAGCGTTGTTTCATCCTACACTTAATACAAGCTAAGATAGTGATTTTTGAATAATCACAGCCTTTACATATTTTGTGAGAAACTGGCAGTAAAGATATTATTTCCTTTAGCTAAAGATTCTGCTCTCCTTAGAACTACTGGATTTAGCTTACCAGAACAGAGACTTCAAACTTCTCCTTTGAGAGAGGTGTTGGGAACAGAACACGCATTGTTATTTATCTGATAATAGTCACATTGAAAACTAAGGACATAACAAAATGACAAATTCTGTAGTCCAACAACCAAAAGCCACCTAAGCCTTTTAGTTCTATTTATTATTTGATTCCATGTAATAACTGAGTTCTTAAGAGTGAATTGCAGAAGATTTTGATGTAGAATTCCAAAAGAGCTTTCACCTTTCTAAAGCTGCAATTCATGATGATGGGGATTTCCAGCTACATGGGTGCTACTCTTACGGCCATAGAATCTCGATGGCCCTTTCTTGACCCTGAAGCCTTAGAACAAACTCATGCGGATGCCCCATTTGATGAGATTCCTCACCATTGCTCTGGGTTTCTGTTTATGGATGTATTAGCATTACACTAAGAACTTAAGAGTATTCATAAATACTGAAGTTTGGACCCAAAGCATTAAACTTGCCCTTTATTGTTCATATTTATAAAATACATGGTACTGCCCTATCATACGTAGTCAAATGTTTTGTTTTTTTCATGTGCATAAATAAAATCCCTTAAGGCAGACCTTCCTAACTTTATGTTATTGGAATATACCAAAGTTTCTTAATTAGTTGACAGGTTGTTCTGTTTGCCATTCTATTTTCTGAACAGTAGCATTAACTCTCAGAAGAAATGCTGATGGATGTTGACGCTTATTCCAGAAATGCCTTTTGTGCATCCAGTATTAGGAAAATAACTTTAATGTGCCTCAGTTTATACATCTGTAAAATGTGTTTCTTTCCATTATATGTTTTGGGGATATAAATTCCCCATACTGGCATTTCCTGGAGGCTGTTAGAAAATAACCCCTTTTAGTAGGTTCAGTAAGAGTTTGGTCTGGCATACCCTTTGTGATCATGGAATGCTACTTTGAAAATGGGTACTGTATCTCATAAGGCCACAAATTCAATACGTATGTTAAATGTTAGAACATTTTGGTGGGACAGTGGGACATATTTCCCTAAAAGACCTTTACTGGCTTACATGACATTGCTTTTAAATAGACACTGTCATTTTGGCCAAACAAAATACACTAAGTACGTAATTAATATATCAAGTTGAAATGAGGGGCAAGTAACTTTAGGTTTGGAACCATTTTTAAAGTCTTTTCAAAATGGAAAGAAAAAAGTCTTGAGTTTTACTTTTGTTTCAATTTTTTAAATTCCTGTTTGTTTTTTGTCACAGTATATATGTAATACCTTGCCACCTGAGTTAATGTGTAAAAAGAGCATACAGTCTTTTAAAATTATTTCTTTGAATTTAAAAGGAAAGCATATAGCTCTAACTCTAGGCAGAATTATTCTACATAAACATTTCAATGTTTTATGAAAATGTTAAATATTATAAGAAAGCCACCTTCTTTCATTTTTATCTTCACAATGATGTATTATTATAAAGTAAGGAATGAAAATGACTGTGGATTGCCCTCAACTCTAAACACTTCTGTTTGTCAGCTTTTATCTTAACACCTACTGTGTGCACAGCACTACTGGTAACATTTTGAAGACATTATTAACATTAAAGAATGTTTAAAGTTGCCTACAAATCTGAGCCTTGTAATAATGTATATTATCAAGTTATTAAAATAAGATTAAAAGTATACTACCCAGCTACAGTACTAAAAAAGACTATAGTTTTAATTTTACATATCTATAAATAAAGTCTTTATCTACAGACTTTACATTTTTTAATTATCTATGGCTGTTTTAAATGGTTGCAATTTTTAGGGTTAAACAATTCTTTTTAGGTACATGAAGCCATTTTTGAATAACAAGATAGTGCTTGTCTTTTTATTACACTGAGTGCAATTCAGTAAGCTGCATGACAAAATACGTATTATATAAATAAACTGAGTTTACTAAGCGTATGAAGTGCTGTTTGTCATTCTTTACAGTACATAACAGCTTTAAAAATCATATTTTAGAATCAGGAATGAAGAATCAGGGAATATCAGTCACATCTTACAGCATCACTCCTGGACAGAGTAACCAATTGGAAGATTGTGATTGACTGGCAGAGAGGTGTACAACTCTACATTTGGCAGGTACCTATTACAGATATACTTTGCCCTGTATTAAATGTCAAGGGGCAAGCCAGCACTCCCGAACTACCACTTGTTGTGATGACTAGGTCCATATCCACCCCAAATCATTTGTAGTAATTCTGCCCCTACAGAGGGGAAGAATCAGCTCAGTCACTGTGTTTATACTGAAAAGGAGTGTAGATGCTCTGTACCACACTTCTGCAGGGTAATGGGATAATGATCCAGAGCTAAATTACTTTTAAAGGTTTTCTTTTCCTAAGGGAGAATTAGCATTAGACCTTCTTATGAAGTCCCTATATCCTCAATAGTAAAAATGAACAGCCACTTGAACTGGCCTTGAACTGCTCTACTACCTAGTGTCATATAATCTGATTTCTGCCAGCAGACTGAGCTTTTTAAAGTATGCAACAAATAAAATTTCAAAAGCTTATGCCTTCAATATGAGAATACTTTTTTTTTGTTTTGTTTTGTTTTTGTTTTTTTTTGAGACAGGGTCTCACTATGTAGTGAGACTGACCTGGCACTCAACTATGTAGCTCAGGCTGGTCTCAAACTCACAGCGATCCTCCTGCCTCAGCCTCCCGAGTGCTGGGATTATAATATGAGAATACTCTACATGCTACATACAGTGTTTAAGTTGGGCTTCCTTCAAAAAAATTATTGAAAACATTCAACATATATTTTTCTCTAATGTGTTTAACTGAATTTTAGCAATGATGCATTGCAAATTGTTCTTTTATATAACTCTCCTAGTTATTTCACATTTCGCTGCTTTGTACTATTCACTAAAAAGATACAAGGCCCCATGTTTTTCAAGTAACTTTAGGTAAATGTTACTGCAAAAAAGAAAAAGCCCATTCATAACAAATAAGATGAACATTTCTTGTGGCTGAGAAACTGTCACAAGCCCACCAATCTAGACTCATTTGTGGAAAGATACATTGTAAGATGATGATAAGGCAACTTGACACCACACTTCATCCATCAATCCAATAAATGGGGTTTTCTCTCAATGTGCCAATTGTGTCTTTTCTGACACAGTCAAGGACTTACTTAACCAAAAAAATTTTAACAGCTGTATATGTTAACATTCTTTTAGAGTTTTAAATTTAAATTACAAATAATACAAAAACTATGCCCAACAAGTTATTTAAAAGGCACTTTGAGATCGTTTTGCCTATCACTATATCCTAACAGTTGTGATTAACTGTTCTACTAAGTGTTCTGACTGTAAAAAAATTCAGGTCAAAATGGGTTTTCTTTCTTAAATCCTAAACTATAAGCTCCTTAACAACAGGAATCCAACTTATTTTGTAATCCACTAGCTGGCACATGCTTAATGTCTGATACAAATGAAAGAACTAAATAGAAGTTTATATCCAAAACTTTAATAAGACAAATAATGAAACACTCCAAAGTCACTGATTATAAAGAATAGGCAATCCATTGGGGATTTATTGCATTTAAAGAAAGCAGATTATTAAAACAAGTATGATAAATACAGTAAGAAAATAACTTTAAATTTCAAACAAAACAGTGAATCAGGGACAGAATTCAAGAATAAGCAATGTAAAGACAGAGTAATAAAATTAGTGCTTAATTAGATTTGGGGGAAAAGCAACTGACTATCTCATAACAGTTTCCCAGATATATTCTAATACTGAAGATACTTTAGCAAGTACATTTTACAACAATTAGAAATATAATAAAGATGTAAATCTAGTTTATTTAAAAGTAAAATTATTTGCTTAGTGGTACATAAAAGGCTTCAGAAATTCAAGTTTAACCAAAAAAAGGAAGTATAATCAAAGAAAGTGCACTTAAAGCTGTTTGCCAGCAATTAAAAAGTAGCTTCTATATTGCTATTAGATGACTTTGCAATCACAAAATGAGAACAGTAATAAAAATTCCCTTTCAACAGTAGCACTAAAAGTTTTAAAACAAAAATAACCCCAAAATGATGACTCTGCATTTCTCATTATCTACTTTTCTTTTTTTAGTGGCTTTTGTAAACCCTCACTATGAGTAAATGTTCTTTTAGATATGATTGTAGTTGCAATTCCTTTTTTAAAAAATTCACATTAACTCTACAGTAGAGCGATGTGATGTGTGTGTGTATATATTTTAATCTTAATAGAGAAAACACCACTGAGTATAAAAGTTTTCAAATAAACTATCATTTGTGTTATTCTCACAGTAGATATGTCATCTCATTCTCACAGTAGACTGTCAATAATTGGACCTAAAAGGGTAAGACTAGTTTTGCCAAAAGGGAAAAAAGTCACATTCTACGTATGTTAAGACAAATGTACCCAAACTCCTCAGAACTAGTGCTATTCATATACTTGTACCTTCTAACATTGCTTATGTGAAGTACCAAAATCTAAAAACAAAAAAATCCAGCCGTCTACCCATAGTAAGAGAATTGCTCTGCCTGATAACACCAGCACAGAAGACTGGGTCCATCTTAGTCTCTTCCACCAGCACAATGAGAACAGTCACCTGCTAACAGATGATACACAGGGTTTATCCAAAGATTCATCTATCTGCAAGTCCAGATGATATAACTATGCCCCACAGACACATAACCAGGGACAGCAGAGGGTTGCAATTCTGAGTAAATATTCTAATGAGTTACATTTTCATCCTTCTCCACCTATGATATATACCAAAAAATATTTGTCTTAATGCATAATGTACTCAGTTGCGCAAAGCTGATCTTTTTAATACTAACATTTTATTGAGGTGATATTAGAATAGTTAAGCAAATGGTCCACTTTTTAAAAGATGATTCAAAATCAAGCACTATTAAAGCTGTTAGGAAACAACTTTGGCCTCAGATATTTGTTAGCTTCATGTTACTTCCCTTAGTGATGTTCAAGTATAACAGGTTTATAGTTGGGACTACCATATACCCTTAGGCACAGGGCACACCCAAATAGGAAAAAAACAGTCCCCTGATAGAGGCAAACTTTTGCTGAGTGCAGTGTGCCAGGTACTATGTTAAATGCTGTCGCTTGTCTAGGGAGCTTCTAAGGAAATCACAGCCATCAGCTGTGATATTTTGGCCATGGTGGGGGAAGCGGTGAATGAAAATGGAAAGTATAAATCTCCACTCTGGGGAAATGCCTCAAAACAAAGGAATTTTCCCATTTCTATCCTATTGAACAATCTAAGATCTTTCCTCTGAGCAGTAATCTCAAAAGACGAAAGTGAATATTTTAAACTGTGGCAGAGTTGTTTCCCTAGAATTTACCCAGCACTGTAAGCCAAAGGGTCCTATACTTACCAGTCTGAATTATTTAAAATTATTCAGTGTATTGAAAAGCAAGTAAAACTAGGAATTTCTTGGGTTTATACCCCCAAGGAGACCACATTCGTTCATCTGCTACCCTTCTAAATGACAAACTTGTGAGGTCTAGCAGAGACCAAGGATCGTAATAGTCAAAGAAGCATATTGTGTACACATTAACCAACAGGTTTCCATTTTAAAAACTTGTTTGATACAAACCTACTGTAGTTTATGAATTTACTCTTCACTTGTAAAAGAAAGTGTCACTTGAATCTCTTTTTAAAGAACATCTACCTCAACATATGCATTAGCAGTATTAACCTGAGAATCAGGAAGGAAAAAAAAAAAGGTGCAAACATAATATTCGCCTTTGGCACAAGGACAACTGGTACAGTCCAGCTCTAAAAGCACAACTGTGAGTAATAATGTACTGCTTGGTCACTGGCCTCTGCTACATTGTGATTCACAGATTTCTTCCCTACCCACAAATTTCTGAGTTAGCATATAGGAAAGATAAAAGAGACTAACAAAAGTTATATATACTTTGCTTCCTTCCAAGCTCAGCACTGAAAACAGACAAATAACTTATCCTACTGGAATACTATGATTAACGGATTCTACTAAGATTGCTCATAAAATACATTAATTGGTTGCAAAGAATTAATTTAAAATATAGCAATGAAGAAGTATGAGTTGAAAACTTTCCACCCTTTTTTGTAAATACCTTCTACAGTTCCAGAAACTTCCAAATGTTAAGCTGAGAGCAAAAGACAGTTAATTATAATTTAACATAAGACTCTACACAGCAAGCTTAGATACTGTGTTCACATTAATCCATGTATGTGATTACTATCATTAAATGGCTATAAAATCTCAAGTTTCTAATTAGGATTTGTGGTCAAAAAAAAA
>NW_022900944.1:20630121-20657395 GCF_012274545.1 Fukomys damarensis
AAAAAAAAAAAAAAAAAAAAAAAAAAAAAAAAAAAAGCCATGTAGTAGCTGGGTTCTTTTCACTGAAGATAAGACACAAGCCCTTGCCCTCTCCTTCCCTATTCCATTTTCAGGACTGGTGCCAGTGCAGAGGTATTACAGCGGGAGGCAGTCCTGCCCGTAAGGCTTCATGGGTGTCTGCTCTGTGCACTTTATTAAAACTACTCCACCCTCCAAACCTAAGGAAGCTACTTGTTGCTCATGACGGTGGTAATTTAATAAAGTACATTATTAAAAACACGATTTTACTTTGTAAACATTTTAAAATTCAGCTTTTCACCTGAATTTTCTCCTGAAAATTTCTATATATCCTTTTTTTTACTCTTAGATTTTTTGTTTTCCCAATAATCTACTTCATTAGGGACATGACAATAAAAGGTTTTGGCAAGAAACCACTTAAAAACATATACAGTGTTTCTAAAGTATTGAATGTTTTTTCATTCCTGTTTTTCTTTTACATTTTTCAAATGCCAGATATTTTTCATATTTTTGTTCTAGGCTTCTATTAGATATTCCATATTTTAAAAGTTTATTTCTTATTGACAACTGTATATATCATGTACAACATATTTTAAAATATGTATACATTGCAGAAGGACAAAATTAAGCTAACATATGCATTATTTCACATAATTGTCATTAGATATTCCATATTAATGGCACTTGTTTTTAAAATGCA
Source organism: Fukomys damarensis (assembly GCF_012274545.1). Lineage (NCBI taxonomy): Eukaryota > Metazoa > Chordata > Mammalia > Rodentia > Bathyergidae > Fukomys > Fukomys damarensis. The sequence goes on from NW_022900944.1 coordinate 20,630,840, forward strand.
ACAGCGTTTTAGGCACAATAGTTACTTCTGGCTCTGCTTTATAGAGAAAGGGATATGAACTGACATCTATACTGTCCAGATAGTATCTTCCTAGTTCTTTACAAGTTAGATTACTTTTCACTGTGTGAAAATTAGAAACAGTGAAAAGTAATCTGAGACCTTAAAGTTCACAAATGCAACGTATGTGTACAAATCAGCCTAGTTTTAAATGCTGGATCTGCAATGAGCCTGGATATGCACGTTAAGTGATATTCGAATACCAAGAAAAATGATACAACTTTCCTGTCCCTTCGGCCCCCTTGACCTTTCACTGCAAGTGCCCCCTTGCATTTCTGTGTCCCAGTGTCAACAGCAGAAACCCACTGTTAGAGCTTTCAATTCAGAATTCAGCTCCTTTTCCTCCTGCTTGGAAGAAGCATCCGGTTACTACTCTGTAGGGAGACTTCCTTTTTCTATTTGGTTTATTTAAAAATCACCTATCTGGTTTGACTTGTAAGAATGAATGATATAAAGAGATATACAAATAAATTTTCTTTTAAAATTCATAAAACTATTCATACTCTTGAAACAGGAGTTAATACCAAGAATCCATCAGAAGTATCTACTGTTTAGAAGGAAATGGAGCAGCACCAAATGGGTCTAATTCAACTGGTTGAGACTGTTGGGACTGATGTGGTGTGATGCTTTGCACCACAAGTTCTGTAAAGGGCACGGCACCAAAGTCATCCATTTTCAATGCATCTGCACTATGGAAAGACCCATGTAGTGAGTTCTGTCTCGGCCGCCCAGGCAGGACAGCATTGTGATCAGCACAGATGTCACTCAGGCCTTGATGTGACTGGTGCCATGGCAGGTCTGGAGGATGGAAGGGCTTGGCACCAAAGGGGTCCAACAGACTTTCCTCAGGTTGTAGGACATTCCCTCTGTCTTTCCCATCAGTCAATGCAATGCTAATGTTCTCTTTAGAGTCCGAGATGGTTAAAAATTCATTGCTGCTTTGAGAGTCTCGGCGGCCCACTTTTTTGTGCCTGCGAGCCCTCTCTGGAGTGCGGTAGGCAGGCTTCAAAGTCTTCTTTGTGCTAGTTGGTGTGCCGTGATGCCGCTTCCCATTACTTTTGGATATATCCTGCTTTGTGCGCCTTTGGCGAGAGGACAGTTTCTGTAAGCTGCGCTGTTTGACTTTCTGCTGCTGGCTCCCAGTTATTTCCTCAAAGGGCACAAGCCCAAAAAGGTCCTCTTTGCTTTCACTTTTACTCGTGGATGTGGGAAAGGGCTGAAAGGGAGTGGAGCCAAATATATCTACACTTTTGGGACAACCAGAGAGAATATGCGCCTCCGGCCCCACTACAGGGCAATCCTGTACATTCACCTTCTTGCTAAATGGCGCCTTTGTGAATACATCAAACTCCTCTTGCTCTAGTCCCCTGGTAGGAAACATCTGTTGACAGAGGTTCTTTTCATTCTCTCCTTGCTGGGACTGTTGAGTGTGAACTGCAAAGAAGGGGACAGCGCCAAACACATCAAACTCCAGTTTGGGAGTGTCTACCCCAGCATTAGCAGATAAATGAGTTGGAGTGAGGAGAGCTGTAATAGGGTCCTGGGTTGGTTCACTGCCAAGTTTTTCTTTGCAGACAGGGTTCATGTCACCGTACTTTGTTTTAGCCTGCTCATACTCAGAATCAGAGCTATGTTTCTCCTCTTCTTCTTCATCTTCAGAATCCATGAGGAGAGGCCTATGACCCAGATTCTCCGGTTCAGTATCATCATCATTAAAATCTTGCTCTCCCTGAATTTCTTCATCCTCTTGCTCTTCCTCTTCACTGCTCTTAGGAGAAGGGGGGTCTGATTCAAAATCACTTTCAGAGTCATCATTCCCCTTTTGCACTTGACCCCGTACTGATGAATTCTCTAACATCTTCTTTCTGGCCCGCTGATCTTTAGATACTGGACTTGCTTTACCATTCCGGATAGGGTGTGCAGTGTTATCTTCTTGATTCAGGGATAAATGTTCAACTTTCTTTTCAGTAGAACCTGCTGGTGAAAAGAAAAATTACTAAAGCATTCCAGTCCATTTTAAAATCCATTTGCAACAAACATGGCACTATATATCTCTCATACATTCCCTTAAAGGAAAAACTAATGCTGTCAATTCTTGTCATTGTACTTGAAGAGATTATTAGGTCCTTTATGCAGACAGACATAATCGCCTCTGGACCCTATACCCTGCCTACTTATCACAGATCCCCTCATCTAAATTTTATTTATAGTACCCTAAATATAAAAGACAAGCTATTTTTCTTCTCCCACCATCAAAAAAGATCATACAGCTGCTTTCTCAGATTCTACATTTCCCAAACAACCTTCTGCTTATATTTCAAATCTTTTGTTTTTCCAAAGAGATTGGCATGAACAGCTTGTTTACTTAGTGAAATGTTTCACTAATTTTGTTAAATCAACATTTTTCTTTTTAAAAGTTGGTATCTTTTGAGTAGAGTTATCATGAGTTCATCCACATCCTTCATATCCTATCAAAGCACGGGACAGACACTGCACCCAAGGACATCCCACATCCACAAGCAAAAGTGAAAACTTCTCTGGCTGACATACACACTCTTTTAACTATAGCACCCATACTCTAAGACATTACATTAAAGCACACTGTATTTAAGACAAATCCCACCATCACTTCCCAAGAAGTGAGAGCTAAGAATAGAGAGTAAAAAGAGGTCATCCATGCAAAGGATGAGCTGTAAGCTGCTCCAGATAAAAGCAACAGAATGAATATGTGAAGGATTGACAATGGGCCAGGGGGACTCCTGCATAGGGTGAGCAGGGAAGAACAGAAATGGCCACACTCTTGACTGTCCCAGTGAGGCCAGGAAAGGAGTCTAGATTTCATATAAAACTGAGTGTAGCTTTAAAACGGGTATAATCAGATTTATATCCCAAAAAGATGACTGACTGCTATGCAGCAAAGATTACAAAGGTGAGAAAAAGTGTGTATGTGGAGCGGGCAACAAGGAAAATGAGTGTGAATTGGTGGCTACACAAATAGATTTGGGAGTTATCACCATACAAGGGTATAGAGAATCAGCCACAAGACTAAAAGGAGTTCATAGGAGAGTATCAAAGAAAAGAAGACACAAAACTGAGACCTTGTGTGTACTGAGCCCTTTCGTGTAAAATATACATAAGTCAGCAGAGGAAGAGAGAGCTACAAAGCAAACTGCAAAGTACCAGCCAAGGAGCACCAAAACCAGGAGAGTGCAACATCATGGAAGCCAAGAGAGGAGAATGTTTCCAGGGGAGACAACACGAGGCTGGATGGTGTCCCAAGGTCCCATAAACTAAGGACAGAAAATGGCCATTGGATCTGGTCATCTTTTTACAAATGGCTGGCAACTCTGACCCCTGTGGTGGTACTAAGGAATAAGCTGGGGAGAAGAATATGGAAACTTGCATCTGGTTATTCTTAAGTACACATATAAGGCTTCAGCATATTCCTTAAAAACAGTTAAAGAGTTTCATGGTATATTTGGTATATTATCAGATTAGAACCAAATCAAATGCAGATTCTCAAGAGTAAGAGTGACTTGCCTCATAGAGCATACTTCCAATATTAAAGACAAGGAATACTTTTAGTGTCAGAACTGCTTTTCAAGGATTGCTACTGAAAGCAAAGCATGTACTGTATAATCGTCCTTCACTCTGGAACATTGCCTCTAAGATACATCAGCTTTCGCCTCAAGCCTACCTGCTCACACAAAGCTGCATATGCACTCTTCACACCTATGTGGATGCCTCCAGTAACATCCCCATGTTTTCTAAAGCGCAATCTACAGAACACTATTCCTGGTAACAAGAACCAAACCTGTTCTGTGGTCTCAGCAACCAAGTCTCTAAGATGATACACTCTATATGCTGCCTCCACCACTGCTCACCCAGAATATGCTCATTAAAGTGGCTAACAAGTCTTACAAAAAAGAATCTTTCATTTTATGAAACCTAGGATTATCCAAATTTGCTTCTGTAAGCTTTTACTTACAGGTAACACTCATTCATTTTTACAAACAACTGTGCAACAAGCATTCTGGGAAAGTTTTTCATTTCTAGGGAATTTAGGCTTATTCCTGAAAGTCTGGAACTTTAATGCAGGACAGATACTCCATCTTGGACAGTTTCTTTCACTTCACCTTCTTTTTCTTATTCTTACATTTCAATTCCAGCCTTCATAAAATATACTGTTTCCCTTACCCAACAGGTAATCACTGCTTTGCAGAAGACATCTGTAGCTAACTGTCTTCCCAACTGCCCTGTCAGATTCTCAACACAGCTGTAATACAGATAAACATTTCTCTGTTGTACAGTGACACACAGAACTTTATTTGTAATTGCCAGTGTGGAAATAAATTTGTAGGATTTTTTTTACTTACCATTTTTAATTCATCTTTGCACATACATCGTCCATTATTTATTCTGACAGAAGCATAATAAAATACCATATACACAACTTTTAAGTATTATCACTAGAACTTCTAGTTTGTTTCTAGTTTCTGGGATTTAAAATAGAACCATGATTCACAAGAAAAAGAAAACCCTCCCTTTTAGGTGTTACTTTTACATAATCCATTTATTATTATTATTCCTTTATTGTGGATAATTAAGACATAGCAAAAAATAATCTAATGAAAATCTTGCCAAGAACAAATCTACTCTCCTGTTTCCTCATGCACAGGAATGGGCTAATAATAGATTTTATTTCATAATATTATTGTGAAGAAAGGACTCAAGGCTGTACCATTATCTACTGGAAAGAGCCAAATTCAATTGCTTGATCCACCAAGCTCAGTCTAGTAACTTTTCTGAGCTCAACAGTTGAAGGTGAATCTAAATGAAAAGACGGGAAGAAAAGGGAAAGGAGCAATTCTATAGCTAATTCAAGATGAATTTAAGTCCACTTTTGAACAGACCAGAAGTAAGGAGACCAACAAATGCATAAGCAACCACCCACCATACAAGCGTGCATTTTTCTGGAAATTATATCTCTCATTTTTAAATATCTGTAACTGTGAAAATAGTGTAAGAAATGGAAAAAGACTTTTCAGAAAGAGCAAGAAAAGATACACTGATCTATGTATGCCATCTTCATGGTTTCAGATTATAACCCCAAGGAGTATGGGCAACTGGTTGGTATAAACAAACTTGTTTAATACTGTCTCCCCTTTACAAAACCAAAGCAACATAAAAATATCCAAATTCCTTTCTCCATATTCTCACAACCCACAAATGAATGAAACAATGAAGTTAAACAAGGAAGTTTAAACGATTTTCTACTTCTCCAAAGTTCCATTCCATCAGCTATCATAGTCAAGAGCAGCAATGAGGTACTCTGAAAATACTACCAGCAACATAAGCTGTCAGCAGGAGGAAGCACAGTGTATGTGCCTGTGGTCAGATCTAACACCTGCAGAAGAAAAGCAGTTCATTCCTGGCTGCCATTTGACAACAATCCTAGACAGTTTTCACATTCTGCAGGAGCAGTAGTCTACCTAGTCATTCACCCTTCAGTGTAAAACTAGACTTCCTGAAAATGAAATGGGAATTACACAAAAATAAAAACAAAACAGTGATGCCTCAGTATCTGAATGGGACTGTTATGGCACACACACCTCACCTACCAAAATCCTCTGATGTTCAAGTCCCCCACAATATGGCACAGCATTTACATATACCCTACTGCATCCTGCTGTACACCTTAAATCATCCCTAAATGACTTACAATACCTACGTGCACTGTAGATGCTATGTAAATCATTGTTGTACTACTATATTTTATAGGGAATGACGAGAAAAAAGTCTGTTCAGACACCATTTTTTAAAAATATTTTTTGATACATGGTTGAACCCAAGGATGTAGAGGGCCTAATTTTATTTTAAGGCAAAAGTCCTATTCAATAAGCACAAAAGCCTGTCAAAGTAAGTAATACACTTTCTAAGGTTGGTTACAATGTACAATGTACAGTATTTTAAAATGTGACCTCTGGCTAAAAGTGCCATGAACTTTTATAATCCATTTCTCTGCCTAACATATTCCTGTAATTTAAAAAACAAAATCCATATATTCCCATTACTGCTTCTGGGAACAGATTGCTTCTGCACAGCTGTCAGATTAAATAATACACATTTGACTTACTCTGAAATTTAATCAGGATTACCTCACTGCTAAAGTTAATTTCCAAAAAGTAAAGCCTAAATATGTTCCTTCATAATTCAATATATCCTAAATCCTAACAATCTCCATATTTGCTAAGATTTGTATTATTGACATAAAAACGGCTGTTTTATAAGCAGGTGGGAAGGGAGCTATAAAAACAGAATAAGCACTCAGAAGTTGTATTTATATAATCAACAAATGTCTAGATTATTATGTCAGTTGTGTAACTTTTCTCTATTTTGGTACACACCAAAATTTCATACACTAACCAACATTTTCATTTTTTGGCTCTAAGTAGGCCACTTCTCTCTGCTTGAATATAGTAGAATGATGTTTTGAAAGAATTACTTCTATCCAGAATATTCTATGTTTTGTGCCTGAGAACTATAAAAATTTCATCTCTTCTGAGTATCTTAGCAAGATGCATTTTAATCAGTGACACTGAAGCAAGTTTACTTATGCAGTGACACTGAAGCAAGTTTACTTACTTATGCAGTAATTAATAAATGACATGCTAAAATCAGTGCGATTGGCTACTATTTACACTCAAAATTAACAAAAGTGTAAATCAATTGAGAGCTATTACTTCATCACCTGTTCCCCAAATAAGAACAAGTAAAACCATTAGTCAAAACACAGCATTAAGATTTTCAGTGAAAAGGGCCAGGAATTTAGGTCAGTAGTTCCACCCCGTGCCTCGCAAGCCCAAGGGCCCAAATTCAATCCCCGGTACCCCCCAAAAAAAAGATTTTCAGTGAAAAAATTCAAAATGTGAATACATTAATACATGTTAAACATATGGATACAATTTTCAGATAACTTAGGTACCAACTTATTAAGAATATTTTCTACTTTTAAATATGAACAACCATTTTCAAAGATTCAATATAGTGGGTTCAATTATTAATTTACTTTCAAAACCAGTAAAAATCAAGACTTTCACAACTAAAAGAAACTTCAGAGATCATATAAACAATAATGTTTTGCACTACTTTATAAACTGAGACTCTCTCCAGAAAGTACACATCAACTTATCACAAGCACATGAACCAGAATTCAGGTCTCAACAGCTAATAGTGTTCTTTGAATTCTTCATTTCTACCAGGTTCCTCTATTTGAAATAAGAGCAAATCCTCATTTTTGAGGTTTGGTTTAATCATTCAGATTCAGCCTGAGAATAAGGTGAATGACTAACATAAACAATGCAGATCTGAGCAAATTACTAAGAACAGAATGAGAAGTTACGAAGTTTTAAATACTCTTGTGTACCTTATAAACTACCAAAATTTCAATTTAAACTACTAAAAAAAGTATCACTGAAAGAAATGTCAAGAGGACTGATCAAAATTATTATACTGATTAAAATTATTATCACTGCTTTACATACCTCACATATATAATTACAAGATAGTTATTCAAAGCTAATAACTAAATACTCAGATTATTCAGAAATCTGCAATTCAGGAGTCTCAGTAAAATAACAGGAATTTACTAAAAATGATACCATTTGGAAACTGTCAAACATACTTCCCTTTAACTGCAGAGGATGTTAAATACAAGTGCTCTTTGATGATCTGTGTTATTTGTAATCATAACATTAGTATATCAACTTCCTTTACCTACAAAGTAGCAAGAATAGTAGTACCTGACTCACAAACTTATAACACAGATTGAAGTGAAAATACGCAAGTGTATAAAACAGTGCTGGTATATTGTAGGTACTTACCAAAATTATAACATAATTTATGCCAGCACCTAACTATATACTATTAAGAAATGAATCCAAGTATTTAAGAAGTAATACTGTCAAGTGCACAAGTGTAGTGCCATGGGTTTTTCAACAATTCCCTCTTCTCATTTTAGGCTCCCACATTAGGGTGAAAATATTCTATAAGATTTGCTATGACCTTGTTTTGTTGTTGTTTTCTGAGACAGGATCTTGCTATGTAGCCCAGGCTGGCCTCAAACTCACAATATACCTGTCACAGTCTCCTGAGTGCTGAGTTTACAGGAGTGTGCCACCATGCCTGCCTGGTCCAACAATGATCTTCCCTAAAACATTTTTTTTCTTCTATCTTATTTACCACAACTTCAAAAGTTTCCCTCATTTCTCATGTCAGATCATTGTCATTACTTCTTACCATTTTAAAGATATGTACTGTTGGGCTGTAGATTTAGCTCAGTGGCACAGCACTGCCTGGCAAGCACAAAGCACAAGTACCTGAGTTCAATTTACAGTACCAAGAAGGAAAAATGTACTTTTACCATCCCAAACTTAGTTCTTGGCCTTTTCTTCTTTCCCTCCAACTTTTGACTGTGGTAACATTAATGCTGTTTTATTAGTATCATCAGTCAACTAGGTCTTGAAAAACAAAACACACAAAGGGACTAAGAGATTTAATCCATCTCACCTTATTATACATAAGGAATTTTGACTTTGTTTGTTTTTGGTACCAAGGATAGAACCTAGGCCCTTGTGCTTGCAAGCTAGGCGGTGGAACTAGTGAGCCAAATCCCTGGCCATAAGGAATTTGAAATGCGCCCAAATTTAGTGCTTGTATCAAGGTCATAGTGATTCTCTTGATGACGACACTATCTTCAAAGTCTTACCCATAAACTCTGTAATTAAACTACCAGTAAAAATAATTAAGATGATTTATGTACATGTATCAACTCCTCAGGATGTATGTAATCATTATGTACTGCAAACATGTACTAACAAAAAAAATTCAATTAAAAAGAAAACCACCAAGATTACCACCTAGCAAAAATTTAGCAGTGCTTATCACAGACCATACAAAATATAATCATAGACTTGTATTTCTTTTGTATCTTCTTTACAAAACCATGCCTAAAAGTAGGTGTGGTGACATGTGTGCCGATGCCAGAGCTTGTGTATGCTGAGGCAGGAGAATCACAAGTTGGAAACCAGCCCAAACAACTCAGTAATGTAGCAAGACGCCGTCTCAAAATAATAAAAAGTGGTAGGTAAAGCTCAGACCCTAGGTTCAATCCCCAGTACTGGAAGAGCAGAGAAGGGGGAAAAAATTAAAAAACATACTAATTGGCTAAGTACTATTATTATTTCCATTTCATTAAATAGTGTTTTGTTAAACCTTTTAAGTACTTTCTGTTAAGACTATATTTTATAGTTTGTAGAGTTAAGTTCTATAAATATTGTAAGATTTTATCAAAAAGAATATTCAACTTCGAAAAAAAAAAGAATATTCAACTTTCCAAAATCCATGAAAGATAAATATTCCAATGAGCCTTAGTTTCCTCATGTGTAAAGTAAAAAATAGTGAAACTTAGTTGAAAGAGTGAACATTAAATAATTATTTGGTAAAAATTAATTAAATATTGAGATAAAAACTACATTACTGAAGTATTGTTTGATAATGAATTCAGCAAGGTATTGAATGGCATTCAAAAAAGATCATATTAGACTTCAAGAAGCTTATCACTCACTCTCACAGGTGTCCAACAATTGTGTTAACTTAAGCATCAAAAACCCACATGCTAATCCTGATTCTAGTTATCTGGAAAATGTGTGACCAGGGTAAAAACAATTAGGCAATTCTGAAAATCAAGGTACCTCACCAAATGGATACAAGAATATGAATCTGCCAATCGAATCTAAGAACATGAATTTGCCCATTTCATGTTTGTAAGTTTTCATAAATGGCAGTTTCTAGATGTTTAGATTTCAAAGACATCAGAGTCTTGCACAGTGCAAAACAAGCCTCCAACTTAAAAGCCAAATGTGTAATTAATGCCTAAGGTGGCATTTCTTTGGTTAGATTTTTATATATACTGCCACATTCTTTTAAACAAATATTTCTTAAAAGTTGTAAAACCCTTATTAATGCTATACTGTTTTAAATAAATACAGTAAAATGTGTATTCTTAAATGAACCTTCATAAATATATCAAAGAGCCGGTCATGGTGGTACACGCCTGTAATCCTACCACTTGGGAGGCTGAGGCAGGAGGATTGCTTTGAGTTCGAGCCCTCGGCTACATAGTGAGTTCCAGGTCAGTCTCAACTACATAGTGCGACCCTGTCTCAAAAAACCAAACAAAAAAAAACCTCAAAGAATTCAAGATACATGGAAAATATCAAATATGAGAAGAGGAATGTGTTTGCATCACACTATTCTCATCACCTTTTTTTTTTCAGTACTGGGGATCGAACTTGGGTCCTTGCGTTTGCAAGGCAGGCCACCGAACCACTGAGCTAAATCCCCAGCTCATCACCATTCTTAAAAATTAGGTTTCCATTTAAAGGGCAGTTGTTCTTTTAGCTATAAAACAAGTGGTGCACTTTTAATCATCTAAGAAGCTTCCAGTGTCAAGGAAATTTTATTTAAATGTTCTTTTCTTTGCTAGCAGATTATAGAGGATAAATGGTTTAAAACTGCTGTATAATTACATGCCTTCTGTTGTCTCATCACAGAAGAGAGGGTGTAAGACTTTAAGACTCACACTGAATTGGTTCGGCCCAAGGATGACTGGATTAGGATTAAGTGTTATCACAATCTGTACTATTTCTCTGAGGTCAAGCGAAGTGACAGGGTTTAGGTAAAAGAACCACAGTAGCTGGGTGTGGCGGTGCATACATATAATTCCAGCACTCAAGTGGCTGAGGCAGGAGGATAATAGCAAGTCTGAGTCCAACCTGGGCTACATAGTGAGTTCAAGGCCAGCCTCAACTATACAGTGAGACCCTGTCTCAAAAAAAAAAAAAAGGTGAGAGGGAGAGGAGAAAGGGAGAGATGGGGGAGAGAGACTGAAGCGAGAAGGGGGTGAGGGGCGGGAGAGGGAGGAGGGAGGCAAACACCACACCAGATGTAAACGGTTTTCTCGGCCAGATTAAAGATGCCATAAAAGTGATATTTCTATTAATTATTCATATTATTGTAGATTTTTCTCCAAGAAAAAGATTAATGCTTTTATTTGCTTTGCTACTATTTATAGCACAGTTTCAAATCAGAGCTGGATATCTCGTTATGAACTATGCTATCTCATACAAGTCTCCAGCCTTCTCTAAGCCTCGGTTCCTACTCTCTACAATAGAATCCACTACTGCGCACATCTTGAAATTGGAAAAACAGAAAGTTTCATTTTCAAGAATTATATTTAGAATCTAAAGAAATAAACTATATATTTCATTATGGCTTATAAAATGGTCCAATATATGAACCTGAACATAATTAAGCCTAACCAAATTAAAAATGAAATAAAATATGGCCTAATTAGTGTGGTCCACATGCCAGTAACACTCTTCAAATATAACTGAAGAATTTCGTGATGCCTTTATGTTTCTGCGGTCATGGGTGTTTATTAAAGTGGGGAGTGCACACTTTACAGTACAGTTCACGCAACCCTGCATTCTGTGTTGCAGACAGTGTACAACCATGCCCTGCAAATAAGGAAAACGTGTGGGTTTCAGACAGAGGATAAATACACCATGCTTTTGATACAGTTTTTCTTACAGTGAATACTAGGAGTTAATGCTTTAAGTAAATACAGAAATAATAGTTACAAAATAAGCCACACAAATAGATTCTCTATTTTGAAGATTTCCTTCAGTAATGAAGAGAATAATAATAATGTATTATCATTGGAACACCATATCACTCATGCTTGGACAGTAGCTGCCATACCTTTAACACTTAAGTTGTGAGAAATTAACAGTAAACAGTAAAAGTATTAATAGTACCAAAAACAGCAGCCTCAATAGCAGCCAATATGTGCTTTTCTAGCATCTTCTCTGTCCTCTCAATAATTCTATCAAGTAGCTAGTATTAAAGAAACTCTAGAAGTTTAGCAACATCCAATATAAGACAGTTAATCTGTGACAGAACTAAGACTTAATCCTAGGGCTTCATGATACCAAAGTCAATGGTTGTTCTAATAAATTACACTACCATCTGTTTAGCAATCTGAAATAAAAGGTACATATACTTTCATGATAATTAAAATATCAACACAGACAATAAGACATTACACTTGTATATACCATCAAATATGTCCTTGGTATAACTATTGATTTTTGTACAATAGTTATTTGTAAAATATAAATTTGCCTATATAGAAATTTTTAAACTAAGAAGAAAAATTAGATTTATTTCATTTTAAAACATGGTCTACCTGGGCCGGGAATTTAGCTCAGTGGTTCCATGAACTGCTTCATAAGTGCCAGGTCCCGAGCTCAATCTCTGGTACCAAAAAAACATGGTCTACCTAAGTGTTACCTTCAGCTAACATTCCTAAGTCTGAAAGTGATGTTACAAGCTAAGCCAACAAACAAACCAGAAAGATGATTCTATGTGGCCAAAAAAGCACTGGCTAACTCCTGAAGTGAAAAAACAAAATATACAATTAGAAGGGATGAGGAGAAAGATTAGAAGAGAAACAGGACCTAAAGGTAAGGACATAAGGAGCAACCACACCTCTGGCTTCCTGGAAAACACCAGGCCATTTACTCATATTGTTCTATTTGCACAGAACATCTTTTCTCCCATTTTTCTTCTGGAAAGTCTTTTCTTAATTTGAAAACATAGTCCAAGCATCAGATTCTGTGATCAATTCCTTAACACCTCTTTCTCCCTGCCAACCACTTCCTCTCTGCTATCTTTCCATGCCAGTGTCACAGGCTTCTCCTATTTTTTCTTCCACTGTGGAAAGCATCATCTCCTCGGATTTCTGAGTTGGAAACATTAGAGAGATTTCTACAATATATCACCAAACACTTAGAAAACTATTTAAATCAATGGAAAAATCAGGCCTTTTCCACATTTCACTTCCTACACAGCTCTTTCAAATGGTGACCATTTAACACCCCTTGCTCAGCAGGTTCTGATATTCTCTTTCCTGCTACTTCTATGTCATTCTTTTCTAACTTTAATATGAGTACTCTTCTCTTTAGTGTTCAGCCAGCCACAGCATTGCCACTTTTCTTCTTAATGACATCTGATCATAAGCCTTCATTCATTAGGGAAACTTTAATATAAAATGTCATGGCACAGACACCAAATTACTGGATCTTCCTTAAGTCCAAACACTTAAACTTTTAAGTGTCCCCACAAGCCACTCAGAAATGTGTCTCTGTTCATAATCTCTGATGTATCCAGATCTTCTACTCACTCATCCCAGAATCATTCATCAATAATAGGTCCCTTGGCTTTCTATCCAGGTGTTGATCATCCCCAATGGCCTCACAACCTTCTTCATGAAGCCTGATTTCATTTCACATATGATTTCAACTCTGGTTACACAAGCACCCTCCTTTCTTTCCACACATCTCCTGCTAATCTCACACAATTTTATAATTATTTGTTGTCTTCTTTCCTAAACCAACTGCAACAATCAACAGATTTATTACACTGACACCACTGTAAGCAAACCACCAGCAAGCTAGGTTGGTTCCATATTTACAGAGCCCAAAATATCCAACTTCTCAGGCCACTGACGTACTGCCACTTCATCTGTCTCAGGAGAATATATGCTTCACAGGGAAAACTGGAGCCACTGAGCATTAATTCTCCTTAACTTCCTTTCGTACACTCCAGTATATCTATGTCTTTCTTGAGAAATTCTGAGATCTCACTAGCCATTTATTCTTCAGTTTATGTTACTAACTTCTCTCATAGTACACTGTTCTGTTTTTGCTTTATGTTTTTGTTGGGGGGGTCTTTGTCTCTTTTCTTAAGATCACTTATTTCTTCTCTTTTAGACTTTCTCCATATATTAACGTAAAATCCTTTTCCTAATCTTTGCCTAACTTTCTCTATTCATAGTACAGCTGGAACCTGCAAAGAAAAACCACCAATGATATCTCAATTTTCTTGTACCCCTTTCACTTCTCAATCCATTGGAATCATTATTCTAACTACATTATTCTTACCTAGATCAAATAATGCTAAATGCTAAACCTAATAGATCACAGTAGTACCTCAGCTTATGAATTTGATTCTTCCCACAATTCTTGTCACAAACCAAGTTGGGAGAGAACCAAATAAAATGGTTAGTTTCAATGTTGACCTTGTGGGGAAATTTGATTATGTTCTCATCCAGTTTGGTTTGTGACCAGAATTGTGGAAAGAAATGAGTTTGTGAAACAAGATACTAATGAATTTCCAATCACCTTATTCCATGAGGATTTCACAAAGTGTGATTCATTATTTTCCGCTTTAGTCAGTTCTCTTCTACTTCTTTTATCTATATGTCCTGGTTTTCCCCCATCTTCACTGTCTTGTCTCTAGGATTACTCTGAATTCTCTTCTCAGCCATCTTAAGCACTTACTAACTCAATTAAGTACAGGATGACCAAAAATTGCATTTTTGGTTAATGTTATAACAGGAATATAAAAACAATTTTGTCAAATTTATTCAATACTAGAATCAACTGGCTGAAATGACACCTGCTTAAGCGACGATCGGGGGTAAAGTGTTAAGTGGTTAGCTTTCCTCAGTGGTTTCCTACCACTTATCTGATAGTAAATCTGCTCTCTGGCCAAGATTACTTCTTGAATGTCAGTGCCTTATACCTAAATGTCTACTAATAAAATTCTAATGCACCCTGCCACCACTGCTGCTACCACCACCACCACCACCATTACCACATTGTCTTCACTGTCTCAGTATCATAGGCCCTTCCGACCTCTCCAGTTTACTTTTCCCCCTCAACTAATTCCACCATCATTGAACGTTTGGACCATACTGAATTGTCTCTGGCTTTGCTCACAACTTTTGCTCTACTCTGAATGTCTTTCGTTATCTTTCCTCACAAGTGTTCATCCTCAAGATTTTTTCGTTCTCTTGAATTCTTTTATTGGTACATTTTAGGCATACATTTACATGATTTCAAGGTACATCCATTTTCCAACAAATGTCTCCTTATTTCCAACAAAATTTTCCTTATTTTTTGCCTTAAATTCTTTTATTGGTACATTTTAGGTATACAGTAGAGTTTCATTCATCATTAGGATCTTGTACCTTTACATGAGGTATCTTGGTTATTTTTCCCCCTTTACCCTACTCTCCGTTCAACCCCCTCCACCCCTCCCTATTTGCAAATCAAAAGGGAAAAGTACAAATTACTATGATTAGGAATAAAAGAAGGATATCTGTACAGATCTTCTATATTTTAATTATTTTACTATAATCATTAACACACATTAGTTGTATAAACTAAGGGATTTCACTGTGATAGTTCCATGCATGTGTGTATCTGTTCTGCTTTGGTTGTATATACCATCCCTTCTGCCCTTTCTCTCTCTCCTTTTATTTCCCTAATAGTCACTCCTTGATCGTATTCACACTTGAAAAGAAAGGAATATCATGAAAAACTCCCATTTATGTCAATAAAATCCAGTACCTCTGATGAAATGGAAAAATTCCTTAAAAATTCAAATTTCAAAATTTACACTAGACAGTAGACGAAGAGATGCACACCAGTAATCCCAGCAGGGAGGATGAGACAGAAGGATCACCCAGATTTCAAGGCCAAGCTAGGCTACATAGTGAGTTCAAGGCCATGCATGTTAAAACTCTCTCAAAAAACAAAACAAACAAAAATAAAATTACACTGGAAAAAAATTGAGCATCAGTTGAAGAAATTACATTGTGTTAAAAAAAATCTTTCCACAAAGAAAATTCTCATAAGCCCAGTTTGCTTCACAGGTGAATTCTACTAAATGTTTAAGGAGAAAAAAAAACATACAAATCATATACTAACTCCTGCAGAATATGGAAGTAACACTTCACAATTCAATATAACTATGAAATAAAGCCTCACAAAAACATTAGAAGAAAAAACCAAAGGCCAATATATTTCATGAATTAAAAGTCCTTTTAAAAAGGAAAATCAGCAATGTATTTTAAGAAAATTCGTCATGGTCAGAGTGTGCCCAAGAAATTCAAGAATGAATCTGAGAGTAGGCATTACCATAGTCTCATCTCCCCCAAGGCCCCATCACACCTCACAGGCAGCGACCTCCATCAATTTAAAGGGTTTCTCATACCTAAGCAACACTGCATCTGCTAAGCAGTTTTTACATCCACCAAGTCTCAGTCTAATTGCTACCTTGTCTGGGAAACAATGCATTGCTCTTCAACTGTTAAAATTCTTAAACTGAAAAGAGTACACAAGAAAAGAAAAATGATGACAAGAATATGCAAAACTAAAGTAATCTCAGAGAAATGAAAATATACTGCAACCAAGAAACAATATGACACTATTTGTAATTTAAAATGTGTGTAATATAAATCTACAGGAATTGCTAAGATGTAAATATAAAAGGCACAGAGAAGGAAAATGAAAAAATGGTAGAGGATCAATTTACAAGGTGTAATATACTAGTAACAGGGTTTTTAAAAAGGGAAGATGGAGGGGTTGGGGGAGAAAGGAAAATTACCAAAAGATAGAAAGTAAGAAAATGTTAAGTTTCTGGACTGAAAAGGCCCAGGTCCCAAGTACAATGGCAAAAAAATGACCCAATACAATGTCAAATATCTTCAATATTTATAGCAAGTTAGTAAGGTGCTGAAAATAACAAAACAGAAGAGGGGGACTAACCAAAGTCATGGATAAAGGATCAGTGATCAGAATGGTATCATATTTCTTGGTAGTAATATGAAAAGGTAGAATACAATGAGGCAGTCCCTATAAAATTCACAGAGAAAATTATACCTAGAATTAATTCCCAGGCAAATAATCAAATTATAGTTTGGGGAAGAAAGATATTTTTTGGCAGCAAAGTTTAAAACTTTTCCTGCCATGCATACCTTCTCAAGAAATGACTAGAAGAGTTAGTTGTTCTATCAATAAACCAAGGAAGAATACAGGAGACAGAAATTTCCATGAAAGCTAAAGGAGGAAAGAAAATACTAGGATTAAAAGTGTGTGTCCTGCCCAGATTGGACAGCTCCATAAGATATGTAGCCAAATAAAAATGATAGCCAATTTAAGATTAAAAGGAAACTTACACTTCAAATGGAGATGAATTAATGACAGATGCATAAAAAATTAAGCAAACAAAAATCACAGTAATTATAAACAAAGTAATCAATTCCAGAAAAAAACAAAACCTTACAGGAGAAAGGAAATGTAATCATGGTAATACTGGACCTCAATAGTGATAATTATTTATAGTCACAAATATACAGATTGAACACTGATTCAACTAAAAACTGTGTCAAAACTATGATGAAAGAATGGGGGAAGGATATATATTAGATTCAGCCATATGTCAACACCTCTTTTAGGTATGTACCTGAAAGTTAAAGATATTTATTATAAGGATACCCACATACACGCGCATATAGCAGTACAATTCACAATAGCTAAATCTTGGAAATGTCTATATACCCATCAAAAGATAAATGGACGAAGAAAATGTACTATTTGTATACAATGACGTACTACAGTGCCATAAAGAAGGATAAACCTCATCGTAGATGCATCTTGAGAGCATAATGTTAAGTGAAATAAGTCAGATACACAAGCTTAAAATATCCCATGGTTTCTTTTATATGAGATTCCCAAAATATAATAAAGAGCAAAATAAAAGACAAATAATAGGAAGTATGAAAATCTTTTTCAAATGGAAAGGGGTCCAATAATGGAGGAAGAGAGTAGGGGAAGGAGGGAGAACAATGCAAAATGATTTGGGATGTATTATGTAGATGTATGAACTCCCCATATGGAATGTAATCACTGTGTACTCACAAAAAATAAAAGCTGAAAAAAAGCACCCTACCCCAAGAATACAGGAGGATACATTCTGAAGATGCATTGTTAATCCATTTCACATGAACACTGTCTGCCTAAACTAAGACATCTAGATCATCAGTAGATAGTGGGGGTGGCGCAAGATGGGGATAATCACAGCGCCCAGCACATGCCTGTGAGGTACAGTCTCAGTCTCCCAAAATACAGTCTTAATTTAATCTTTTGTGATTGTGGTCTCTGAAAAAAAACATTACTATATCTTCTGCCTGCCTCGCAAGCACAAGGACCTGAGTTCAATCCCTGGTACAAAAAAAAAAAAATTAATATGTGCCTATAGTCTCAGTTACATGGAAGGCCGAAGGAGGAAGCCAGTAGCAAGACCAGCCTGGACAAAACAGACTGGATCTCAAAAACATGACAAACTAGGAATAAAGTTCATGGGTAGCACACTTGCCTGGCATGTGCAAGGGCCTAGGTTAGATTGCCAACACCAAAAAACAACAAAAAAGGTTTTTTTTAATAGTAATGATAAACTCAAGAAGGATAAAATGAAAACTAATCCATTACAAAGTTAAGACTTAAAGTGTAGCTCAGTAATAAAGCACTTGCTTAGCATGAGTTTATGCTCCGGGTTTGATTCCCAAGACCACCAAAAGAGAAAAAAACTTTAATAAGGTTCTAACAGAATTTTTTAAATACAAAGAACAGAATTCCTAATAAAAGCAGTGTAAGGAACACTAGATTCAGAATAGTGGTTCTTAAATGCATATTAATAGACTTAAACTTGCTAAATTCTTACCCTTCTGCCTCGTGACTTTATTCTCAAGTAACATTCTCCGTATGATTTACTTAAAATTGTTTAGTAATCATTAACTCTCAAATCCAAGTGAGAAGATGGCTTATCACATACACATATTTTGCACTGTGTATATATACACACACACATAATTAGGAGTCATTTCTTGCTTTTCTTTGTCCTATTCCTAGAAATCTCCAGAAGCTTTATAGTCTTAGAATATTAGGTAGAATACATATTCATTGAGTAGAATCCCCTTTACTTTTTCAAACTTTCCCCTAACCTTAGGGGGAGAAATAATTCTTTTTCAGTAGATTAAATTACCTTAATATTAAAGGAAAATGAATACCACCAATATTTCATTTATACTTAAAAACTATATATGATAGTTTATTTAAGCTTTGTAACACACAAGTCAGTGAGACTATATCATTTTACTTTACATTTTTTGAATCTGATAATTATCGAGTTAATAATGCTGAATAGTGATTACTTCTTTTTCCTCTGGAGGCACACTACTACTATGATCTTTCACTCTTTTGTTCTATTTACTTAATTTCTCATAACTAAATCATCCTAATGACCATGTTTACATGAACATGTCTAATAAACTTTCTGGAGGGAGGACATTTATATCAAATGGTATCTTTTATGGATAGTGATAATTTTGTAAACTAGTCAAATGTTCATTGACTATTATTAAGTAGCAATTAGGTTGGCTACTGGGTAGTATCAAAAGACAATCATGCTTCCAAACCAATGCAGCATTACATATATATAAGTCAAACAACATAATAGCAACAACTGAGCTCAATACATAAGCATATTGCTAACTTCAAAATCTCTAGGTCAACTTCAACTTCAAATAACAGTATCCAGAGAAAAGACCAAGTGTTGAAATTTACTCCAGCTCCTGAAGCTACTAGTTATTTTCCCAGGGTACTATCAGGAGCTATTAAAGAACAAAAATGTCACTGCAGAGGTCTGTGCCAACGTTAAAAGGACAATGCAACTCCTTACAGAGTGGGAAAAAAAGCTAGAAAATGTTTTCTGTACACAAATGAGTACCTGACATCATTGGTTCTTCAAGACTAACAAAGATTATTTTGAGATATTATAATTTTAAAAATTATCAGCTTTGTAACCTAGGATATTGCGGATGTAGAGGAGCACAATTATATATATATATATATATGCAGATTAAGTAAATTCACACAGATAGCTATTCTTCTGTTAAGGCTGTCAAGTTGTCCATGAAAGAGACAACTTGAGTGCAGCCAGCAGAAAATAGTTAAGAATACAGACTGTTTTCAAAAATAGTAAAAACTAAAATATAGGGTGTGAAAGCAGTTAGAAACAGTATCAAAACCGTGTTATATGTACTTGACAACCAAATTAAATATCTAAAAGCTGTATGTTATCTGTTAGAAATTCTGAACATTCAATTCTTCTTTTGGCTTTGTACTCCTAAGCTTTCCTGTTGGTGTTACTCTTCCATGTGCCTTTAAAATGGTAGTGATAAGGAGCACTATTATGTAATTTACCTGAGGGATTAAAGAACAGAACCAAAAAGCAAGGCTGACAGTTTTTGTGAACTAAACCTTCACCTTCTAACAAGCGTAATTTCCTACCACATATTTCCCTTCACCAAGATTAAAACTGATTTTTTTCACTGTGACTATAACACACAAAAAAAATTTATTTATGCCAAAGTGAGATTCTTTTTCCATCCTATTTTTGTAATTATTAACAGTGTAATTACTTTGAAATTATTACTAAATATAGTTTTAACTAGTCAATACATAAATTCTGGATTGAAATCAAAAGCTGGGCTACTATAAGAAATAAGTAGCTAAAACAAAAAGACTATGCCCCCCCAAAAAAAATTTACTATTTTTTAAATGTAACTACAAGATGTATAAACTAGGAAAATATCATATTTTTAAGCAAATACTAAGTATAAAAGTATCTTTAGATATATTTTAATTATAAAAAATGGAAAAATATTTTCATATGTGGGTTTTCAAAAACAGTATCCAATAATAAAGTTGAAAATTTAGTTATGTTGCTATTATATAGATAAACATTTTTCTAAGTTGGCAAACACACACTTGAATATCCCAATGCAACAAACATTAGGAAGACAAGGGCAGCTAAAGATTAAAATATTCTATTCTACCTCCGTAACTAACAGCTGATTTTTACTCTCATTTTATATTAATAAGGTTTTATTGTTATACATATTTTTTAATGATAGTGATGCTATATATGTAACTTGCCTGAATGAGAAATGAAACGAACAGAACCAAAAGGATCTTCTGGAGGATGGGTATGTGGAGCAGAAAGTGGGTCTACATTCTTATCTGAGGATGATCTCTCCTCGAGCCTGTCTGCAAAAATAAGATGAAACAAAAAAGAAAAGAAAAGAAAAATGATCTTTAAATCAAAAGTGATATACTTGTATATAAATAAAAAGTGAAATTAAACAAAACAGCCTTTTTGAAAAGTATTAGATTCAGAGTTGTACTGTTCTAAGTAGCAAGGCATAATCTGGAGCCTAATACATTATTTCTTGCCACAAAGGCAAGTCTAACAATATAATCAGTACTAGCTTTCATTAAATACAATTAAAGCAATAAAATAAGCCACGTGGTTGATTAAAATATTAGTTATCTGTAATGTTGGAGCATATTAGACCTAACTGTAAACCCTGTTAACTAAACAAAGACATATTTGGCAGACTTTCTCTAAAAAAATATATAAGAAAATATTGCAAATGAACATTTATCCATAAATAGGTAAATTCTATTTCTTAATAAAAAATAATTCACTATATTTTACTTTATTATTCATGTCTCATTTTATTTTGTATTAGCATCAAGTCATTCACATACAAGCACAGATACAAAAACAGATAAGGACAGAGTTTATTTATTCATTCAATAAATATACAGTATTAGCATGTAGTATGGGCCAAGCACTGTTCTAGGCAATTGGCATGTAACACAAAACAAAACAAAGACCCCTGCCCTCATGTAGCTTATATAGTGACAAAACAAATAAGAAACGAGTATAGGAAACAATGTATGCAGTATGTTTTTAAAAGCTGATGAAGAAATAGAGAAAAATGTAGCACAAAGGAATTAAGGAAGTGGGCAGTAACAGTAAAATAGTTATCAGGTAAGTTATTAGGTGAGAAAAGACTTTAAAAAGTCCAGGAAGTGGATACCTGGGGAACAGCTCCTAGAAAGAGCACACTCATGGCCAAGTAGGACTAGTATGTTAGAGGCAGAGTTGATATATCTTAATTTGATATATAATTATCTTTTTCCTGCTCACAAACTCTTCCCATAGTGCACTTGTGTCAGCTGAGAACTTCCAGATTTCTGTAGAATGTCTCTTTCCTCCGATTCTTAGCAATTAAAAGTATGCTATTTGAGACTTATTCAGACAGCTGTGTTAGGCATTCCCAAGACTATGTCGTAGGTCCATCACCACTCACATAAATCCAATTCAGATTTAGGCTTGCCTATAGTCAAAAATTCCTTGTTGGTTTCAATCCCATTCTAAGGTACAAGTATGGAAGGGTGGGAAATGGAAATACAAATAAAACTGGAACTCCTAAAAATAACTTCTGACTTAAGACAGAAGCAAAAGGCCACAGTGTAAAGCTGAATTCCCACAGAAATGGGGAACCTTCTAGAGCAGTGGTGGGGAACCTATGGCAAGCCAGTGGAGTAAGCTGTTTGTTACCACTGAAAGAACTTAAAGGTTGATATCACTGTTTTAGAGCTTTCAATGAATCAAATAGCCTCCAGCAGCTGGTGCTTAGTTAAGTTCACCACCACTGCATGACAATACTTCTCAAATTTAGTTAATGTGCGTTCTAATCACTGAAGACTTAATTAAAATGCAGAGGTCCTGAGATTTTGCACTTCAGCAAGACCCCAGGTGTCCATAAAGCACAGCTCTAGAAAATGCAAGACCCTGGAATATATAATATCCTAAATATACAGAACTGGTAGTTTTAAAAAGCCTTTAGGACAAGAGACACAATTAACAGCTTTTACACCTACAATAAATTCTGCAAAACCCACATAAAATCCTGGGTTGTTTAAATTTTTAATTAAAATTTTGTTGAAACAATAAAATTATGTTGAGGGACTGATACTCAGTACTGAACATCTGAAAATTTATATGCAAACAAGTTTCTAAAGTGCTACTTTTCAACTGCAACACAAAATGATAACAATGAAAATTTATTTTAGGTCTTATGTTTGAAGATAATAAATGTATATTTAATTCAAGAAATCAGTAAATGGCCAGGGATTTAGCTCAGTGGTGCCGTCGCCTGTCTCTCAAGTGCAAGGACCCAAGTCTGATCCCCAGTACCAAAAAAAAAATCAGTAAATGTTCACTGTACCATAAAAAAATTTTCCTTAATATTTTGTAGTGAAAGCATCTATTTAAGAGAAGCTAGTCTTATAGCATCCTTCTAAAAAGTAATGTTCGAAAATACATAAGGAAAGGTTTTTAACTTACTCTACCAGGGAGGCATAAATAGGCCTAAGATTCACTGAAACAGAGAGACTACCTGTGGATTCCTCTTTTATCAACTCCAGAATGCACTTACAGAGTAACTCTGACCCAGGAAGTATTCCTGGTCCTCCTAGACTTCCTTTTCCATCCCCTGCCCTCAAGATTCTGGTACATGAACCAGTGAGGACAAAGGAAATAAGGACTGGGAAAGAACAACTGGGTAACTTAGAATAATAACCACCACACAGCAATGTCCAAGAACTCTCATTCTTAAAAAAACGTAAGAGTACAGAAGTACTTACTTAAGTCTGAATTAAGACCAAACTTCCTTCCTAAGCAATCTATATCACAATTATCAAGATTCCTACATTAAATGTAGTTACCTGGACCTACAGAATCATTATCTGAGTAGAAACTTGAGAATCTGAATTTTAACATGCTTTCCAATTTACAAACCACTATTATACCAAAGGTGTCCAGATTATAAAGCTACAAAATTACTACTAAGGTTCTCTGAATCCTTATGCACTTGTTATACTGCCTCCATCAATCCATGTGGGAGTTTTATGGTACTATAAATAAAGAAAACTGTGCAGTTATGACAAGAGTACAAACATTACCATGTAGCAGTAAATTAATTTTTATATAAGAGTCCCCATAAGTAACATTTTGGGAGACATTATTCTATATAGAGTTCATTATTTTAAAACAGCAATTATTTTAAAACAATAAATTCATAATAAAATGAATCATATTCTCATGTTTCACAAAACAGAATCAATGTTTTTAATGAAATGTTTCTAAGTCACTTGAATTTCTAAAGTTCACATGGTAAGCTGGGTCCCAAGACACAAAATACAAAATAAATACACATTAATTTTACAGATGAATTTTTTTTTTAACCAGGGACTGAACTCAGAACCTTATGCTTGTTGAGGCAGGAAGTGGAACTACTGAGCTAAATCCCTGGCCCAATACACATTAATTTTAAATAATTATAAATAAAAATAAATAAAATGGTTAGATTAAACCTACTTTTCAAATATAGACAGCCCTAAAATGTACTTAAGAACTACTCTCAAATACTGGTTTTCTTTAAATCACAGTAAATCCTGAGCTTCATGTCCAATATAAGAAACTCACCTACCTCTTCCTGCTTTCCCAAAAGAATTATATTGGCAAAGACAGTTACCTTTTCAAGAATTTTAATTGATATACATGACAAAAACACAGAAATCCTAGAAACTTAGTATATTCCATAATATCACCACAAAATTTTCAAAGTTCTAAAAAGTTCATTACATGATTATATGCATAATGGCCAAAAAAGCCAAAAGATCTTAAAGACTAAGGTCGTAAAGAGCAGTCTTCCTTTATCTGATACCAGTAAAACTGAAAAGTATTAGTCTGCTCTGAAGGCATAGTAATAGATCTAAATGAGCTAAAAAGAAGTGAGAGTTAATGTTTTACAATAAACTAATTTCGTATTCAGACACATTTTATTCTGGCTTTGTAGATAAAACACATTCAGTAGAACTGCATGCAACCACAATCTTCGGGATCTTCTATTCCTTTGTACTTATTTTGATGAAATTTTAAATGAAAACAGATCCACCATCAGAAAAATTTAAGTATTATTCTTATTTAATAACTATACGATTATTTGAATAGTTTTCCCAAACACCTCAACTCTAATTACCATTTAATATATTAAATATTATGACAATTAGATATGTAAATTTCACATCCAAATCTGGATGGTTTGGTACAAAAGATAATGACAAATACAAGCTTAAATTTAAAAAAATATTGCACAAGCTTTATTACTAATGCTAAAACTTCTGAAAACATATACAGCAGTGAATTACAATGAAAGTAAAAGACAAGTTTATTTTATACGTTAAAGCTCTTTGCATATTATATTCAATGAACTATTTTCTTAAAGATCACTAAAAAAGTTATCAACTTCTAATATTAATATCTCAAAATGTTACTATGTTTTTTAAATTATCTTCTGGATAATATACAGAAGTTAAATATTTCCTAGACAGTATATCCTTTCTCTTTTTTTTGTAAAAGAACTTTACAAGTAAAACCTTATCTCTTTACAAGTAAAATGTTAAATGGCAATATATTATTCTGACTGTAGGTTGCTTCCCAACCATTGCATCGTTATGTAGACAATACCTATATTTTTAAGAACCAGGTAATGGCTTTCCGTTTCTCGCTAAAAAGCATTTCAAAACTAAATATAAACTGTTTTAGAAGCAACTGTGAAAACTGTTTAACAAGTAACTGTGCCAAGAAACAAGGCACAAATAAATATCTTGTTTTGGTATTTCAAATGCATGAGTAATTTACTTCTTCATTTTGGAAAAAGTTGTTAGGGAAAGAAAAACCAAGCAATAATGCCACCAATTTTCACTGTAATCAGTCCTCCAATGAAATTTGGTCTCTTGCCTAACAGTATAATTTAAACTCCATCAAGTAGATCAAATAAATACATACTGTTTGTATCTGAAAGAAATAGTAAAAATGACTGAACAGCACACTTAAAACTTTTGAGAAAAAATGTTTCTAAACTACACATTCTACACATTGTTAATCTATAAATTTTATTAATGATGTCTGAGTTTCTCTGATCCCTGTTACAATAACTGTTAGTGATTAAGGAAAAGAGATCATTTTCCATTGGTTTTCTTGTTGAAATTTGTCCCTTCTGCTATTGATAATTGCCCACAGAGCCATTTCTAATGTGACCTGTTAATATTAAGTGAGCAGCTGAGAAACTTGATCATTTAGATATAATTTTTAAATACCAACTGAAGACCAAAAACCTCAAGTTGGAACCTAAAGATGTTTACAGGTTAGAAATGGAAAACTGGTATTTATTTATAAGAGTCTAAACTCTTTAAAAGCATTATTTCATTAAGTTCTCCATGGGATCTCATGAAGTAGGTATCATCTATCCCAGGTTATAAAAAAGGTTGTAAGACTGACAGCAGCTAAGTGACTTCACTGAGATTATAATTTTATTAAATGCCATTGTCAGGGATCAAATCCTATTTTCTGACACTGTCTGTTAAATTAAGTGCAAAGGCCTTTCACTAAAATGGATTTCAGTAGCTTAGGAATGACTCTTCCAAATGGCACAGGTTGCTCCAAGTCTGACTTTCAGACAAAGCTATTCCTGTGCTTTCATTAGTATCTTTCTACAACGAACACTGCAATGAAGTCTAAACTATCTTTGGCGTACATGTATATATTTTA
>NW_022900944.1:20657534-20661330 GCF_012274545.1 Fukomys damarensis
ATACATATTATATATTATACATGTATATTATATATATTACACATATTATATATAAATTATACATATTATCTGATACTGAAGTTTGAAAATAAATAGCTGGTTCAAGATTTTACAAGCTGAGCCAATTACTGGTGAAGTTATACATATAGGCACATTCATATAACAGTCTTGCCTACGCCAAATAAACAAAACTTAAGTGTCATTACAATTCTAAGCTTAGAGAAGCACATTTTATAAGATAAAAAATGAGAATATTTTATCTCCATCCATAAATTCATTTTTTTAACTTTTTTTACACCTAAGGAGTAAATACTGATTTAGTACACTCTTGTCAGAACACAGTAAAATGAATACCCTTTGCTTTTAAAATACTCCTATAAGTTATGATTTAGCTATTTCCTCTCTCTTCCACCTACCATCCCTTCAAAAGGAAGAGATACTTTTTTTCTTTGGGGGCTCTTCAACATAAATTACAGGACAAAATGCTAACAAAAAAAAGTATGGTTTAAAAAAATGTAGTAAGATATGATTGGTTTTACCAGTTAACAAACTTTTTATTAAGAGCTCAGACTCATTTTTTATCTACATTTAATCAATTAGACTTTCAGAATATATACCCAATATGTAAAATACAAATTTAAATATCAAACAATTATCCTTACATGAATGCAAGAAATTTATAAATTTTACATAAAATATATGCCAGTTTGAAACAAACATTTCATCTATTAAATGTATTCAGAAGATCAGTTAAATGAATAAAATATGAACTGGGCACTACTGGGATCTTCTTTTCACATGCAGAACGTAAAAACACACTTTTGTATGCGCATGTGCGGTGCACAAAGATGCCTCAGAAACGTGAAAATTATCTGTATATTCCAGTAGTAACCGTTATGATCCTACTTTGAAATTCTCAAAACATCCCAGATCCCTCTTCAAAAAAAAAAAGAACATTTCTAAAACATGTATGGGGAGGGTTCACATATTATGAGGTAGTTTAAGAAAAAGCAATGAATGATTCCAAGTAAAAACATAGAGATAACTGATTTAAAGTGGAAAAAAATTTATTTAACTTTTACCATATTGGGACAACAAAGCAGCCCTTTCATGTAACCACTCATTAAAAAGGTTTTACAGAACATTAACATAATGCAGTAACCCCCGTTTTCTTTCAGGCATTTTCAAAGGGCATTTCAGACCCACAATATCTTCAAATGAGTGTGCAAAAAACAGCTCCAAAATGATTAGTAAGGTAAGATACGGTTTCCCTTTTTATTTGAACATTAATTTTCCATGTTTTGGAGATATGCTGATTTTAACATTCATAAATATGTAGTTATTTAAATGTCAGGATATCATACTGTCAGCAATCTTGGGATTAACAGCTACTATCAAGCAACTAGTTTCTAATGCACACAACATAATTTGATAGTATACACGAAAGAAGATAGCCTGAATTTTGCCCTCAAATGCGCAAAAAGAATTTTTTATATATCTCCTCAAAAGTCTTTGGCCTTGCTGAATAATTATAGAGTTGTTATTTTATTCTGATGCAAAATAAGCCTTCAAGTGTCCCTTACTTGATCTTAGAAGGTCAAATTCTCTGTCCAACAATTCTTCTTCTGTTAACTTGGAGAAATTATCCTCTCCAAAAGGATTCCACCCTGACATATCTGGTGGGTTACTGATGTTCTTCTGACTTGTAAAATCTGCAACTGCCTCCTTCTCCGACATTGACCTATTATACAACAATTGAGAGAAGCAAAAGAAGAGAAACAAAAATATCAGAATTAAGAAAAAAACTTACAGTGCACCAATTCACACTTTATGAATGCTTAAATAACCAGACCATTTTATTGTAATGGAGATGGCAGATTATGGGTATGGGTTGGAGAGAAAGAACATTTGGGATGTGAACCACCTCCATAAGGCATACTAGCTGTGTCATCTCCTGTATAAAGAACACTAGTTGTGGTCCTTAACCTCTCTGTGCAGCAGCTTCCTCATCTACAGCAGAAGAGTGACAGTCTCTACCTCACAGCATTATTGAGGAGATTAAATGATGTGACACATGTAAAAGAAGAGTAGAGTATCTGGGAAAAATAAAATAAAATAATAAAGTAAAAGAAGCATAAATAAATAATAAATACTAGTTATTATTCCCACAGCATACAAGTTTGAAGGTGCAAATCAGCTACAATACCAAACAGCATTACTCTAAAATAACTACTTACTAAATACTGTCCTGGTTATGCAGGATACTACAGTAATTTTCCTTTTGAAAAAGATATTCCTTACATATAGCTACCCACAGAGGATGAGCTACTAGGATTACTTTATAAAGTGGCTGAAATTAAATAACAGTTATTTTGTATGTTCATAATCAATTATTCCTGGTGTTTAAAACATCTATAGTCTGGAAACTGAGAGGATTGGTTCTCTGAAAGTTACCTGACAGGGTTCTGGGCTTTTTAGAGAAGATGTGAGCTGAAAGCCAAGGGTCCCTGGGTACCTCTCCCTTAATCCAAGCCTGGAGCCACAGCACAGGAATGAGGTAATGTAACAAAGCTGTGCAGTTCCTTTCATAATTCAGAACCAGATCTTCTAATACCGACAGCAGAGAAAGAATATCCATGTTCAAAGAAATATCTCAAGTTTGCAAAACTTGACTCATTCTTTAAATTCACTTTTTCTCTTGTCATCTTATTCTCACTGCCACTCTCACTGTCTTAGAAGGGAAAAGAAGATAAGATGTCCATCCCTTATTCTAAGCTCACTCAGTATATCTGAACCAAGAACAGAATGTTTAATCAATTACTTTAGGTTAGAGTACACAGAGAAAAACACTAATACCTGGAAGTACATAAATTTGCTTAGTAAACAGAACTTAAATATTGCCATGGCCCAAATCTGCCTGCCTAGGACAGAAGCCCATCTCTAATCCAAAACTGCTTTCAAGCACTTTAAGGGCCTCTCAGAACACAGAACAGAAAGGGGAAAACTCCAGAACATGACCCCTTCTCCACTCAACAAATGCATCCACTTCCACAATAATTTGCTTTCCACTTACAGGAAAAATACTTGCCTGTTGGCACTATACGAGGAGTCCACTATGGTTCCAACCTGAGCTGGAAGTGATGAAGTGTAAGAAACTAAAGTTGGTGAGAAGTCTTGAGGGGAGGTAAGATATTCAGGTGATGCCTGCTGTTGAGACTGCTGATGCTGAGCTAGCATCTGCTGCTGCAAGAAAGCCTGCTGATACTGCTGCATCTGAAACAACAAACACCGCCACCTGGATGAACTCTCGATTCACTGAAGCATTTCAGTTTCACAAATATTTATTCTATTTCTTCCTTTTCAAACTGGTGGAAAACTAGAAACCTAGAACACAACATGTATTTGAAGGAGCAGCTCTGTTAACTACAAAACTATAGCACGATGAATTATATCTACTTAACAGGTTGTGAAGCTAGGCTCCCTTGGCAATTTTTTTAAAAATCCTTTCTCACATGCCCACTGGCTTGAACATAAGTGGTCCAGGTATGACTGTCCCATAGGGCGGCTTGTACCACCAGTGATACTTGAATGACTATCCCATCAGGCACCCTGAGCCACCAGTGATATAAGTGGTACAGTTACACAGGGGACAGTCATGTACCACTTGTGGTTCAAGCTGCCAAGCAGCAAAATAGGTATTATGGCCCTATCATAAATGTTAAATATTTTAAGAAAAAGCAAGATAGTACTTAAAATCACTAGTATCCTAGTTACTATTTAAAAAAAAAAAACACTA
>NW_022900944.1:20661406-20734911 GCF_012274545.1 Fukomys damarensis
AAAAAAAAAAAAAATCCTGAAGCACAGGTATCTGAAGCACATATACTTTTCCTTTAAGTTTCATTTTACTCAACAGTTATTTACTGAATGACAGGGACACAGGGCAAAAGACTGGATAACATCATTTTCCTTATAAAAGAGCCATGGTACCAGTCAATTCCAATGTGCCATTTTCAGGTATCACAGGTCAGTACAATTAAAGGCTTACTGAGAATATATGGCTGTCTTCAATAAAATACATGTCAATTCACTAACTTGAACTAATTTTGAATTGTTAAATTTTGTATGATTTATACTGTGAATTCCAAAATTATAATACACACTCAGAAATCTCTAGAAATTATACAACACTTACCACTGTGGGATACTGTGACGCAGGAAGTTGTGGCTGGTATACTGAATGCATTAAAAACTGTTGCTGAAGTATCTGTTGCTGCTGCACTGCATGCTGGTACTGAGAAAAGAAAATAAAATCAATATTATTCATGCCTTTCTATGCCAGAATCTCTTTTTTCTAAGTATTGATTTTACCAGAGCAATAACATAGAAAGTAGCTACAGTGTATAAGTAACTATAAGTTATATTTTGTTATCAGAATTCTTTTATTGTCAATGAAGCATAACAGATTGAACTAAAACCTTATTCAAAGCAGTTTAAGAATGTTTGGAAGAAAGCCGATGCTAAACATTTTCACCATCTCGTCCTAAAGGATATAAAGGCCGCTGAAGCAACTTCAAGCCAGGACCTATTACAATAAATCCCACCTTCAGTGGTATCTTCTGGCCATCCCATACACCATTTCCTTACCCCTTCCACTCTAGCTCTATTAATCAAAATTACAGGGTGACATCCCTGAGAAGTATCATGCATAGAACTGGCACAAAAATATTTCAGGAAATGAGAATGATGGTGTTAACAGTAGTTCAATTCAAAATTTTAGTGAAACCAGAAATTTGTAGATTCTGATGAAGCAGAGGACAGAAAAGACTTAAGACTTTTTTTTGCCCTTCCAATTTGCACCTATCCAGTCAGATAGACCAAACCAGTCAGAAAGAAGCACAAAGGAAAAAAACTAAGAAAATGTCACGTTGAAAAGACTAATATTTTCCCACAATAGCATTATTAGTCTATGAATTCAAAATGTAACCTCAAACAGATAATACTCATCACAAATCACATTTATTCTCAAATACCAAATGACTAGATGTACATTCTCTACTTCCTAAGGCCATGATGCAACCCAGTTTAATTGAGTATCCTTAAAGTATCTCATCAAGTGCAAACTACATACTGTTTTCTATTCAGGAAACAGGTAAAATTCACACTTTGAATCTTCAGTTCAAGGTGCGTATCTTAAGTCACTTTTCTCGTTCCACCTGATACCCCAAGTTAAAGGAGGAAAGGTTTATATGGCTCAGTTTGTACGTATTTCAGTTCATAGTTGGCTGGCTCCGAGGCAGGATGGCATGGCAGAGGGGCATCACAGAGTAGAAACAGTTCATGGCAGGCAGAAGGCAGCAAGCAAGTGACAAGTGGCAGTAGCAGCTTCTTTCTGTCCTTTTATATTCCACCTAGGCTACGCTTAAGTTCTGTCCTCACACGCAGAACTATGTCAAACCATTCAGTGGACTCATTTAGTAACCACACACCCTTAATCCCAGCATCACACACTCTAGATCCAACCATCCCTCAAAAAGCCCCACCTACAACCACATGAGGCTTTGGGGGACTTCTAGACCTTGACATCATCCGCGTGCTGCTGGTTTTAGGTGCATGCAGAACCCAAGAGTTGTGAGATTAGGAAGGCTTCCACCCAGATTTGAGAAGGTTTGGGAGGTCAGGCAGTGTGCCTCGGAGAGGGCAGTGTGTAGAGCTGTGACTGTAAAACTGAACGTGCAGTGAAGACCCAGAAGATTGAAGGAGCCAGGAGTATAGATCTGAGGAAAGCTGCAAGGAGTGACCAAAACTAGACAAAGAGAAAAGCCATGGGCACAACCACCAGAAGTGCTACAGAGGTGGAGCCACCAAAACTTCAAAACTGTTTGAAGTTCATAACTTGCCACAGATTTCCAAGGATGTTGGACATGAAACTCTAGGATTTAAGGTTTGCCCTGCTGAATTTTGGTCTTTCTTTGGTACCATTCCTTTCTATCACCCTCTTTGTACCTTTGGGAATGGAAATGGCTATCCTGTGCCACTGTATGTTTTCAGCGTTTAACTTTCTTTTCATTTGTACAGGAGCTCAAAGCTAAGAGTTTGCATTAAATCTCAGAGGAGACTTTGGACTTGGGCTTTTTAGCAATGCTGAAAATGTTAGGACTTTGGCAACTCTTAGAGATAGACTAAATGCCTTTTGCATAAAGAGATGTGCACAACTCTTTCCGGGGACTGGGGGCAGAATGTTATGCCTGTATCTAGATGTCTTCCCTCAAAGCCTCATAAGATCATAGATGGGGCTTTTCAGAGGTGGCTGAATCTAGGGTATGTATGCTAGATCAAAGGTATGATGCTGGGATGGATTCATGGTTCGGTCCTAGGATTAAAGGGTTAAATGTTTCTTGCCCAAAGGGTGGATAGCCTGGAAAAAATATGAGACAGAAAGAGGATCACCTGTCACTCTTGGGCACTTGCTGCTAGATGCCTTCTGCTGCCTGTTCTGTGGTGCCTCTCTGCCATGCCACCCTACCTTGGAGCCAGCCAACTGTGTACTGAAACCTCTACAAACTGTGAGGCAAATAAACCTTTCTTCCTTTAACTTTGGGTGTCAAATGTTTTGTCTCAGCGATGAGAACAGTAACTAAGACAGTGCCCATAAAACAAAAAGAATTCAGTGATTTTCTACTGCTATATGAATTTTACAGCACTACCCTACAGCACTGTCCAAAGTAACAGAGGATTACCTGCTGCAAGTAAGCATCTTGAAGTAACTGGTGCTGCTGTTGCTGCTGGTGAGGATGGTGATGCTGTGAATGAAGCTGCTGTAATCTCCAGTCTCCCTGTTGGAGCTGCTGGAGGACTCTGTGCTGCTGTGGTGGCTGCTGAGGAGGCCCCTGGCCTAGTAAACCTTCAGGGCCATTTCCAGGTCTCAAGGCTCCTGAGATAGGTTTCCAAAAACTTTCATTAATGTACTAATAATTTCAGCAAATAGCTACATTTCAATAATTAAATTAGAACATTGATATTATTAATTTATAAATGAAAACCTTCCTTCCATTTGCACAGTCTAAAGAATGTACTATAATTTTAAGTACCTTGGAAACTTAATTTTGTCATCTGCAACCCTGAAAAAGTCCTAAAAACACTTTGTTTTATGCTTAATCTCTCCATAAACACACCAGCCCTATCATTCTGACCTACAAATATATTATTATGAGGACACAGCCACTGAGACAGTTCTCTAAATCTCTAATGCCATTTCCAAGTATTCACGTTCTTGTTCTTTAAAGTGTAATTCAAATCTCTTCCTTGTTCCTTCATCTAACAATTCCACTCAATTTATTACTTCATTCTGTCTTGCACATATTAAGGGTTTATATGGCTATTTTCTAGCCAGGGACCCTGAAGGATAGAGTGACACTTATCTGTTGGAGACATAAAAGCCTTTTATATTAAAAATGTTCATTAAATGCTTACTGTAGTGAATCTATTAACACTATCTCCTAAATGGATATTTACTTACAAGCTCTATAAATTTCATCTTTTAAAAATTCTACAAATAAACTTTTGAAATTAGCTAAAATATGAATATATATAATATCAAAAAAAGGAAATATAATATCTAATACACTGTAATTTCTGTATTCTCTCCCAGTGAACTTACCTTTATTCAAATACAACTGTATGAATAGTTTAGATCTTTCATAACCCATAAAACATAAGCTTAGTCCCATGATGGCACCACTAAGAGGTGGTACAACTTTAGGAGATGGGGCCTTAGGTCATTGGAGCTGAGCCCTTGAAGGGGATTGTGGGACTCCAGCTTCTTCTTTTGCTTCCTAGCCATGAACTAAGCAATTTGTTCAACCATGTGTTCCCTGAGTTGCTATCCAGCACTAACAACGGGGGCTAGAAGCAATTGGTACACCCAACTGTGGGGTGAAATTTCTAAAATTATAAGCCAAAATAAACCTTTGCTCTAATTAAATTAATGCCCTTGATATTTTGTTGTATTGATGGAAACCTGATTAAAACAATAATCGCTCAATAACTGCATATTTTGTATCAGGTGCTATATTAAGCAGCTAATCCTCCCAACAAACCCATAAAAATAGGAGCTAGAATCTTTTAAAGATACATTGCTTTAAATAAGAAAAATACTCAAAGCAGATTCAAGAGCTTCAAAGAACAGCTTCTTCACCATTATAGTATCCTAAATGAAAACATTTTCTTTGTTTGTTTGTTTGTTGTATACTGGGGATTGAACTCAGGACCTTGCACTTGCCAGGCAGGCAACAGTGCCACTGAACTACATCCCTGGCCCCAACATTTTCACATTAAAAAGACAGATTTATCGTGAAATAAAATATAAATCAGGTGAATCTTCACATTATATCCCAGACCTTTAAGAGATAAAGTTTACACTCTCAAATCAGGAGTATCTCCTTAGGAGAATTTTCCTCCCATTTGTAGCACTAGGAATTGAACCCAGAAAGAGCCTCATTAACGCTTGGCAAACATTCCACCACTGAACTATATCTTCAGGCCTTTCTTATTTTATTTTGAGACAAGGACTCACA
This sequence comes from Fukomys damarensis, assembly GCF_012274545.1. Taxonomy (NCBI): domain Eukaryota; kingdom Metazoa; phylum Chordata; class Mammalia; order Rodentia; family Bathyergidae; genus Fukomys; species Fukomys damarensis. The sequence continues at coordinate 20,666,143 of NW_022900944.1, forward strand.
AAGTTGCCCCTGGCTCAAACTCATAATCCTCCAGTCTCGGTCCCAAGTAGCTGGGATTAAAGGTACACACCACCACCATGCCTAGCTGAAAAAAATTTTTCATAGTACCATAATTCTTACATTTTAAATTAGAAAAATACTTTTTTCTAAAAATCAAATGAAGATACCAGTTTTTAAGTTATAATGTCCACATGACTATTTTGCCAAACTCTAGACTCAGTACAAAGATGCAACTTTATAAGGTTAGAGTTTCAACTACCGGTACAACAGAGTTTTCTACACTCTTGAACTTTATCATTACCTACCTCAACCCTACTAGTTGATGACTTTAGAAATAAGAGTTTATATTATAGAATCAAAGCAAATTGTGAGCTTTTTGTATCACACTTTTGCCGTGCCAATAACTTCCCTTTCTTTATCGCGAGAAAAACAGCCAGATTTATTAGACATAAGAAAGCTTCTTAAAACATTATGTTACCTATTTTCAATATTAAGTTTGCTGTTAATTTATACCCTTAGGAAACCAAACCATAATTGGATTATTTACACTAGCAAGGGACTGGCTTACACTACCTTTCGGTCTGTGGTCACCAAATTCACCAGGAGCAGGAACTTTCACAGGTGTTGCTGAACTCTGAATGGTCAGCATACTAGGAGGGGCAGTAGTAGAGTTGGCCTTTGGTCTTTGTCTTGGTGCAATCGAGGTTTCTGTTGGTCCAATGGTATCTGTTATTCTACAAGAGAAGGACACATTTCATTCCAAATATTGGGGTTATTTCTAATTTACTTTTTTCTATAAAATATCTCAATAAATATTTATTACAGACAATCACTTTTGTTTTCTTGGCTTCCTCCTAAGTCTCTCTCAAATAACACGTTTGATGATGATCAGAAAGTAAAAACATAAAATTAACCATTTTCCTTAAAATAGTATGTAAAGTCTGCTACAGCAGGTAGCAGAAAATAGCATAGTTTCAAAGACTATCTTTAAGGAAATAAGATGAGATTGAAAGGAAACAAACAAAAACCTTCTCACAAGGTTTTTAAAAAAAACTGAAAATCCAACTCTGAAGGGAAACAAGAATAAATAACCTCCCCTAACTTGGACACTTTAATTTACATATTTATCAATTTTTGTCTATAAATTCAGTATAAAGACTCATACTTTTCAGTTGAGTCAATTTTTCACTTTCTAAGAGGATCTCCCATAAAATTTCTTTACTAAATTATCTCACCATATAGTCAAATGATTTAATAATTACATATAATTTATCAAGCTCACAGCCACTGTTACTTAAGGGAAAACCCCATCTACAACTGCATACATGTAAAATTTTTCCCAATAGCTATATGCACCACAAGAGGGAGCCCAGTTAACAACTATCTTTCCAATAGGAAAGACAAAATTAAATCAAAAGATTTCAGAAAAACAGAACTATATCATGAGAATAGACAGTGTGTTGTCTTCTAAAAATAACATGTTTTAAATGGGATAGGTACATATTGAACAAATATGAAAACAGAGCTAAAGATCATTTATACATATAAATAATTATAGCTCACTTTAGTATGAATTCATATTCGGAGTGTGGTACTAAAACCAAGTATACTCTCTAACCTCGAGTAATTTGGAAGAAATACTATATACAACCATTTTTTAGCTCTCCATTCTTTATTTATTAGGTTGCATAGGCCAAACTTCACCCTTCTATGTTCCTGGTCTACCCTGCTCTTTAGAGAACTACAACATGCATGATCATAGAGGAATCTTCTAAAAAGCCTAAGTCAGGAAGACCTTATTCAATCTAATATCTTTTATTTAATACTGTATTAGTATCTATTGTACATTTCTGATGTTCACTGTACAAAATTCTATCCTCAGAATTTACAGGATATATAAGAAAATAGGGCACATGTTGGTGAAAATATAACAAAATGTAAGAGTAAGATATTCAGAGCCAAGCTAGTACTGCCAAGAATTTCATGAAGAAGTAATTCCATCCTTAATTTGGCTAGAAAAGGCTTCAAGAAGGCACTAGAGATTAAAATTTTTAAATAAATATTATTTCACTAAACTGCAAAAAAGTGACTAAGCATTCTCTATGAAGGAAGGGATGGGAAACAATATCTGCACAGATTAGGCAAAGAGAAGCAAAAACTGGACTGAGAGACAATAATTACTGCCATCAACATTGCTGCACTGCTTTACCTTTACCCTCACAAGCTTCCTAGTGCATTTTCTGTGCTTTCCTCCTTTCCTTTCCTCCTAACACCTGAATAATCTTCCTAAAAACTCAGACCCTCTCCTCCTTAAAGTCCTCCAATGTTTCCTTCTGCCAATTCTCAACATTTCCATCTTTCAAGCACATATGTCAAATAACCTCACATGTTTAACAGAGTAGAAAATACAAGTCAAGTTTAGGTTTTTGAGAAGTAAAGCAGGTGCCACAAACTGAAGGCAGGGGCAGGTGGATTAAAACACCCGTTGCAGCTTACTGAATAAGGAAACTAGCTCTGTAAAGATTCTCTCCTTAAAATACAGCATTTACATGAAAAAACTAATATTTACTATTAAGCTTTGTACAGAGGTAGATTTTTTTCAAGTTCTTTAGTGACTTTGATAGAGTAAATTTATCTGAATGAGCAATTGGCACCAATGAACCTTATATTTTAATATACAGAAGGCACAGATTTAATATACTATAAATAAGTTCTGCAAATTTAACTCATTAAAATGACAAAAACTGTACACATTAATGGATCACATTATATTTTCACACACACACGTTTAAAATAAACACTGTAAATGCAAATGGCATTATTTCATTTATGATTGTATTGCTACAACTTGTGTGTCACAGTGAAAGATATTCAAATCATTCTTTTTCAGTTGACTAATTTTTTAATGTGCAACTACCTTCATAAAGATTTACTGATCAACTATTAAAAACAAGTAACAATAAAATTCTACTGACAAATAATTACCACTCAATAACAACAGTGGCTGCTACTCAATGCTCTATCATAGATAAGACAGATTTCTGGTTATGCTAGATTCCTGCAGGTTAGATATAACTTTATTCCACCGCTTCCTTGGACAGCACTTTGAAAGTCAAATGAATGAAGATATTCTTGGTGATATTAGATTTTTAAAAAGTCACAAATGATACTTTAACAATTCATCAGTAAAGATCATTTCTAATACATCTCAGCATGCCATACAAATAGGGTTGCTTGTGACTGGTATTACCTATCATTTCAGCTTCCTCCCCCACCACCATAAGTATGTCCCCTTATGCTCTCACCCTATAGCATCACCAGGACCATTATTGCCTGAATTGCCTGCCACTTTAGTTTCAATTCCAACCCCTCCAGAGAACTGAGGACTCATCCTTCAAGAATTCTGCAATTCCCCCAGAAAGCATTCCTTTCATCCTGTTCTCTCTGCTCCCAGTCTTTTCTTCCACACTAAGTATCAGGTAGTAATCATTTACAGTTACAACTGCAAACTCCCTGGAAATTACTACTTTCTATGTGCAATTCCAGGATCTATATCTTGCATATAAAATGTATATGACAAATTTTTTTTGTATTTCAAATAAAATAATTAGTGTAAGATATAATAACAAACAAAGCTCTAACCCAGAAATCTCCCCAAATGCAATGTTGCACTTGTCTAATAATCTAATAGATGGTCCTGTTTATTAACTTTTAAGTTCAAAAATATAAATACAGAAAAAAGTCACTAAAGGATTCAGGTCTTAACATAATCCATCCCAAACCCCTGCTTTTCTTTATTTCTTTCTTTCCTTTTTTTTTTTTAAGACAGAGTCTCACCACACAGGTTCAGGCTGGTCTCAAATTTGTGGCAATCCTCTTGCCTCAGCCTCCCAAATGCTGAGATTACAGGTATGTGCCACTATGCCCAGCTCACACAATATATTTCTAACTTTTATATTAGATACAAATCCTGTATCTAGTATTTTTTAAAGCTTATTTCATACTTGCTGTTAAGGCTTATGTCTAGATGTGTACCCCACCCCCCAGCCTCATATGGTCAAAGGTGGGGCTTTTTGGAGGTGGCTGTATCTAGAGTTCATGATTCTGGAATTAAGGATGTCATGTCAGACTGATTAAGAGTTCCCCACCCTGGGTGTGAGTAATAACCCATAGCCTGAATAGAATATAAGAGACAGTAAGGGGGCTGTGGTCGAAGCTTGCTGCTTGCTACTTTGCTGCCTTCTGCCTGTCATGGACCACCTCTCCTAAGTGATGCCCCTCTGCCATGCTACCCTGCACTGGAGCCAGCCAACTATGAACTGAAACCTCTACAAATTGTGAGCCAAATATATCTTTCCCCTTTTAACTTTGATGTTGGGTATTTTGTCTCAGCATGGAGAAAGGAACTAAGACACTTGTTATCTAAACTATGCAACAGGCAATAAGCAATATACATTTTTTTAATGGGTGAAGATGACACTTAATGACATTTACTAGGATTAAAACAAGACCTACTGTGCAATGTTTTTAAAAATGCCTTTTCAATTTTATCATAGCTATGCCTACCTGGCTTTCATTTGGCTTTTCCTAGCAGCTGCTTCACTAGCAGTCATCGGTTCAGGAAGAGCTGAAGGAATCAAAGAATTCTTGGAGGAAAAAAAAACAAAACTTTTAGTTTTTAGTGCAAAAAGGTTTATTAAACTATAGACATATTATTAAACTTAAAAAATACTACCTCTGAGGTACCATTATTTGCCCATCAGAAACCTAAAAATTATTGACATAATTGAGCCTATAAATATCACTAGATGTCATACACAATGTCACTCTCATATTCATGTCCCCCCAAAATCTCTGGAAAATACACAAAGTATCATTGTATGCAATGCATAGATAGATAGAATTTAGGTAAAAAGAAATACTATATTACACTTATAGATCAATAACTGCTTTGCACTTTAGAAAAAGAAGTTAACTCCAAGGGTAGGGAGTTTCTAAATACGGTACCACAAATAATTTTCAGAAAGAGGGGCTGGTAGGTTTTGCTCAGTTGTTTATACCCAATGTTTGACTCAGGGTAGGCAACCAGTAAGTGTTAGTTAAGTAGAACACGAAAAAATCAAGTTAAATGGCAAATAATGCTACTTTCATTAGTAGAATGTTAGAACTGAATAATTTCAGCCTCAGCAAGGAAAATATTTAATTGATATGTTAAAAGCAAAAAGAAAAGGCTAATTATATACTTTTTTTAAGTAATGGGTTAAGTTATACATAAAAGGAACAAATAAGAACAAGTTAGGCCAGAATGACCTAATGACCAGAATGAAGCTGAGAATGCCTTAAAATCAATGAGTCTAGTAACCTTTATTAAAATTAGCAGGGATTTGCCATACACAGTTCATCTGAAGTAGTTGATGTAATCTATAAATAGCAAATAGAATCAAAGCCTTTAAATATTATTAGGTATTTCTAAATGAGCTCCTTTCATGAACTAGGCATTAGATTGTAATTAGTTGTAATCTTTACAATTACTTTGTTTAATGGGGGGGACCATTAAACCTCCTAAAATAGGCAAAATAAGTCACTTAAAAAGATAAAATAAACTGCGGTCGATTTACAGTGTCTCTCCTTTTTACACCAAAGGCCCCCAAATTTTCTCATTTAACAGAGTATTTAGTTTCTGTCTCAGTAATTTTTCACAACTCTCCACAAAACAACAATAACAAAAAAAAACAGTCCTGTTTATTAAACAGCTAGACCTAAAACTTAATTAAAAGTAGTTTGTCTGTATTAGACTGTGTTTATGTCACTGTGTTTTGCTCTTAAATGGAACATATCCTGGAGGTGACCCTGGAGTCTGCTGTAGCTCTCCAGGATACCTCAAGACGCAATTTGGGATGTGGCTTTATACCAAAAATACAATCACAATCATATATCAGGCCACTTGTCACAAACAACTCTCAGAGTCTATACACATGTACATGAAAAAATGGATTTTAAATTCAAACCCTATTTAAAATGCTACTTACATTGATGTTAGAAACCGGACAATCCTTTTTGGCAAATTTAAATGCAAAATAGGATACTTGAAATATATCAGGTCTATGCTCTGGGTCTGGTTCAAGCATGAACCCTGTAAGAATAAATCAAAATGTTAAGACATTTTATTGATTAGAGATGCCACTTTATATAAAAGATAAAAATATTTTTCTGTTCCATTCTAGGATCAATGACTCTAGCAGACATTGTTAATATTTACAGAAAGTACAGAAATTGCTGTTATGCCAAACTAAATGGTAGGTTAGTCACAGGACTGTTCTGTACCTGCAGTATGAATGACATGTATGATTATTCTCCTAAGTATTCTGGCTTGTGTCTAGATGACCCCCAAAGCCTCATGCAGTCATAAGCAGGGCTTTTTCAGAGGTGGCTGAATCTAGAGTTTGTGACTGATTCATGGTGTAATGCAAGGATTAAGGGTGGTAGGATAAGGGTGAGTGATTACTAAATCAGTCCACTGATTGGTTTGGCACCACCTTAATCCCAGTAGCCTGGATACAATATGAGGGACAAAAAGAGCTTTGTCTTGCCCCTTGCTTGTTTTGCTACCTTCTGCCTGCCATGAACTGTTTCTCCCCTGTGATTCATCTGCCATGCCACCCTGCCCTGGAGCTGTGTAATTATGGACTGAAACATCTACACACTGTGACCTAAATAAACCTTTCCTCTTTTAATTTGTGGATGCCAGGTATTTTGTCTCAGCAATGAGAAAAGTAACTAAGACAGAAAGTGACTCAGGCAAAACCATGAATTTAGCAACATAAAACAAATAGTCCATTTAGTAAACTCTGGGGAATTATTAAAGAAAAGTTCCAGGACCATAGTGGGAGAGGCTTCAAAATAATTCCTTTTGAAGTAATTCTGCTATCTAAAATAATTCTATTTTGAAATGATCCTGAATCAAGTAAAGGCTAAATTGTGCATTATTATAATCTATTTACCAAAGTAGTACAAGATTGCTACTATAGGTTTCCAAAAATATGCTTTCTTCCCATACTAACTTACTATAGTTCTATATTTTACAATGTTATCTAAAATATGTTCAAAAATTTAAGTGCAGTTCTACTATGAACAGTCTACATGACCTTTACAGTACTGCTTAAAATACCTGAGATGTTTTCCTAGCCAAAATGACCATGACTATTTGTCTATTTCTTGGGTGATTTTTAATTTTAAAATTTTATAAGTTCAACACTTATTATTTTAATTTTAAAACTGAAAAAGTTTTATTTTGTAAAGACATTTCCATGACTAATTCTGCTTCATTAATTCTAAATTGTCATAATGCTTAAATTGTTTTTAAACTATTTAAAATGTAAAACAGTATTAGACATTCTGAAATTTGCTAATATGTATAGAGATCTAAGTACATAAAATAGCTAAAATGAAATTATAAATTTCATTATATATTATAAATTATAAAAATCAATTAAATCTTCCTCCACATTTAATTTCTGAATACAGAATGTGTAACATATCTCCAAAGAGATAATAAACTTATGTCAACTAAAAAAACAGCTCTACGGAAAGTAATATTGAGCACAAAACTTTAAAAATTTATTTGGGAAATTTTGAATTAAGTCTGTATATAACATTTTTTATATATCTAAAATGTTAACATAACATTAATAAATTTTACTTTTTATCTTTTAACACTACTGCTAGTTTGAAATAACTAAAAACATTTTAATTCAAATATTTATTAATTTATATTTAACCAAAAACATTTTGAAAATAAATCAATTTTATTTTGACACCAAAATATTAAATGTTTTAAGAGCAACAAGTGTATAAAATTAATTTAATTTTGTAAAAATAAATTTAAATACATGTTAACAATGCTTACCCATACAATTTTTAAAATCAATCCAATAACAAGAAACATAAAATTCACAAAATTATGATCCTAATTTCCTATTGTTACAAATTTATTTGGCTTTTAAAATTTAAATTCAATGGTACCTAATTGTACCTATTTGTTCTTATAAAGACATGAACTGGTACATAAAACTGTAAGATTTTTTTTTTTAATACATGAGAAAACTGGGACTGAAGGAAAAGTAATTCACTAAGGGCTGGAGCAGACAAAATAACGACAGAAAAGAAAATGCATGTGATTTGATTCTAAATATAGGTCCAAAATCTAGCTCTCCGCTTTCTAGCTGTCAATATAAATAGGACATGATCTATTACATGAATCACAGAGTCTCACACTCACACACACACACACACACACACACACACAGGTGCTAAATAAAAAAGCATTCCTGATGTGAAAGCAGAGAGCAAAAAGCAAATTCTCCACCTCCAAGAAACTGCAGTAAATTGTGTAGGACTTCCTCTTACTCCTTCTTCCCATGTGGACAGTGTCATAATACTAAATGCAGTTCAGGGTCCAGGGATTTAGCTCAGTGGCACCTTGCCTGCCTTGAAAGGACAAGGTTCTGAGTTCAATCTCCCCAGTACCAAAACAAACAAACAAACAAACAAAATGCAGTTCCACCAAAGAAACTCTAAAGTAACAGACAATAGTGTGGTATAACAATGTACCTCTCTGGCTCAATCCAAGAAAACTTTTTAAGTATCTAGAGAGAAACAGCATGATCTTCCCAACAATCCTAACTGGGTTTTGTTGTTTCTTTTCTTTCATTGTAATTTAGAAGCTTAGAGGAGAAAGAAACAAATTTGAGATTTTTCTGTTCTGACTAACATTCGTACAAGTAATGCTCTCTCAAATTAAGCACAACAGGGCCGGGGATTTAGCTCAGCAGTTCGGTGGCCTGCCTTGCAAGTACAAGTACCTGAGTTCAATCCCCAGTATCAAAAAAAAAAAAAGCACAGCACAACATCCTTTAATTATTAGGTAGCTAGCTAGGCTAGAGGAAAAAATTATCTTATAAGATAACGATAGAACCTCCACTAGCCCTGGCTCATATTTCCCTGTGGGAATTATAGGTGTAGGAGTCAGTTTAGCTTGTCTTACAGTATTGACGCCATTTATGCAATATAAAATCAATTTAAAAGCTCATGTCTAGTACTTAAAGAATTAAGGTAGAAAATATTATAGTGCATTAATGTGGCAAATATAAGCAACATTTCATGAAACTTTAAAGTTTCAGTTTCAGTTCATACATGTGCATGTATATGTGAATGCATGTATCAGGTTTGGTAGTTCAGCTTGACTGTGTCCTGATTGGCTTGGAGTGGTCCTGGAGGATTGGTAAAGCACACTGCCGGGTGTGTCCAGGTGGGTCATGGAGGCGACTTTAGTCCTTTTCTATTCTAGCTTTGTTCCCCTGCTCTACTTTCCAGGTGCCATGAATTGAGCAGCTTTGCTCAGCCATACCTTCCACCATGTTTCTGCCGTAAAGCCGGCTAACCAAGGGAATGACCATGAGTTAACTTAAACTCCTCTTTTAATATTTAATATTAATAGCATTTAATAATATTTAATATTAATAGCATTGTGTCCCAGTGACAAGAAAGCTAACACAGAAAACTGGTACCAGGAATAGGGCTGTTGCTGGACGTGTGCCTGACTGCGTAGTTTAGACACTTTTGGAAATGCTTTGGAGAAGTTTAGAGATGTGGGCTAGAGAAGCCTTGAAATATTATAAGCGGAGCCCTGCTGGCCAGAGCTCAGAAGACCAGAATACTAATAGGAATGCAGACAGGTTCAGGAGGTTTCACTTAGAAACAAGGACTCTATGGCCAGCTGAACTAGAGGCCATGTGTGTTTCACTCCAACAAGTAATTTGTGTACATTCTGTACATGTCCTGAGGACTGTGGGAGACTAAAATTAAGAGCAGTGGACTAATCTGGCAGGGGAATTTCAAGATGGTCCAACATTCAGGCTGTGGCATGGTTACTGCTGACTACTTTTACCCAAATGTGTAGTAAAAATTAGAAGCAAAATGTAGGCAGAAAATTTGAAATAGTTACATTTTGGTCCAAAAGAAACTATGAGTAAAATTATTGCAAAAGACATAACTACTGAAGAAATCAATGCCATTAAATGAAACCAAGTACTCTGACAGAGACAGGAAGATGCTCGGAGGGCACCTCAGAACCCAGCAGGACCCCATCTCAGTTCAGGGTCAAGGTTCAAAAGTACAAACCTTTCACTTGAGGACAACCCCTGGGATGCCTGAGAAGGGCCTCCTTAGGAATTGGTTCCCCAAAATTCACTGTGCTCAGCCATCCAGGCACCCAGAGGCCACTACAGCCACAGTCCAAGGGAGCCTACCTACTGCTACAGCTAGCAACAAACTTTGGTACTTTCTACATAATACTGGTTTTACCACATACAGAATGCAAATAGCTATGGGTTCAGGAAGGCTTCCACCCAGATTTCAAAAGAAGCCTGGAAGGTCAGGCAAGGAACAGCCCATGAAGTAATGAGAATGAAACCAAAGATGCAGTGGAGACCCCAGGAAGACAGAGATGCCAAGAATGTGGAATGTCTGCTTAGGAAAGCTACAGTCCAAGAGTGAATGGAGCCAGCTCCAGAGAGATGTCATGTGGGCTATAATGGAGCAAAGCCTTAGGGGTGATCCTATACAATCCCTCTGGAACTCACATTTTACCAACATGTGCCTGAGATGCCAAATACAGAGCTGCAAGTCATAATGTTTGCCTTCCTGAGCTATAGTCTTGCTCTGGCCCAATTATTTTCTATCTCAGTATTCCCTCCTTTGGAATGGGAATGTTTCTTCTATGACACTCTTTTCTGGGATTTTGCAGCTTTTTTATTTTTACAGAGGTTTACAACTAAGAATTTTCCTTGAGTCTCAGAAGAAACTTGGACTTTTAAAAATGCTGGAACTATTGAGACTTTGAAGAGATGTTTCAGTTGTATGCAAATTGTATCATGTTAGGCAGAATTATGACCTTGTATTTATCTGGAGAGTAAGTATGATTTAAGGAGATATGTTTGGGTGTTAAGTTGACAAGGGGTGGGATGTGAGTTTACACACCCATAATATGGCTGTAATCATTAAGTTTTACTGCCAGGCATATCTAAATTTGAACTGACTGTCCCATCAGGCAGCTTGAACCATCAGTCGAACATGAACGACTGTCCCACTGGGTGGCTTATACTGCTTCTGAGTGTCTTTGATTACAATAATGCAAAGAAAGGCATTTAGCAGATTACATATCTGTAATATGTCATCATGTTACAATTCTTTAAGGAGAACGTTAAAATGATATAAAAACATTATAATACAACTAATTTGTGGTACAGCAGTTTTAAGTCCATATTATACATACCAGGAATGGGGTACTTGTAAGATTTCAATGTTAAAAATTTAGAGAATTGATTAATAAACTATTTACCTGTGAAGAAATGCCATAGGCACAAATTACAGTGATACCTCAGTTCACAAATGCTTTTGTTCGTGAACAATTTGGTTCACAAACAGAAGTATTTGGCAAAATGTGGATTCCATTCATAAACGCCGGATCAGGAACAAACACAAACAGGACCATCTTCCCCAAAATGGTGAAATGAATTAAGTTCATGAACCAAGGTACCACTGTACTTGATAAAAACCTTAACTTTAGAAAAGTTTATTTAAGACTGGCAAGAAATGCATGTAAGTGATATAGAAAATGTTATCAAAAATTATCTGAAAAGAACTTTCAGCTCTAAAAACCCTTACCACCTCACAGTAGCTGTCTGTCCTATTTCTTTTTCTTTTTTTTTTTTTTTCTCATTGAGTTTATTGGTACATTTTAGGTATACAGTACAGTTACATTCATCATTGGGATCTTGTACCTTTACATGTCAGGTCTTGGTTTTCATTTTTTCCCCATACCCCTGCCCTCCCTTCACCACTGTCCTATTTCTTTTCCATCTTTTTTCCCCAAATAAACTGTCTTTTGGTATACTAATGAAAAAAAAATCTGAAAAAATGGGTGCCATGGTGGCCACAAAAAAAAGCCAAACACATTTATGACATTTTATGCACTCTGCATAAATGAATCACCTTTATGCATAAAATGTTTTAAAGAAATTCACAAATATAAATCTCTTTTTAGTGTAATTATTATTACTTTAGGTGGTAGGAATAGTGTTAATTAATATTTATATTTGAGTAGTGATTATTCAAATTCAAGAAATAACTAGACTTTGTCCTTTAATTTTATTAGTAAAAAGACCAATAAAAGTGATCAGATTCATTTGTACCATCAGTGGCATAAGCCACTCAATAGAACAGTCATGCATATAACACTGGTGACTCACAGCAGTGGCAACATGTTAATCTTGATTTTGTCAATCAAGGCTTGAGGACTGCCTACGAGATTGGTGGAGCAAATTTCTGGGTGTGTCTAGGTAGATCATGGAGGTGTGGACTTGAGTATTACATCTGGTTCCTTAACCCTTTCTCTCTGGTGCTGCTCTCCTGCTCTGCTTCCTGGCTGCCACAAACTGAGCAGCTTTGCTTCACCAAGCCCTCTTGCCATAATGTTTCTGCCTTGAAGCCAGCTGACCATGGGCTGAATCTCCTGAATGGTGTGCTAAATTAAAACTCTCTTCTTTTAAATTGTGGGTGGGTGGTATTGTGTCCCACTACCAGGAAAGCTAATAAATATATCAGGTCATAATTAAAAATATTTTTGACATAGAACCATAGTCAAAAGAGGCTGAAACTACTGTGCTAATGGGGTACTGTGACTTCCCTCTACTATCCATAACACATTCCTTCCCATGAGAAAGTAATGATTTCTCTAACTGCTAGACTAGGAAAAAGAATTAAGTGCCTATATGCACTTCCTTTCAAAGAGGTTATTTTCAGAGCATACATGTCCTCTACTCAATCATTTCTGCAAGTGACCTGCCTCTGCAGAGGAAGTCTACAATTTTACAGCAGTGCCTATAACTGGCTGCAGGAAATTTAGGAGACTGAGTATGGAATAATAGGCTTCTGTGATTTAATATCTAAATTTCATCTTGTGATTGCTCTATCAGTACAGGTTATGCTTCTCTGGACTGCTTGGGACCAGTATTTCTGATTTTGTAAATTTGGGGATTCTGGAAAATGCATGTATACTTATACATCATGGGCTATCTGGGGGATAGGAACCAAATCTAAACACAAAATTCAGTTATGTTTCATATATCCTTTATACACATATTCTAAAAGGAATTTTATATCATAATACTTTTACTGCATCTGCATTTTGACTGCAATTGATCACATAAGGTTAGGTGCAGAATTTTTCCAAGATAAACACTGAAAGTTTCAGATTTTGGAACTTTTCATATTTTGTGTTTTCAGATTAGGGAAGCCTCAACCTGTATTAAAGTGGACAGTTTTATCTAATGAGCTCCTGTGCTGTTCTGTGACTTGATTCTAAAATCAAAGTATGAAAAAGATTATCATTCCTGAAACCATCAAGTAAAGAATGGCTACAGTTTTATATCTGAATATTTTTTAGTATTCCTAGCCATTTCAAAAAAAGCCCCAATATGGCAGCATTAAGCAAATAATTTAAATAACAATTTTTTGAACTCTTCAAGAGAGTGAGTTGCAGGGCCAGGGATTTAGCTCATGGGTTCTGCTGCCTTGCCTTGAAAGTGTAAGGTTCAATCCCCAGTACACCCCAAAAAGAGAGATAGAGAGAGAGAGAGAGTGAGATGCAAAATGTAACCCTGGATTGCTGAATGGTGTAACCTAAAACGCATAGGTATCAGCTTTAGTCCAGCTAAATATCAGGGCATATTTATAAAGAAAGACAACTTCAGTTTTCAAGTAATTTGTCCAATGATATTTTCACTCTTTAAATATCAGGTCTAATGTTTTATTAACTCCTACTTCACAATAATTAAACTATATTATCTACAGGAAACATCCTTGAAAGAGGAGTAGATTAAGGAATACATGTGGTCAATTCACCCAAGTGATATTAAGTGCTTACATTTTAAAACAATACCAAAAAAAGGAGAGAACCTAGGAAATATCCTTGTTCAAAATGATCACATGAATCACACAAGACCATTACTGCTAACTCTGATTCTACTGCAAATATAAAATCAACTTCTCAAAAATTCAGCCACACAGATAAGAAAGGGTATTTCTTTGCTCATTTTGTATAAATCTTCCTATTGACATAAAAACTACTACTACAACCTGAGAACACAAAACAGTCTCAGCATTGACAGTCATATTTGAGTAAACCACAATACTTCCTACTGATGTTATCACACATATCTAATTAAGAAACACTTATATAAGGCAGATGAATTATGTTTATATTAACAAGGAAGTACAACACTCCAGCACATTCCAACAAAAACAGCGACTAAAGGAGCAGCAGTCACCAAGTTACACTATATTTTCATCAAGGATCTAAGCCAATATTACCATTCCAGTTACAAAAAACAATGGATCCATGCCTGGACCTAGATACAAATGAAACTAACATCTCTACTCCAATGGCTCAGAAAATTTAAAGGAAAAATACTTTGGCCAGGTATACTAGTATAGACCTGTACCAAACACTCTAGGAAGCTAAAGCAGAAGGATCACAAGTTTGAGCCCAGCATGGGCAATTGAGAAACTTAGTGAGACCCTGTCTCAAAATTAAGTCTCAAAGAGGAGGGGAGGGGCTAGGGATGTAGCTCAGTGCCAAAGGCCCTTTGTTCGATCCCCAGTACTACCACACTACCACCACCTTCCAGAAAAAAGTCTTTCAGAACCTTTCCTACTTAAAAGTTTCTTGATTACACTTAGAAATTTTGCTGAAAGAAAAACACCCACATTGTTTTATTTTTATATAATTTCTCTAATTTTGCAGGAAATATTTCAAGAATCAACTTATTATATTCATCTGTTAACCTAAGATTACTACAGAAATTTACATGCTATGTATATATGTCCTATATAACTTATCCTAAAGACTGAGGAAATGAAACTAAATTTAACAGCTGATAATAAATATGTTCAATCATAAATAAAACACTAAGCAGTACTATACATATCCAAGGAAAGTGTAGTTGGGATATTAATAATTGATCATAGTTATCTCTCCACAAATGCCCAAAAGATACCCCATTGCCAATGACTGAAACCATCCAAGGAAACTCTAGCTTCATCTTTATCTTAAAGGTAAATTAAAATGTCTTGAGAATTTTTTTCCAAAAACTATAATGCAGAAGAGAATGGGTGAGGGTGTAGATATTTGAAATAAGATTACTCATCAGTTGATTATCACTGAAGCTGAGTAGCAGTACAAAAAATGTATTGTACTGTGTATATTTTAATCACTATAATAAATTTAAGTATATTCAAACAAGCAACTAATTCCTAGTTCCCCACAAGACAGGTATTAAAATAAATCTAACCATAATAGGTGAGCAAAGAAAAAGAAGCCATAAAAAAACAGTAACTGAGCAGACTCAATAGCAAGTATTCATTATAAATTACTGTATCACTGTACAAAATAAAGAGGTAAAAAATAATCTTAGTAGTTGCATTTGAACATGTCTTGGGATCTTTGATAATTTATAGTAAACTGCTGCATGATTCATCATGACCAGAAATCCTGCTTCAAAGCATCCAAAGAATCTCTGAAGGGAAAGTACAACCTAATGAGTAACAGCAGATGCTCTGCCCTTCACATAGGCTATCAGAAATCAGGTTAGCTCAGGAAGAATTATGATAATGCTATTAGTAGCTGTTGTGGTGGTAGGTGTCACAGTAGTGATGAAAGTAGTATTAAATGCTATCTCTTAGTAAGCACTTACATATTTTAAGAAACATTTTCCATAACACATTTAATTCTAACAAAACTCTTAAGAGATAGGTACTTTTAATATGCCCATAGGGAGACTGAGATAAATGAAGGTGCCCAACGTTCCATGTCAAATAGGTGACAGAGAGATGTAAACCAAGGCTGTTTGGCTCTACAGGCCTTATTTTTCCTTAATCTCAAGTACCTTGCTTACAGAAGAATTTATAGAAGGCTCTCTCTTCATAACTATTCAGTAAACCCCTTAGATATAATTATTATTCTTGGTGCTAAATGTGTTCTAAATTCCTCTTCAACACTTGGATCCAGAAAACAGAAAGTGCTTCTTCCCTAACCATTCCCCCACCCCGGTGGCAACCTTCTTATCTACAGGGAAAGTCAACAAAAGCTAAGAGGAAAACTAAATAACTGACTCTGCTACTTTTTAAGAGAAAAATCTGAGAGCTGGGGATTTAGCTCAGTGGCACCAAACCTGTCTAGCAAGTGCAAAGTCCTGAGTTTGATTCCCGGTACCAAAAATAATTAAAAGAAAAAAGTCCGCAGGAAAGAGAAATAAAAGTAACACTTAAACTGAGCATTATGGACAACAGATACTAGTAACAATGGCTTTATCTCGATTAGTGATAATTAAAAATCATATTCAAATAATTAGGTAACCACAAACTATATATACAACTACAGCAAAGATTTTTCATGGCTATTTTCAAAAATTGTGAGTGATATGAAGTGGATGCAGACAGCATTAGTAGTGCTGTTAGTGTTAAAATGATGTATCTTTTTGTGTTTTATCAAAATGGCTGGGAATAATTTATTGTATTTGGTGATTAAAAGTTTTACATTCAACAACTGAATAGAGCTAGATAATATTCTTGGTTTTCTGAATGTGAGATTTATTTAAAAGCAATGTAAATCACCCACTACATGCATAAACACGTAGGACAAAGACTAGCATTGCAAAGTATCTAAATTTTTTTTAGAAAACATTACATCAGATAAATATGTTCTGGTTTTTAAAATTCCTACTTTATTAAACTTTTACTATTCAAGACATTTAAAAATAACATCTATTAAATATAAAACACTTTGACAGAAAATAAAATTTATGGATGTTATGATTTCAGATTGACCTGAATGCTTTTTCCCCCCCTTTTTCACATTGAACTACATGTCTGGCCCTTTTAAAGATGTTTTTATTCTGATAGGGTTTTGCTAAGTTTCTAATTTACCCATGCTTGGCTCAAACTTGCAATTCTCCTATTGAGATTACAGGCATGCACCACTTTGCCTGGCTTGAGTATTTTTATTTTATTCAACACTTTTCACTGGGCACAAATTTATACCATGAATAACATAAAATAAATCTGCACATTTATTGACAAATAAGAGTATTGTGTGCACTGCAAATCATCAATTAACTAATGCTCATTGAGAGTCTAAAATTAATATTTATGTTGCCTGCTTTCCCATTACACAAACACCCACAAACACACACAGGAGGGGGAGCAATCTAACCCAAGACAGTATTTAGTAACTAAATCGCATATAAGTGTATAAACCACCCAGTCTCTCATATGGTATTTTTCAGAGAGAACATTCGGAGAAACTAAGACACTGCAAGAACCTCAATAAAATCTTAAGTTCAATTACAACTAAAACATTACTCCACAGCAAAATAGTGTTTATAGCTACAATGACTCACACCCTGCAAAAAAGGGGGGGAGGTTAAATTCAATTGGCCAGTGCAAACAGAAATTAAGCTCCTCTTATATATTCTTCAAGAGTTCCACTTCATAGGTTTTTCATGCTTTTGATGTCTCAAATTTTGTCAATAAAATGGAAAAGCAAATAAGAGAGAGGGTTAAGGGTCTGATGTTTATTCAAATACACTTTTTTAAAAATTTACATTTAGTGTGCAAAATGGCACACTAAAAGTAAAAGACTTATGGGAAAAATAGAAGACTCATGAAGTGGCCCATATAGAAAGAATATAACTCTATCACAGAGGACTGACAAACATTTACCTGGTGGTTGGCAGGTAACTCATCAAGGAGGAGGCTGCCTCAAGGATATAAAGCACATTAATGTTGGCAGGTGCTCTATGGGTGAAGATAAAAGTAAAGTCCCCAGACTAATGGAGCAGGTGGCCATTCATATGCATAGAGCTACCTAAAGGGGAGATAGAGCTCCAGGAAAGAAAACCCAAGTACAAGCATTCCTACTTGGTATACTCAAATACAGTTAGTGTGTTCATGAGGGCAGTGAAGTGGACAAGCTTTGCCTATTTCCCTTCCTGTGACAGTTATACCACCTTCTCCTCTCAATTACTGTGGTTCCCCTTGCCTAGGAAAAACATTCCACATGATACATAGTTTAACACAAGTACTTTTTGTGTTAAACTGGCATATTTATAACATATGAGAAAATCAACATTACAGAAATGAATGGGCTTTAAATAAGTTTGCAAAGTCAAACTAGATTCTTTTTTCTATACCTTTTACTTTTGAACTTTTTTTTTAGTGTTTACTCTTCTTATTTCATACAAGCTGCAAAATTATAACAGGTAGCCATTTATCAAATGAATGATACTATTTCCAATCTATCATTTGACTTTATGAGTTCGTCTTTTATAGTGTTGATGGAGTCATCTTTTGTAGTTCCTGGGACTGACTACTTAAGTTTATGGATTCCACATTCTATTCTGATAGATTTACCCTTAGTTTCTTCAAATATGTTTTATTTTTACATTTAAAGTTTTATTTATCAGAAACTTTAGCATAATTAAATAGAGATCCAGCTGTATAAAAGAAATTTTACTATTTCCATCCATTCTTCCCACTAAATTGAACCACTATCTTTACCATACAAACATCAAACATATTTAAATTGACCTTTTTCTTTGCCACTGAACTAGATAGAGGATATAAGAGAGGTACTTAAAATGCAGAAAACAAAGTAGAAATGCTACATACAGCTTAAGTCACTGCTCAGGGGTATAAGTATAGTAGCTACCTAATACTATATATTTTAGTACCTTACCGTTCTCCTCCTCCTCCTCTCAAAACATCTTTTTCCAAACTTTTATTAAGTATAAACATAAAACATTTATTATTTAAATGGAAGGAAAAATCTTAAAGGAAACAGGAGGAAAACCAAAGTCATCTTTTGGAATGCAGGGCCTACCATTCTATCCCTCCTGATAACAAACCTTTCTGGCTTTGTATTTACCTATGACTTAATAAAATACAGATATTTAAAAGGCTAATAAGACAAGCATAATCTAAGATTAGCAACGTTTTGATCCAAAGAAGCAACAGCTCTGTATATTTGATTTCAAATGTACAATAACTAAATAATTAAATGTTATGCTGTTTCCAATCCCAGAATTCTAGCTGCCTTAACTATAACATCTCTGCTGTGTTACTAAATTTTACCTAGAGACTTAAAAAATATTCTTGTACTAATCAGTAATTAAGCTGTTTCTGATCCTATTAAAGTCATACAAACATAATTCTAAACGAAATTAAAAGACTAAGTTCAGTAAGGCAGTGTAAATAGTAGGCCCTAAAAAGTACACTACATTCCAAGCACTTACTTATTAGGCAATGTATATTATGGGAGTACCGAGAACTGTCCGGGATGGTAAAGCTGCCATCACAGATAGCAACTTGACTTTCACCAAAAGGAAGAGCGAAGAAACAAAGTTTATACAGTAAACATCCTAGGGCCTGTAAAACAGAAGCATGAATATCATCAGAGTGGACAATCAACTACAAAACATAAAAGTTGCTCAAAATAATAAAGCTGAATGGTTATATTTTAAAAATCCAAATATTTCTATGCTAGATCAATCTTTTCACAAATTATTGTTTAAACAATGTTTAATTATGGAAACTACATATTTTCAGTTATATTTCCATGTTTTGATAACACAATTATGACCAAGTAGCTAAACTGCTCTAAATCGGGAGTAACTACAATTAATTAGACATGGCTAGTTCCTCTTGGGGAAAAAAAAATCTCTTGACAAGAAAAAGGTGTATTTGGTACAAAATTAGCATGTATTACACAAAGTAAGCACAAAGCTCTAACAATATTAAAAACAGCATTATTCAGGGTATAATATTTATATTAAATTACATCTTTCCACAGTCCAGGTGACAAAGGAGAGCTGCATGTTAGCCAGTTTTATCTTGCTAATCAAATTTCTAGTAAGTTCTCTTAGCGTAAAGTACAGGTTTCCAGGTAAGTTTAGCAATGCCAATATACTTTTAAAATGTAAATTTAAATATTGTGCTTTGCATAGCAAGAACACAAAAAGTGTCCTGTTTCACACCAATGGAATTTCCTTCTTCATCCACTAATACAGTAAGAATTATACAAGAAACAGGACAGATCAAGTAACCTGAAGGCCATTATCATCTCAGATAACATGAAGGATCTTTTACTGAATTCTCTAATAAAAATCAGTATCTTAGATTACAGGATAAAAATAAACTACAGTGGAAATTTCCTCGGAAAAAAAAATTTTTCCAAAGTTCAAACTGCTAAATGAATAATTTAACCTGAATATTATGATTCTGCAAATCAGAATGCTCTTGAAGCAGGATGAAAAATATAATTCTTGAGCAATTTTAATTAAATATTTTTTCTGGATTCTTGAATTCATAACTAAATTGAAGCACATGTCAGTTTCACCTGAGCTATCAGTAAGACAAGCATAAAGATGGTCATCATAAAATTAAAACTAACTCTTTCAAGAGAATTCCTTTTTAAATGAATCCATGATGGCATTAAAACAGGAGTGGAGCTATGATGTTGTTTGTGTGTTGTTAAAATATTTTTTTCAGGCAATATGAATTTAATCACCAAAAACTTAGGCCAGAAAAGACCCCCACCAGTCATCTCTTCTCATACTTTCATTTTTAAAATTAAGACCTAATTCAGTATCATTTCTATAGTATACATAACCTTCAACTTTACTATAAGCCATCAAATAAGTCAAATATTAATAAGGAAAGCAAATTAGATCTGAATTATATAAGCTGGTGCAGTGTCAAAATTAACTAAATCAGGGCCAGAGATTTAGCTCAGTGGCACCATGTCTGCCTTGCAAGAGCAAGATTCTAAGTTCAATCCCCAGTACTGCGGGGTGGGGGGGGGATAAATTAACTAAATCAAATGTACTTGTGATTTGTTTCAATTACAAATACAGCTTAAAATTCAACTACTGTAAGAATCATGGGTGAAAATGTGTGTATATATGTAAACAGACAAAACTATATTATAAAGATTTTTTATTACTTTGTAAGAAAATTTGTTTCTCAAGATTTTGTTTGGTACTCTAACTACAATAAGAAGGAGCCCATAAGAAAAAAGCTAGGAAGACAATCATTTGGTTTCCCACATCGTGCCTGACTACTTTCTGAACACTATGTTTTAAAAACAAAATTTGACATTTCTTGTAAAGTTGAGAATTACTTCAAAGAATTCCATTCTTCTATCCCTAATATACTGACTAGTGGTAAATATGGCTAAATAATGCTTGAGTTTCACACTTAAAATAGAGTAACCTAAAAATTAAAAAAGATTTTAAATTAAAAATATTAGTTTCCTGATAACTTTATTCAATGCAATAAAATATTTACTTATGAAAAATGTTCTAGAGGTCTATAGAGAAAAAAGATCTGTCCCAAATACATAATACATGTATGTATGTATATATGTGTGTGTGTATACATATATATGTATATATGTGTATGTCTATATATATACATAGACATATATAATATATACATATATGTGTATGTATATATATATATATATACATACACACACACACATATATATATATATATACATACACACATATATATATGTGCCAAAAATCCCAATATACAGTAGTCACTGGTATGTTTAGAGTAATTTTTAAAAGTTTACTCTTGTCAGTTTCATTGTTAAAAAACCCTAAAATAGGCCAGAAAATTGTGCTGTAAGTACTTAAGAGGTATGTCCAGCTTTTCTGAATTGTGATCATTCAAAGACAAAAGGAGGAAACCCTGATATATATAATCTAAACCTTAAAAACTACTGTAACAAACATAACATTATATGGAAGTTCTTTGCTCATTAATATATAAGCTTTCCATTTCAGGATTCAAAAGAAAAAACATTCTAGTACTTTTCCAGAGTAAAAAAAAAAGAGCCCTGTACATTACCATCTCGTTATTAAGAAATGCCTTTTGAAAAGCAGGAAGGAAACAAGTCAACTGAATGCAGATTTTTTTATTTGGTTAGGTAAATTTCAACCTTTCTTGGCCTTACCCAGATATCAGCTTTGGTGGTAATGCTTTTCCCTCCATAAAGGTTGATCATTTCAGGAGCTCTGTATGACAGAGTCGTATACCTGGCAGTAAATGAGTAAAATGGAGTGGAAATATTTAACAATAACAACAGCAAATATCTATATTGTTTCTCTATAAATAATACTAAAAAAACCTTTTAGGTCCAATAACTATATATACACAATACTATTTTATTTTATTTTATGCTCGCTTTGGCAACACATATACTATTTTATTTTATTTTACTACTTGCAATCAAACTCAGGACCTTGCATTTGCCTGGCAGGCACGGTGCCACTGAGCTACATCCCTGGCCCCACAATACCATTTTAAAAGCTCACTGAAAACACAAAAATGATACAAAGTACTATTTATAGGAATTTTTATTTAAAAAGTATAATAGCATCTTCAGTATAAAAAATGTAATTTTATTATTAAAAACCTTAAACAATGACAAGATGTTGGAAATAATTTTTCTTGAATTTATCACAATAATTCAATTTGACTATACTCACCCTATCAAAACATTTTAATCTATTTCAAGTAAAATGTCTACCTTCCCTAAAACAAAGGAGTCTGTTCTTATAAATGCTAATTCCTTACACAGTAGTAAATCACACTACATTTATAACATACAGTTATAAATGATTTTTTATAACTTTTTAAAAAACAATCTAGTTATTATAATTCTACCTGTGCACTGCATACATAAGATTACCTCTAACCCTAACTGCTACCATAAGCTATTTGGAATTAAATGCACTATAAATAGAAGTTCACTAATACAAAAACCTCAAATCCATTACGAACAGAATGTTTTAATTAAGTAGTGCTCCATCTCATGGCAGAAATTATCAAAGTATGGATGGACACAACAAAGATTCATTCTGAGTGTTTATACATATTATTTTACAAGAAGTATCCTGAAATTCAACATGGTACTATCTTTCTCCAAATTAACACGTTGGTTAAACAGCCTGAATGACATGACTACAGAGAAATGACTTACGACATCAGAATATAATGCCAAGTAGCAAGATTTTTGTTCACTACTGTAACACAAGCACCAAGAACAAAGTTGGCTCTGAATAAAGGCTTGTTAATGACTAAATGGTTAGCTCCTCAACTAAGCCACAAAGGACAAGAACTCCAAAATGAGCTCCTGTTCATCACAAAATTTTAATCATCAGCAAAATTCAAATGAATCTTTACTTCAAAATATAACAGCAAGAAATAAATGCCTAGCAAGATAGATAATTGATGGAATTCCACACCAGCCACTAAAAATCTCAACCAAGAAAATATTTTAAGGATACAAATATATCCCAAAAGTCAATTCAACATTTTAATATTCTTGTGTTTTTTAGGACATTTATATATTTACTAACGTATTTGATTTTATGGAGTCTAACAATAATGACAGGCTAAAATTCCTAAGTAGTAATATGCAATCTAGAAATGCACTATATTATACAATATTGGCACTACTTGAACTATTTATAAATACTGCAGTACAAATGATAGCTTGTAGGGCAGTAATGGCAAACCTTTCAGAGATGTCCGTGATGCGGCACAGCACATGTGCCATAAATTCACCACCACTGTTCTAGGTCTTCTTAAGAATTTGTGAGCAACTGATTAAAGGCAATTTAGAAAAGGCAACTACTAAAATTCCTATTCTATTGTGTCATTTTATTAAGGAAATCTAAGACAAGCAGTTTCATTTTCTAGAACTAAAACACAGTAAAGTTAGAAAAAGATCTGCACAGGTACTCTAGCAACCACAAAAAGTACAGGATTGAGAAAACAAATAGCATGCACAATATAACCCACCAGAAAACTTCCCAATACACCAAGATAAAGTATTAGTGAATTAATAATACCATCTTAACATTGATTTTTCATATAGTAGTCAATGCATATATCAATCTTTAACATAAGCACATGATTTCAATTACCTTAATTTTTTCTTTCAAAGTACAAATGGAATAGTGTTATTAAAAACGAAGACATTCAGCTGAACTAAGTTATCATTTAACGTTCTCTGTAAATGATTCAGCTAATCACTACAATTTATTTTACAGGGTTCACAAATTTGTTAACAATATATATGGAAACTCTGCATTATAAAATACATCTCCTAGGGCCGGAAATTTAGCTCAGTGGTTCGAGCACCTGCCTCTCAAGCACAACGACCCAAGTTCGATCCCCGCTACCAAAAATAAACAAACAAACAAACATCTCCTACTGTCTATTCCGTCATAAATTAATCATCAATCATAGCATAGAAACATTCTATAGAAATTTATAAATGGAGTCTCTACCACTTCTACTGCATTAACATAGCTGGTCACAGACTCAACCAAAATGTCCATGAAACATAGTGAAATAAAGATACTTACTTTTTAATTTCTTCTTCTACTACATTAACTCCATCTTTTTGAGGATTAAGAAATTTATTAGTGGCACTGCCAAAGTCACAAAGTACATAATTTCCACTGTCATTCAACAAAATATTTTCTACCTTAAAAAAAGAAAATCAATAATTAGTATTTTCAAGGTGAAAATTATCTTTTTCAATCCTTTCAAAATGGAGAGTCTGGAGTATTATATATGTGTGTGTGTGTGTTTATATATTAGTAAACGTGAGGGTATCCCAAATAATAAGAACAAACTGAAGCAAAAATATACTTTGGTATGTCTACTGCATCTCTGAGAAAGTTGCTTCTCCCACCCCAGGATAATTTATGCAGGGATTGAGAAGCCCTGAATCTTCGCTCGAACTGCCTTCATGAAGTAGAATGAGTGGCAGACAGAATTAAGCTTCTTTCTTATATTAGTAAACGTGAGGGTATCCCAAATAATAAGAACAAACTGAAGCAAAAATATACTTTGGTATGTCTACTGCATCTCTGAGAAAGTTGCTTCTCCCACCCCAGGATAATTTATGCAGGGATTGAGAAGCCCTGAATCTTCGCTCGAACTGCCTTCATGAAGTAGAATGAGTGGCAGACAGAATTAAGCTTCTTTCTTTTACTATTTCTCAATTTTCTTTTCTCATATGTCAAGCTTATCTATAGAAAAACAAGTACTTAGGGGCCGAGGATTTAGCTCAGAGGTTCGGTGGCCTGCCTTGCAAGCGCAAAGACCAGAGTTCAATCCCCAGTACCAAAAAAAAAAAAAAAAAAAAAAAAAAAAAAAAAAAAAAAAAAAAAAAAAAAAAAAAAAAAAAAAAAAAAGATAAAGAAAAACAAGTACTACAAAAAAAAAACAGAAAAGAAAAGAAAAAGAAAGTATCTCTGAGTAATTCCTACAAGTTAGTATCCCTTATCCAAAATGCCGGGGCCAGAGGTCTCTCAGGTCTCTCAGGTCTTCGATTTCTATTTTAGAGTATTTGCAAATAAATGCATAATGAGGTACCTTATAGAACAACTCAGGTCTAAGAACAAAATTCATCTGCTTCATTTATGCTTTATGCATATAGTCTAATGACTTTTATTCAATAATTATAGTGCACTTACACTATGACTTGCAATCTATTATACATGGCCAAATGCAGAATTTTCCACTTGTGGCATTATATCAGCACTAAAACAAATTTGGATTATAGCACATTTCAAACTTTAGGTTTTCTGATTAGGGATGTTCACAGTATTTTATTTAAAACACTACACAGAAATAGAAAAATATGACTTGTCTTAAGAGTTCAGAATTACAGTAACTAAAATAAACAAGTTAAGTTGATTGTTTTTTGAACTCTAGAATGTAGTTAAGTAGCCCAGTTTGCTACTTACTAGCCTGTGTAATCTTGGATAAGTTGTCTAACCACCCTGTAGCTCACAAGTTTTATTATCAATAAAATGGGAAAGATAATATCTCATCTATGGGATTCTTATGAAAATTAGATGTGTTAAAACATGTGTTTGGAACAGTGTCTGGAATACAGTAAGCACCCAAAAAAGATTTTCAACTTATCTCTTATTTTTATGAAACAGTTTGGATGAATAATTCATTTCTTTCCATTCTGTCAAAATACTCATACTAAAGGTTTTTTTATAATCTTCCTTCTATAGTTCATTTTAGTCAACTTTTTAAAAGATTCATAAAGATTCATATAAGAAATCTTCTTAAAACAAATCATATATTTGCATAAATTTACAATGTAAAAAGAATGAAGCATATGAAATGCAGATTATAAAAACTGCATTTTAATGTCTTCTGAATTTTAAATCAAGGAGACTGAGCCGAAAATATCAAGTTTGTATGCAAGAAGTTAATGATCTATAACAAACAGCACAAGAAAATCACAGCAAATTACCAGAGAAAATATAAAAATTGCATATTCAAAAGAATTGATATGAGCTATACGATTTACCAAAACAGAAGTCTGAAGTCATGTATTTCAATACTGCCTTGACTATTACTATAGGTTTCTCTTTGGAGGATGCTTTCATGAGTAACAAACCACATATTAAGAGATATCTTCAGTATGCGCACCCATGTTTATAGCGGCACAGTTTATAATAGCTAAATCTTGGAAACAGCCCATTTGCCCATCCGTTGGAAAATGGATAAAGAAGATGTGGTTTTTCTATAAAATGGAATATTACTCAGCCATAAAGAACGAGAAAACAGATTCATTCATAGGAAAATGGATACATATTGAAGATATACTCGTAAGTAAAATAAATAAGTCACACATGTGTAAATACCGAATAGTTTCCCTGGTGTGAATAATCTGCAACAATACATAAGATTACTGACATTTAGAAATGGGAAGAAAGGTGTAGGGAAGGTGGGATGGGTAGAGGAAGGGTAATAAGGGAAAAGAAAAAAATGTGAGATACTGAAAAGATGAAAATAAAGTGTTTGTAGATGGGGAGGGGAGGAAGGGGTGAAGGGAGGGCAGGGGTAAGGGGAAAAATGAGACTCAAGACTTGTCATGTAGAGGTACAAGATCCCAACAATGAATGTAACTGTACTGTATCCCTAAAACGTACCAATAAACTCAAAGCTGAAAAAAAAAGAGATATCTTCTTCTAAGAACACTTTATAATCACCTTTCATAAACTTTTGTATAATCAGTAAGACTCACTTATTCATTCATTCATTGAACAGTTAATGACACTATGCTATGTACCGGGCACTGTTCTAATTGCTTAGATATAGCACTAAATCAGGAAAAAAATTAAAAATCCCTTCCCTCATAGAATTTATATTCTAATAGGAAAAGGCAGGCAATAAACTACAGGCATAATACAAAGCAAATTATATAACATCTTTGATAATTATTAATGAAAAAACATATGCTCAGAGTGAATATACTAAAGAGGTGAATCTGAACAGACTTGAATGTGAGGAAAGGGTAACTATGGGTATCTTATAAAGTATAAAGCATTTCAGAAGGCAGGTGTGGTGGTGGACTCCTGTAATCTCAGCACTTAGGAGACTAACGCAAGAGAACTGCTGCAAGTTTAAGGCCAGCCTGGCCTACAGTGAGTTCAAGGCCAGTGTAAAATATTTAAAAGACCTATCTTTAAAAAACAAAACAAAACAAACTAATAAAAAAGAAATTCAGGAAGAGTGGCTTGATTTTTGTTTTTCATTTTTTTCTTTATGCTTTTTCCTCTTTTTCAATGCTAAGTTTGACCAAACCCAAGGCCTCATACATGTTAAACAAGCACACTACCACTGAGCCTCACCTCCAACCCAGGAAGAGCGATGTATTTTTCAAATTTTTGTTTTTATGGACATCGAAGAAGATACTCATATTTCTAAATGCTATCTCTAGCAATGATACGAGGAACATTCAATTTCCCTTGGAGCTTTCCTCCACTGCAACATTAAGTATCAAATATAAAGGTTAAGAACCCACAAGAAGATAAAATAAATTGAGTGTAAAATAACTGCTATCAAATCAGAGTAAATCACAGAAAACTATGGTAAATTATAAATAAATGGGAAAAAAGGCTCATTTATACCTTCTTTCAGTAACTCTTAAGAATATCCTGATTGCCCAATAAAGACTCCAAGAAAAGAAGAATGATACCCGGAAAAATAACATGGAGGGGCACTCAACATGTTTCACTGACATTCACACTTTTGTTCAAATGAAACCTTTTAAAGAAGCTTACTATGCAAAATAGAGATGCACAATAAGGCCACCAAATCCACCTCTATACCATGGTAAAAATCCTAAGGGTCAACACAATTTCACATCTATAGCTGGATCAGAACATTACCTCGGGAAATGAAGGAGGAAACAGAAAACCAATCTCAGTGCTAGTAATCACACCTCGTTTAGGGCCAAGGATGTATCTCCACAGTAGTTGCCTAGCACACACAAGGGCCTGGTGTATCACCAGTACTAAAGGAGGAAAAGCTAGTTTAGCTAAAGGCAGCCAAGAACTTTTCAATTCCAAAGCCCACAACAGATCACTTTATTCCTAAGTATTGTGATGTTCTTACCTTCAGATCCCGGTGAATGATTGGGGTCTTACACTGATGCAACCGTGCAACAGCTTCACAGGTATCGCAGAATATCTGTAGCACTTCTGGTTCTGTAAAACCTGTCTGCAGCTTCTTATTCATCTGATTCACCACCTGCCCGGCTAAACAAAAAGTATTTTTGAAAGGATAAATTTTTAATAAATGAAGTCTACCACAAACAAAAAACATTAGAATGCTTTATGGTCTCAGGTAACGAGAAATTGGCTTTTTCATAGTTTTCACGTAAAGAAGCTTTACAAGGATTCAAGATACACATTTTTCATCAGGCTGGCCTTGTACTCACTACGTAGCCCAGAGTAAAAGTCACAGTGATCCTCCTGCCTCAGTCTCCAGTGCTGAGATTACAGGTGCGTCACACCACAAACAGCTCAATATTGGCCATTTTTAAGTTTCTGACATTTCATTTTTTCTTACAATTGATGGTATGTTATATGTAAAGCAACAGTTGTTCAACACTGTACTGTTTATTGGGTAAACAGCGGTGAACAAAATAAGGTTTTTATTTTCATGGAATTTACAGTTTAAAGGTAAGAAGGATCATACAAACACATTATCATAATTATAATAACAATATCAAGAGAACTTAATATAGAACATATGAATTAAACTGGTGAGGAAGAGTGCACAGGAAAATATGTCAGATCAGGCTTGACTTTGTAAATATTATTTACATTGAGACTGAAAGATAATTAGGAATTGATGTGGAAGAACTTTGGAAGCACACTATGCTAGTGATAGTAGTATGTACAAACATCTGTGGTTTAGGAGAGTGTGATGCCTATGTTTAACTTTTAAAAAGCCAAATGCTGACATGATCTAGGAAGCAGACAAAATGAGGTGAGATGAAATTGATAAGGTAGATGGGGATTAGCCATGTTTTGGCAAGGAGTTCATATTCACAATAAAGAACTCCAAAAACTCAATACTAAACAAACAAAAGAGTACCTGATTTTAAAATGGTAATAGATAAAAAGACATTTTTCAAAAGAAGACAGCCAAATGGGCAACAGGTACATGAAAATATGTGCAATATGACTAAAATGCAAATCAAACCTACAATGAGATTATCACTGCACTCTAGTAAGAAAGGCTATCATCAGAAGGACAAAAAGGACAAGTGTTGGTGAGGATGTGGAGAAAAAGGAGAACTTTCTCACTGTTGGTGGGAATATACCTAATTATGGCCACTATGGAGGTTTTTCAAAAAAGTTAAAATAGCACTATCAGCCTGACATAGTGGCACATACTGAAAAATCCTGAAAACTTGGGAGGATGAAAGCAGGAAAATGACAAGTTTATGGCCAGCCTGGGCAACTTAGAGGCCCTGTCTTCAAATAAGAGATTGAGGATGTAGCTCAGTAATAGAATGCCCAAATATCACCTGTATCACCAAATGAATGAATGAATCAGTGAATGAAAAGGCTAGTGTAGCTCAGCCATCCCCGTATTTAATCACCACCACAAAATAAAAAATAAAAATAAATAAAACTACATCATCCAGCAATCCCATTCCTAGGTACAGATTCAAAATAAATGAAATCAGTCACGTCAAAGAGACATGTGCCTCTGTTTATTGTACCACTATTCACAATGGCCAAGTCTTGGGAAAAACGTAAGTGTCCATCAACTGATAATGGGTAAAGAAAATGTGGTATATGTACACAATGGAATACCATTCAGTCACACAGAATGGAATCCCATCATTAGTCACAACATGGAGGGAACTGGAGATCATTATGTTAAGTGAAATAAGCCAGGTCTAGAAAGACAAGCACCAAATTACCTCATTCAGGTGAAATCTAAAAAAAGCTGATCTCATGGAAGATGACAACAGAATGGTGTTAATCAGAGGCTGGAAAGAATATGGGGAAGGGTAGGTAAGACGGCTTAATGCATGCTCAGCTGCAGTTAGATAAAAGGACAAGGTGGAGGCATGCTATTCCACAGCAGGGCGACTATAGATGGTCACCTATTATATGTACAAAAAGCTAGAAGGATTTGGATGTTATCACCTTAAGAAAGTAATGAATGACTGAGAAGACAGATAAGTGAAACATGATTACACAACATATATCAAACATTACATAGAACCCCACTAATATGTACAATTTTTGTTTGTATTAGTTTTTAAAAATTTAATTAAAAAGTTACAAGAAGTCAAGAGCTATTAGTGAACACTAATCCAACGAATGACACCATATATGCTGGATTTTAGGAAAATGATAGAGTTAAAAAAAATCAGTATCTCTTCTAAAAATAATTATAGTGCTTTATAATAGAGAAGATGAGGTATAAAAAGAAATATTTAACTTTTCATATAGTATATGGAAATAAGTTATGAATATATCACAATAAACATAAGATTGACATTTTTCTTCATCCTTTCCTCTTGACAAGACTGGTATGACAACACAATATTCTCTCTACCACTACTACCATTGTCATTATCTTCCTCTAACCTCAGGAAACTGTAAGAACTCCTGAAATTGTAACTAATGATCAACACAGATTGATTTTTAAAATAAGTAAGCTTGTAGAAAATTGGTTCACTGTCCCATTCTGACACATTAAATTTTAAGTGTCAGGGATGACTTTTATGATGTATAAGCATGCCATACAAGTAAGTATTTTTCTTCAAATAGCACCTTAGATCCAAATAAATTTTTCTCTTGTGATATTTATAAATGAATCTCAATAGACTACATAATACAAGTTTATTAGCACTATAGATCAAAATTTGTGAAATGAATGAATGAATGAAAAGGCTAGTGTAGCTCAGCCATCCCTGGATTTAATCCACACCACAAAGAAATAAAAAATAAAAATAAATAAAACTACATCATCCAGCAATCCCATTCCTAGTTAAGATTCAAAATAAATGAAATCATTCATTCATTCATTTCAGCATCTCTGAGTTTGTGAAATTGAATACATTTATAATAAAATGATATATTGCTTGAAAATTCTTAAAACATGAATACTGACACATCAGGCTCTTCTTGGTGAGATTATACAAGAATCAAATATAGAATGGAAATGAAGCTCAGTGGCAAAGCACTTGCACAGCATGCAAAAGGCCATTTGACACTCTGCACCACAAAAACAAACCAAAAAAGCAAAAATTATAGAGAAAGCAAGAAATGTAACTTATCTGTTTAGATTTCCTGTTTTCAACCTAACAGCACTGTGTTAATTTTCCATTTACATATTCATATCATTATAGTAGCCACTATGTCTAGGTTTTAAATAATTTTTAAACACTACTCCTAATTAAATAATAAAACTGAAATTGCAGTAATAATCACCCAAAATAAGGCTAACAGCTGCCCTAGGAGAAACCAAGACACCTAGTAACCTATTTTAAGAGGACGTTTTTAGTATAATACAATTACGGACAGGTACTTACCTCGACAATATTCCATTAAGATAAGCACTTCCCATACATTATCACTAATTGAATTAACAGCACAGTCTAAATAACCCACGATGTTTTTGTGACCAGATAGCTCTTTCTGTAAAAAAAGAAACAAAATTTTTTAAACTGAAAAATATAATTTTAAACTTAAATCACTAGCAATGATTTGAAACCTAATATATTTTATTAATTTCTAAAAGAATTAGGCATGAATATGGAATCTGACATATTTCAATCAGTCAAAGGCTTCAATGGTTTCAATGCAGTTTATCTGCACGTGAATGTCATTTTCTCATTTTTTTTTAACATTTTTTCTGTGAGTTTTCTAATCAAAAAATATGTCTTTAAATGCAATTGGGGAAATGGTTCACTCAAGTCTCCCAAGGCAAATGTAGTTAGACGGTTCTCTGAGACTCAAAAATAAAATACTAGAACTTTACTTATATTTATTTGTATATTTTGGGGGGAGGTTGTTTTGGATTGGTTTGGGGTTTTGTTTTGTTTTTTCTTTTCTTTCCTTTCCTTTTTTCATTTTTGGTACCAGGGAATCAAACTCAGGACTTTGCATTTGTGAGGCAGGGGTGGCGCCACTAAGCTACATCCCCAGCCATGTTTTGTTTGTTTGTCTGTTTGTTTGTTTTTTGGTACCAGGGATCGAACTCAGGACCTTGCACTTGCAAGGCAGGCAGCACAACCACTGAGCTAAATTCCCAGCCCTGTTTTGTTTTTACAACAGCCTCACTATGTAGTTCAGGCTGGCTTCTAATTCACTATGTAATCTAAGCTGGCCTCGAACTCAGTAATTTTCCTACCTCAGCCTCTCAAGTACTGGTTATATATATTTTAAAAGAAATTAAGCACTAATATTAATGAAGTAACAATTCTCTTATTGTATTCCCTGTAAAAAAAAATATATATATATATGTGTGTGTGTGTGTGTGTATGTATATGTATGTATATATGTATATATGTATGTGTATATGTATATATGTATGTGTATATATATATATTGCAATTTATATGTAGCTATTTTGGAAAGTTCAAGGCCAGACTGAACAACTTAAAAAGACTCTGTCTCAAAATAAAAAATAAAAGGGCTGGGATGTAACTCAATCGTAAAGTACTTGCCTAGTATTCTCAAGGCCCTGGGTTTAATTCCCCAGCAGATCAGAGCACAACACTGCAGAGCAAGGAAGAAAAAAGAAAAAAAATCTAAGCAGATCTACTTGGAAATTTAATACTATTTTTAATGAATTTATAAGCATTATCATTAATAAATCTAAATATAAACGTGCTGTGCAATTTAAGATGGGGTAATGATCACTGAATACGTGAAGAGCTTATAAATAAGTAATGCATAGTGGGAGCTGGGTTATCAAAAATAGTTAGAAGACTGCAACTGTAAAAAGCTACTCTCCTCCTAAAATATCTTGTTCAAAAGCATAGCATTTGGGTGCTACTGCTGACTACATTCTACATGCCTCAAAATTAATTAAACAAATTGTTTTGAAAGGAAGAATTGTGGCACAATATACACTGAGATCCAGTTCAAGAACTTTGTAAGCGTCACCATTATGTTGGGGGAAATCTTTTTCACCACTTTTGCAAATATTTTACCTTGAAAAGACCAAACACCTAATCACTTCTAACCTAGCTAACAACAAGGACAATAAAAGACAAATTCAAAAAGTCATAGTTTAAATGTATTTATCTACAAACAAAAGGCATGTTACTGAAGAAGCATATACAAAGTTAAAAAATTACCGTCGGCAGTTCCATAAGTAGGTCTACTGACATTGACAGACAGTACTAGCAAATATGAGGAAAAATATATTACTGGCAAGAAAATAAAATGCCCTAGTTACTGTGAAAAGATTTGGAAGTTCCTCAGAAAGTCAAACATAATATCCCCACATGATCTAGCAATTGCATTCCTAGGTATATACCCCAAGAACTAAACCAGGTACTCAAACAAATGCAGGTACACACATTCATAGTAGCATTATTCACGATAGCCAAAACAGAAATAGCCCAAATATTCATGAAGTAGCTAACAAATCAGAATATCCACAATGAAATATTATTCACACAAAAAAAGAACAGCATACTTATGTACACTACAGTGTAGCTTAAACTTAAAAAATCACGCTACATGAAAGTACAGAACACAAATTGTATGACTCCATTTATAAGAAAAGGTTTTGAAACTAGATAGAGGTGGCAGTTGTAAAGCACTGCAAATAAACTACTGAATTGTTTACATTTAAAGTTGTATATTATACAAACTTTACCTCAATAAGACAAAAACACTGTGTGGGGGGGACAGATGTAAAAGTAAATGATCCACATGGAAAATAAGGAAAAGAACAAGTCATCCAGAGGACTAAGAACAAACAACACTAAGAAAGATTAAATTTTTTATAATTATTTTTAACTGTTTAACTCAAAGTCACAAAAGTCTTTAATGACTTATTATAAAATTTCCTTTCTTTTTTTTTTTTTGGTACCAGGGATCAAACTGCAAGGCAGGCAGCAGAACCACTGAGCTAAATCCCCAGCCCACTATTTTACTTTTTCTAATATTTAAATTTCCCCTTGCTTAAAAATGACTCATCATAAATTCCAGAATTTACAAGAAAAACAACCTTACAGTATGATTTTTAAAATGAACAGAAAACTAACAATGTTTGTGAGTTTAAATACAAACTGTGAATCTATAAAGTACACAAGAAAATGGTAAACACCAAATTCAGGACAGTAGTTTCTTTTGGATGAGGAAACGGTACAGGCCAACAGCTGGGAAGGAATCCAGAGAAGGCTTCATCAATAGCTGTCAGGTTTTATTTCTTAAGCTGGATGATGAGTAAACTTCGTATTTATCATATAATTCTTTATGTTTTCCAATGCTTAAAATATTCTGTAATTAAAATGCATCTAAGAAAAGAAAGAAAGAGCCTGGCACGGTGGTACATGCCCATAATCCCAGCAATTTCAGAGACTCAGGCAGGAGAAAGATAAGCTGGAGCTCAGCCTGGGCAATTCAGCAACTTAGTGAGATCCTTTCTCAAAATTTTAAAAAGTTGGGGTATAGCCCTGAGCAAAGGCCCCTTGGGTTCAATCTCCAGTACCACAAAACAAAAAAACAAGGAGGAGAATAGCAGTTTGCCTGTTGCTTGTTGAACTTACAATAGGGAAGGGAGAAAGAAGAGGGAAACAACATGGCTATACCTCACCTTAAATATGGCGATAAGAAATGAAGTACATATTCCAGACAATTTTCCAGTTTAACGAACTTCAAAGGTTTTCTAAGTGTGTATAAGCCAATACCCAATTTGCCTAAAAATATTACTCTTCACTTACCATAATTGTAATTTCCCTTTTACAAATGTTGAGGTCTGGCATGTTATTGACATACATTCGCTTCAATGCACATCGGATTCCACCATGAGTTCGCACCAGGAAAACTGTGGAGAACCCACCTAGAACAAGTACAAATGGATTAAAAAGAATCAAACTATTATCAAAATCATGTAACATCATTTTGGAGCTTAAGATCAGAGGAAAATAAACAAGGACTGTACTCATAACAAAAGTACAGAAAGCAGCTAATCAGCTGAAAGCCAAACACTGGCTTCCTGGGTCAATCACAAAGTAGCACTCATGGGATAATATAATTCTCAAATTTGAGTATGCTTTCTTGCAAAGCCTAATATACTAAAATTTCACTTTCTGCACAGGAATTACTTGTTAATGGTATACAGAAAATATTACTACATTGCCTACCCTTCTCTCTCTTCTCATAACAAAACACTGTTATTTAGTATTGAGACATCACTGAGCTCTGATGGCTAGATTTCTCCTTCAGATGGAGGAGATGAATCAACATTGCGCTGACTCAATCTTGGAAATCTCATTTCCCCTTATGTTAACTGATTTACAACTGAGAACATGACTAGTTCTGGCTACCATGACAGAAGGTGAAGTCTACTGGGACTGGAGGTAAACACTTTCCACCTAGAATAAAAGATGTAACAAGTTGTTCTTCTTTCCTGTTTCTGGATTGCATTGTGTAAGAATTTTATGATGCTTAGACATACTGCAGTCAATCTCTAGATGTGCTGAGCAGAAAGAAAATGACCCAGAACACTAACAGCCGAGCTAATAGTCATCCTCCCTCCAGAATTCACATGACACACAAATGTGCCCGTTACTGAATATGTCTGGACATTCTGTTAACTGCACCTGAGAAAGCACTATTACCTGAAGTATCATAGCTAGGTAGGTATTTAAAAACCATCACTTCTGTCACATCTAAAAAAAGATTTACACCTGACGTTTTCAAAGCTCATCTTGGCATAGAATATTCTAAAGCTTATAATTTTTAAATGGTATATAACTTTAATTAATTTATAGTCCTCATACAGCAGCAACCTGAGCATTAAATCGCCTATACTCCAGTTCAATACAAAGCAAAAGAAAAGTAAACCATTAGGGATTTAAAAAGTGGGAAAGGATAACTCCTAGGATTCTGCAGAATCATTTCATATTCGTTCCAGATTTTCTACATCCTACAATTGCAGCAAAAAAAAAAAAAAGCAAATTCTTATTGTGTAAAGCTGGATTTTCATCTAAACAGCAGAGGAAATCAAATCAACTATCTCACAAGGCAGTTACAGAAGATCTAGGATGACAATATTTGGAAAAGGTAATTTAGGTAAAACCTCTAACAATGCAGGGCTTCATTGTAAAAGAAGTTTATATCACTGATTTCATATGCAAATAGTACAAACAAACTGAAAAGTGAAGACCTACAAATGAACTGCCACAAACTACTGAAGTTTTATTTGGTTAAGGACTAAAAAGAATATATTTAGATAAAGAGCTGATACAAATACATATCAAGATAAATCATTTAAACAGCATCTGTTTTACCTAGAGCTGGATTATTCACCTAGGACAATAATGTCATGTGCCCTTAACATAGCTATCTTCAGAACTGGCTGGAGTCTGGTGTATATGTCAATTTACTCTGAACAGGTTCCACGTTCTGACCCTGAGTATATCTATTACGAAAATCTCCCCTACTTGTTATACAATTCTTCTGTGTGTTTTCAATTGCTTGTTAAATGGAGGGGAGAATAAGAGTTAA
The DNA here is from genome assembly GCF_012274545.1 of Fukomys damarensis. Lineage (NCBI taxonomy): Eukaryota > Metazoa > Chordata > Mammalia > Rodentia > Bathyergidae > Fukomys > Fukomys damarensis. Next base: position 20,703,375 of record NW_022900944.1, read on the forward strand.
CGCAAGTGGTCCTGATGCATAATTGAGCTATGTGGCCAAGAAAAAGAGAAAAAGTTCCTGGAGAAAACATGAATCTATATGTAAACATATTTATTTTTATCTATTTATGGAACAATGTGATTTTTATCCCTGTGAATTGGGAAAATAAGGAAACAGTATTAACTGGGTTTTTATCATAAAAATCATCCCTCAACTGAAAGTCATCTGATTCTACTATTCCTAATTTAGACAGATCTGGCAAAATGTTAAGTTTTCTGAATAAAGAACATGCATTCAACATTATGATTTGTACTTAAATACTGTATACACTGTTTGTTTGTTTTTTTGGTTTTTTTTTTGGTACCTGGGATTGAACTCTGGTCCTTGCGCTTGCAAGGCAGGCCACCGAACCGCTGAGCTAAATCCCCGGCCCAACAGTGTCAGTTTTGAGAACAGAATGATTTATTTGTTATTTCCCCAAGTACTATATTTTCCAGAATTTTCTGATTGTAGCTAAAATTTCTGAAGAATGCATTTAGTGGGAAGGAAACAGTTAAATCACTAGAGGAATTCAGAAAAAGAGTATACAATTTATTTGCTACCAGTTTTTTGTTTTGTTTTGTTTTGTTTTTGGTGCCAGAGATTGAACTAGGGGCCTTGTGCTTGCAAGGCAGGTGGCGGCACCACTGAGCTAAATCCCAAATTCCAAACTGCTACCAATTTTTTTTTCCTCTCCTTGAGGTTATTGGTACATTTTAGGTATACAGTACAGTTACATTCATCATTGGGGTCTTGTACCATTACATGACAGGTGTTGGTTCTTTTTTTCCCCTTGTCCCTGCCATCCCTTCACCCCCTCCTCCCCTTCCTATTTACAAATACTTTATTTCCATTTTTTCATTTTCTCATATATTTTTCCCTTATTACCCTTCCCCACCCTTCCCTCTCTCTACACCTTTAGCCCTTTTCTTCCTATTTCACACTGTCAATTACATTGCTACCAATTCTTATCTACCAAATTCTTTTGCACTTATTTTTCCTCACAGAAGTCTTTCATGACAATCCAATTTCATCACCCACACAAGTCCCATCACACGTTCCTAGAATGTTGATATTTCTGTTCAATCCATTTCATACCTAAGACTAGCAATAATCAAAAAGTCCATTTATTATATATTCCTATGTCCAATTCAATATTATAAAGGCATAGCTGCTATATCAACACTAAATTTAAAATTCTAAAATATGAGATGATGAGAGCATTATGAAACATTCTAAATATTCTCAAAATCTTATGAAAATAAAAAACTAATGACAGCTACTGATTTGACAGGATGGAAATACATGAGATTTTTTTAATTTATAAAAGTAAAGATGAAAAGGAAAATGACTGGTATCTTTTGCAATCTGTAAATTCAACAACTCAATACAGGAGTTCCTTCCCATTAGTAGGCACATACTCTATAAAAAACAGTCAATGATTCTCAGCCTCTAGGTTGTGGCTCTCATGTAAAACAATTCCACGGGACACCTAACTGAACTTTTCCCCCATCTTCTCTCCACTCACATAAAAGGTAAATCAGATTAAAAAGAAGAAGTGTCTTTGTCAAGGTAATTTTATACAGGTTTCCATCAGATATTTATAAAAATGTCTACTTTTTAAAAACTAGATACACGTTGGTGGGGTTCACACGCCTTTACCTCCATTGTTTATCCAATGTAGAATGATATGTAAATATTATAACAAATATCCTGTGAATCTGTATGATTTAAACCCTTTTTTAATACTTACATACTATTCCATACTATGTATATATATCCTAATTTAAATCATTTCCAAAGTGATGGCCAATAATGTTGCATTAAAACTTTTGCACAAACATTTTTTAAGATCTGGTGCTTTTGTTTCTGTCCAAAAGATTCCCAAGGTAAGTAAAAGGAAATGCACACTTTAAATTTGACACTGCTCTTTTGCATCCTGAATGGTTATAGCAACTTCCACAAGCAATATAAGAGCCAGCTTTCTTTCACCCTCATCAGAGATTATTACGGCAATTTAAATTTTGCCAATTTAACAGGGTTATCTTTTTCTTTCAATTGGTAGGAGGGTGTTCTCCTACTCTATTATTTATTCCTTTTCATCTATGGGTAGTGTCTCTTACAAACCAAAAAGCATATGTATAGTATATCTATACATATAAAAAAAGAGCAAGAGAATGCACACATTCAAGCTTTCTTAGGCACACATAATGTAACACAAAGGAGGAATGTTACTTTTTCTTTACACATCTTTGTATGTTACACTAGTTTTTTAAAGAAATGAAAAAAAATCATTTAAATGAACAAGAAAACTGCTCATCACCTTAAAAGAGAAATCAAAGAGAAATGGGACATAACTTTTAAGAATCTCAGCAGTGGAACTGCTACAGAGTAAAAAGCAGCATATAAAAAGAAGTCACACAAAATCAACGTATTTCTCACTAAGATATTGTGGCTGCAGCATTATCATTTACCTTTGTGCCTCCCACATGATGACAATGGGGGGGGTATATAGCTGTAATCCTAGCTACTGAGGTGGCTGGGGCAGGAGGAGCAAAAATTCAAGGTCAGCCTGAGCAGCTTAGGGAGACCTGTCTCAAGATTTAAAAAATAAAAAGAGCTAGAGATACAGCTAAGCCATCCCTGGGTTCAATTCCCAGTAAGAGGTGGAGACAGGAAGTTAGTTAAATCACAAACCCACAAGATCAAAAAGAATGGAACAGACAAGGGATTCTAACAAAATTCTGCAAGATGAAAATCTCACAGACACATATGAACAGACAGTACAGACAAAAACCATGCTAAAGAGCTGATAGGAGCAAATGGGGAGGAAGGAAGGATGCACAAGAAGGAAGCCCACTCTAGTGACATACACCTAGAGACATCAAGAGTTAGAGGAGCAAGAGTGGCAATGACAAAAGAAGAAGACTGACTCCAGGTCTTCATAGAAGCAGTCAAACTTCTAGGTTCCCTACTTCATTCTTGACAGTCACATTAATATTCACTCATGAACACGACTAGTTAAAATAGCAGTGTGTATGTCTGTGTATATAATATGGTATAATAGATATTATTTGGGGGAATGAAGATGGGAGAGGGGAAAGTAAGTGTAAGTCCTAAAAACCAAAGAATTAAGTAAAAGCCTGCAGACTGAAAGAAAATACACATTTCAACCCAACTTGATAGTTCAACTACAAAAACACAGAGCCATACAGCCAATTTATAGAGAATTTCTCTTCCAGAAAATTGAATGGGAAAAAAGGCAGATGCTGAAATATGAGTCACACAATGAAAAAGTACCTATCTGACTCACCAAACTAAAGTGAAGCCCCAAATCAAGAAACTCTTGCGATATGTCCAAAGCACTTCCAATCATCACTCTTAAACATCACTCTTTAAAAATGGACACAAAATGATGATCAAACATTCACCAAAAGCCTCTTAACCTGACAAGAGATGGAAAAAAATTAAAAACAGAAAAATAGAACTGTGAAGAGGTATTGGAAGCCAAAGAACTTACAAATATCCAGGGTTCTAGAAAAAGGTACTGAAATCATTAAATAAGAACAAAGACCTAAAAAGGTGATATTTGTAGAATGAATAATGACTTTTAAAATTATAATTAAGAAATCAAAGGAGAAATTTCAACAGAAAAAATATAAAATAAAATAAGGGGAAAAAATAAGAACCAAGATACATCATGTAAAGGTACAAGATCACAATAATGAATCTAACTGTATTGTTTACCTCAAATATGCCAATAAACTTAATGGAAAAAAAAAGACAATCTTCCAGGGATAAAATAGTATTAGAAGTACTAACAGGCCAACCCAACAGGGCCAGTATCAAAACAAAAGTTCTAGAAAGAGTAAAGAAAAAAGCTTTTTGTTTAAATAAATGCAATCATGTGTATCAGCCCATTTCATAAAGAGTAACTACTGTAATTTTCTCTACTATTATTATGCTTTACTATTAATATTGTTTCATGTTAAAAGATTGGATTTAGAATATAAATTCTAAAGGCTATGAAGACTGGAAATAAACAGTTTGATAAGGTAATACAAACAGTAATACACAAGGATACTGTATTTACTGCTTAAATATGCCCAGTCATATAAGAAATATCCACACCACACTGTATACTTCAAAACCAAAATCAATTTTATAAAATAATAGTTCATTTTAAAGATTTGGAAATTCAAAGTTATTTTATAATATGAAGGTTAAAAGCTTTTTGTTTAACGTACCTCACTTTTGTGGTCTGTTTTAAATCTGTGTTGAACAAAATAGCTTTCACTAGAATCATTCAAAACAATGCCTAAATGAACACCTCCATTGTACAGTTTAGGGTAGAAATGCCCTAAATAGCATATACATGGAGGACAATGTTCAAATAAGAAAAAAAAAGGAAAAAAGAAACAAAGGAAAAAACAGAAACACAGCTTTTATAAATAAAGAGAAGGAAGACTAGAACGGAGAAGGGAATGGGAAAAAAACAAAAAGCAAGATATATCATGCACAGATACAAATTCCCTATGATGAATGTTATCATTATGTATATCTTTAAAATATACCAATAAATGTTTTGCTTTACATTAAAAAATTAATGTAACTATTACCATAAAAAAAATACATGGTACACACCTATAATTCCAGCTATTTGGAAGGCTGAAGCAGGAGGATCACAAGTTTGAGAACAGCCTGGGCAACTTTAATGAGACTCTGTCTCAAAATTTAACAGAAAGAGCTGGCGATGTTGCTCAGTGGTAGAACATCTGTCTTGCAAACACAAACCCTGGTTTCAAACACCAGTACCAGAAAATAAGAGAAAAAAAAATACAGACCTTATTATTTTGTCTACAGTTCCTGACAGTTTTTCAAAAACAGTGGAATTCCCTGAGACAGGTCAAGTGTTACTCTATGAAGTGCTTCACCAGAGAGCTCAGTAATGCTTCAGAATGAGAAATGGTCACCAGAAAAACCAACTAAAGGTTAGATTAGCAGGAAGAATTTTCAGGCCAATCCCCTGAACCTCTGGACATGGCAGAGGAAGTACAGACTGAGTTCAATCATGCGGTCAATAATTTAAGCAACATGTAGGAAAGCCTCAATAAAAACTCCTAAGTATGGAGGTTAAGTGAGCTTCCTGGTTGGTAAACATATTGATAGCCTAGGTGAGCGGTGTACCTTGACTCCACGTGGACAGAAGCTACTGTACTCTGGAACCTTCAAGAGCTTTACAATAAAATGATGCACCCTTTACAATAAAATGATAATTGTAAGTGTAGCACTTTTCTAAGTTCTGTAAGTGATTCCAGCAAATTATCAAACCTAAAAGGGGGTAAAAGAAAGCCCAAATTTGTAGCTAGGATAGTGGTGTCAGGACATCCTGCTGGGGCAAAAGAGGAGCAATCTTGTGTGTCTGAGCCTCTTCACCTGAGGGATCTGTACTAATTGTGGGTGATTAGTATCAGAATGGATAGAACTTCTGGCACCTAACTATTTTCAAAGAATCATTATTGGAATACATTTTACTCCAGAAGAATGGTTATGGGTTCATTTTATTTATGCATTAAAATATATACTATCAAAAAATCAACTGAGAATCTTTAAATCAATTTAAATCTAATGTTATTAGATGTTAAAGACAATTACATCAATGCACTGTATAATCTGACTAAATTCTACTACAAAAGAAACTATAACATGTTTGTTTGTACTGAAGTATTTGTGTGTCATAGTTCATATATCTGTGCTTTTTTAAAATTCATTACGTTTATTGGTACATTTTATGTAAAGTTACAAATTCCCCATGATGAATGTCATCATATTGTATACCTAAAATGTAGTGAACTATCTGAAAGTAACTTAAAGATGTTGTGTCACTTTACTTACTAATAATAGATACTAAACACAAACATCTTAAGCATGCATATATTATCCTATATAGCTATAGTATCTCTGTACCATCTAAGAAAATGAACAATGCTTCTAATTCATTCATTCAATACACACACACTGCAAATATATAGAGAGAGGAAATGTGGTAAAATGCTATTAGATGTATCTAAATGATTCATTCTACAATTCTTTGAATTTTTCTGTATACTTTGAAATTTTTGATAATAAAGTGGAAGAAAAAGAACATGAAATACCCTATGTTTTTCCCCAGGTGTTTCCTTTATGGCTATCCAGCCTTACCATCGAAACTGAGAATTATTATTTCATAAGAAAGACACAACTGCTGATTATCCACTCTAAACTTCCCCCAAAGGCACCTTAAGTCTCTCACCACAGAGAATGTTTATAGTATTCCTAGAGATCTACAGCTCCAACAACCCAACACACACAAGCACAACATGTTTATGAAAGACTGGGCTTTTAGTGGTGTTTATACCTATTAAATATCTTTTCCTAAGAAGTAGAAGAGGAGAGATGGGAAGAGAGGATAAAATTACACGTGGTCTTTTTTTCTGCATTGTATATATCATGAGTAAAACAAAAAATACCAAGCCGTTAGCAACTCTCAGCTTCAACCACTTCTAAGGAAAACAATGTGATTTGAAAACTATCTTCAAGATAAGTGAAAGACACTTATAAACCAGTTTGATGTGAGCCAGAAGAAAGTTCTTCCTATCCAAAGACCAATGACTAATGACACATCAGAGCTCTGCTGCTTTAGGTTAAATGAATGACTCCAAAAGTTTCTTTTAAAAGTCATTACTAACTTGATTTGAAAAGTAAGCACTACCTAATACAAAGCAAGAAAAGAATGAGTACATTTGATTAAGTTGAGAAAGAGTAGTAAAGAGACAATATGCTACATTATTGTTTAACTCAACATCATGTAGTGTTTATCTTATTATTCCCATTTTATAGGTGAAGAAAAACTAAACATTTCTCCCCTTTAAATCTCATGTTCTATCTAATGACTTTTACAGCCCATACTGAGCCTTGTTAGCAATATGACCGAAGAAAAGTCTAGGAGTACTGTATAATTAAAAATAGCATCTGGGAATAACCAAATTAAGAAGAAACAAAAAGAAACTGGAGTAACCAAGAAAGAACAGCCTTTCCAAACTTTTCTTCTTAACAGAACCTCTATAGGAAGTATTTCTATGTATAAAAGAAGGCTTGCAGGCCCATACCATGTTTAATTTAGACTCTTCAGTGCCTTTTAAAAGTATGATATTAAAAACATTTAATCTATGATCCCTCATTCCCTTAATGTCCCTAAATTTCTTATACACAACACAAATTCCTAAAACAGAATTTCATTTATCATGTAAATCATCTTTACTTACATGACAACAGACTATATTCTTTTGATTCCACCTCAGAAAAAAATATTTTAAATTTGGAATTATTATTACTTCAAATATAGGTTATTATTTATCTCTCTGGAGAATACTTGCAATTAAAATGAAATAATTCATTTGGATCCATTATCAGCCTCCTCAAAAAAATTTAAGGTTACTTTTACTTAAAAAACAAAGGAAGTAGAACTTGAAGGGTAGATTATAACTGAATAGGATGGTAAAGTAGGAAAAGCTCAAGCAAGATGCAAAGAATAAAACTAGAAAAGGCATGAGTAAATTACCCTACCAGAGCACCCATTTTAAAACAAAAAAATATCATTCAGTCACCCATTCACTCATTTAACAAATATATATTAAATGCTCATTCTGTACCAAGCACTAATTTAGGTAGAAGGAACAAAACTAGAGGCAAATCAGAGAACTATCCTTGTGAACTTACATTCTAGAGTGACTGAACATAAGCAAGCAAAATTTATACTAGATAAAACAGTGATAAATCCTTAGAAGAAAAAAAAAGTGGAGAGAGATGGTGCAATGAAAAACTATACCAGGGGAGGCTGAAATAAGGGCATAGGGGGAAATATGTGAGGTGACTGAGTAAAGAAGGGAAGAAAGTGAGAGTATGAGCCACATAAATATTGAGACAAGTACATTCCAGAAAGAACAGAAAATGTAAAGGCCCTAAAACCAATGCATGGTTCAATATGTTTAAGAAACAACAAAGGAACCAGAAAGCCTGGAGCAGAATGAACAACGTGGAATAAAGTAGGACAAAGGGTCATTGAGTTAAAAGGGAGCCAGACTGTTCAGGGTCTTATTATGAAGGATAAAGGCTTTCACTTTTACTCCAAGGAAGATGAGAAATCAGAGGAGCATTCTGAGCAAAGGGGGTGATATCTTAGGCTCAGCTATTTTAATATAACCACTGTGTGGAGAACAGAGTAAAGACAAGAAAGGTCAGATGCAGGGAAAAGTTAGTAGGCTACTTCAATAAACTTGTTGAAAGATGATAGTGGTTTTGACCAGAACAGTGGGAATTAGTAAGAAATTAAAGAATTTTACATATATTTTACAGATGGAAATAAAATGATTTCTTAACAGACTGAATGCGAGATAATGAGGAAAATAAGTCAAAAATGACTTCAACTTTGGCTAAGGAAATGGAAGGAAGCAGTTGTCATTAGTTAAAACGGAGATGACTGTGATGTACAATAAATTTATACTAAGTCTCTTAGAATTCTGCATGTCTTGCAAAGCAAAGGCACTGCCTTTATTTTGAACTAGCTTTTCAATATTATCTGCATAGTGAACAGCTTTGGATGACACACAGTATCACTTGAGAGCAAAGGGTAGGTTTGTTCACTTCCCAATAAAAAGAGTATCTCATTTTACTGTACTTTACTGTGCCTCACAGATACTGAGTTTTTCACAAATTCAAGGTCTGTGGCAACACTGTATTGACCAATTCCATCAGTACCAGTTTTCCATTAGCTCAGATGATATTTAGTATTTTTTAACTAGGATATGTACAGGTTGGGGGAGGATTAAGACACAAAGCATGTGTAGTATACTACAGTGTAATATAAACATAACTTTTATATACACTGGAAAACGCAAAAGTTTGTGTAACTCACTCTACTGTGGTGATCTGGAACTAAACCTGAAATATCTTCAAGATATGCCTAGATAATAGGGACAATGGGCAACCTTACTACCAATTATAAGAGATTCTAGTTACCAAAACTTAGGGTTCCTTTCACATAATATAACCCATTCCATGTGCCAGATCTCTTGGCCTTTCTCCTTTAGCCTCTAAGAACTGAGTCTCTGGGAAACAGAACAAATGCAATAATCTGGCTATAACTATTGCTGTGAATAATAAATCCTTTGCCTTACGTCTTCTGCCAGCATCTACGAAACTGTGACAGGCCTACTTGTTAGCAGGGTAGAATTTCAAATTCTCAACAGTTCTTCACAGACAACAGAGAAGGTGTGGGGGCAGAATGATAGAGCAGAGTTTTGGACATGTTAATTTAGAGATGCCAATGGAACACCCAATTCAAAAGAGAATATACCATGTATAAAGTTCAGAGATAAAAGAAGGGCATGTTCTTGTTAGCCAGTTGGAGGGAAAGAGTTGCAGTATTCCCATTTAAAAAAATCATGATTTAACAGTAAAATGTCATTATATTTGTTAACAGCAATGTTTTAAACTAAAAAAACCTTTTACACTCTCTTTATAAATGTGCAAATTAAACCTTTCAACCAAAATCATATCTCAAGAATATATATATTTATATATATAAAGAGCCTTGAAAATACTCATATTCTTTCACTTGACATTTTAAAGAATTCTATATTAAGATTGCATGAGTCTCTTCTCTGTTGCTGTAACAAAATATCTGAAGCACGAAATACATAAAGAAAAGGTTTATTTAGCTGACAGTTTTGAAGGTTCAATAGCATGTGCCAGCTTCAGCTTGGCTATGGTGAGGGCCAATCTGGCTAGATCACAACACAGCACATTGGCAGTCTCCATTATGGCAGAAGAATACACCAAGAAGGAGAGACCACATGGCAGGACAATAAACCAACAGATTCAAGGGTCAAGCTTGGTCTTTTTATAACAACTCACTCTTTAAAGAAGTAACTCATTCCACATTAGTCACTCCCAAAGATGATACCCCCATAAGCTAATTCCCTCAGCTTTAGGAGGTAGAAATCCTACTTCCTAAAAAGTTCCACAATTTTTTAAAACCTCAACACTGGGGACTAAGCTTCCAGCCCACGAACCCTTATAGAAGAAACCACATCAAAACCATAGCAAAAATATAGAAACCTTTAGTTCTCGCCACATGCAAATAATTAGGTAAATGCACAGTGGTATTTTGTGTAGGCATTAAAAAGGCTGATAAAAATGCTACAATAACCATAAACATTTAAGAAACAATATACAGTCATCTCAAGTGGCTTCAGGCACAACTGGATTCAGTACAGCAAATTCCTGTTTTATAAAATACCTTTTTTGGTAAATGTGAGATGGGTTCCTATCACATTCACTTAGAGAGCTACAAACTGGACGGTTTACTGTTTGGTTCCACTACAGAAGTACAGTATTCTGTGAAACTAACAGGAATTCCTAAACAGGAATCAAGTAAAACAATCCTTGAGCCAGGCATGGTGGTACATGCCTGCAATCTCAGCACTCAGGATAGGTAGCCAGGAAGCACAACAGAGGAAGGGGCCAAGGACCATTTAGAGTACCCAAGGTCATGCTTCCATGCCATACCAGACACACTCTGATGTGTGCTTTCCCATCCCACTTGGCAGCTCCCAAGTGACTTAAATTGACACAATTCACCTTACCCATCACAATAAGCAAATGAAATATCACTCATAGTTATATGGAAATAAAAAGTACAGCATAATCAGGGAAAACAGAAAAGTATCAGTGAAGAAGTAATACATGAGCTCAATCTAGGAAGAATACATAGCAGTTTTAAAGAATTAAAGTTTGGGGAGGAGCAATGGGGGCAGGCACAAAAATATCAGAAGTGGAACGTTTCAAAAATGTAAAAAATACCCCAAGAAATGTGTTCCTCCATAAAAGCAGTGAGAATATGGGCAAAAATTGTCAATATCAACTTTTCAGAATTCTGGAAATTATTCAAAGTCTTGCAAGAAATTTTTACTCAAGAAAAATTGGCTTTGTGGCATCTGAACTTGCTTTATCCCCATCTCTTCTCTCTTGAAAAGATATAAACCCACAACACAGCAGCTATGAAAACTACTTGCCTAGTAGCCACCAAAAGGAAAAAAAAAAAAAGTTTAAAGCTCACCAAAGAGCCCAAGGCTTATCACTACTAGACCTATCTTATTAGGTAACTACCTGAAAAAACTCCATTTCTCAGGTGTCTTCTCCAACTTGACTCAGAACTTGCTCTGTGCAAAAAGCCCTATCACCACAGCACAATGAAAACAGTCAGCAGCAATGGATAGCACTGCAGTTGTTGTGGGCAGGGATATCAGCTAAAGAGGGTGAACAAAAAACTTCATGGATACAATGGGAATAAAGTGTTTATAGCGAGGTTTAGAGGCCTCTAAAATATTCTTAGGAAACTAGAAAGCCACTCACATGCATAGAGCACAGTGTATACCCAAGAAGAACTAAGAAGGTCCTCATCTCTCCATTCTGGATGACTATGAACCTCTGGAGAAATAGGAGATAAAGGCAAAGTCAGAATTATAAATTGCACAGGAGATTCAATCCACTGCGCAAGCATGCATGCATGCACACACACACATTAGCAAAAGGGAGTCAGCAAATGTGAACCAAAAAAATTCTATTCCAAAGGCCAGTGGGATTTATGCCAGCAATACAATTCAATGTAATAAGGCAAATTAATAGAATCAAGAAAAAAAACTACATGATTATCTCAAAGGGGATATCACTGTCCATTCAAGAAACTAACCACCATGAACAAAAGAAAACAACCAACTACAAAATGACACATGAAAACACTATACATATTATAATTATGAAATAACTATATTAAAGAAATGAAATAAGAAACTGATAGTATAAAAGATCAATAGGCTATCAAAATTGATGCACAAAAAAGGGTCAATTTAACCATATAAATTGAATTCTTAATATGAAAACTATAACTAAAAAATCAGAAATTCAGTAGACAAGGTAAATAGCAAATAAGAGAGAACTGAAAATATACCTTAAAGCAGCAAAGTACTAATATACATCACAAATGTGGCAATTAATAAAAAGGGGATCATGAGTCATCAAGGGTAAGATAAGAAGATTCAATATACAACTATCACCTAAGAAAACTGGGAAAGGCCAGTATTAGAATAATGGTTAAGAACTTTCCCAAGAACTGATGAAAGATATCAGTCATTGAATTCAAAAAACCACATAATTAACAGAAGAAAAAACAGAAAATCTCACTTAAACATCAGAGTGAAACTGTAGAGCACAAAGGAAAGACATCAAAGCCACGAGTAAGAAAAGGTAAAATTATCCATAAAGGCCATTGGAATGACAACCAATTTCTCAACACCAAAGAGAAATAATAATAATATATAGCAAAACAGTATGTTCAAAATGCTAAAAAAAAAAAAATAAGTACCTGCCTAGAATTCTATATCCAACAAAACTCTAGAATGAAGATAAAGTAAAATTCTCAAGTTAATAAAAATTATGTTTAATAAAGGTGTTCCAGACTAAAAGCAACTAAACCTCAATGGAAGATCATGTAAGACATGCTTTGATATCCAAAAAGATGAACAGTGACTAGCAAAGCAAGATTTATGTTTTATTTGTGGATTTAAGAAAGATAAAATGATATAAAATGCTGAGCAAGAAATCTTAAGTCATAAGAATACCATACTGTCTCAGGAGAACATGGTGATGAGCTAGAGCGTTCCAAAGTTCTCGTATATGTGAAGCACAGAAATACTAATTTTAACCTTATTCTGTTAACCTCATGGGGAATATATAGCTTTGAATTAATAGAGAATAAGAAATGAAATGAAGGAGAACCGTAAGCAGTCTTAAATAATGCAAGAAAAAGCTTAGCAGCACAGCGACTGCCTACCAAGTGTGAGTAAGGCCCTGAATTCCATTCAGTTCAATTCGGTTCAGTTTAATTCAACTGGGGAAGGGGACTATTTCATTGTTGGGGAAAGGGCATCAACAGGATACATGAAGGCAGAAAAAACTTGTACCTGATCTATGCTATTTTATAATGAAAAATGTATGTATTGCCATGACATTAACACACACACACACACACACACACACACACACACACACATATACATATATACAGAGTCACACACACACACACACACACACACACACACACACACATATACATTTATACAAAGCTACTTTTATAGTCCAGGAGATAGATAATAAAAGTATTTCATAGAAACAAGATGGCAGATGCATCCCCAGGTTTTTGCTTAGGTGCTTCTTTAGAAGTGGTTCTTCCTTTCAACCCAGAGACATAATGTAGTAAGAAGTGCAGCTTTTCAAAAATTTAACAATATTTTCAGGGGCTGAGGATGTGGCTTAGAGCCTAGAGGACCTGCCTAGCATGTACTAGTACCTGGGATCCATCCCCAGCAAAGCAAAAACTATTTTCCGTAGTTTGGTATCATGTCTACAATACAGCCAAAGAAACCTGAACTACAGAGACAGAGATTTGGGTATTTGTATTTCAGAACAGATCCATCATCTAGAGAAAAAAAAAAAGGAAAGGAGTAAACAGGTAAAATGAATACCAGGAAAAAAGAGACAAGTTCATTGAGCATTATGATTATGGAATGTGCTAACTCCTTCTTAAAACACTTCAGACAACTATTCAAAAATAAAGAAGAAAATCTTTGGAAAAAAAAAACTGAAATGCATCAAAATGTTTCCTAAATTTTTAAAGGGATTTATCCTCAAAAATGCCTTTACATTAAATACAATTCTAGTATTTATTACATTTAGATATATCTTGAACATAAATAAGGCAATTCAGTCAAAAGTTTATTGAATGAAGCTTACAGTTTATTTTAAATGCTTAAATTCTAACAGAAATTTGTTTTATATTGTATTGATTTTTTATTGGTACATTTTAGGTATACAATAGTTACATTCATGATGTCTTGTTTCTTATTTTTTCCCCATTCCCCTGCCTTCCCTTTACCCGTTCCACCCTTCCCTGTTAACAAAGACTTTGTTTACATTATTTTCCTTTTCCTTTCTTACCTTTCCTGTACCCCTCCCACTTCCCCTACACCTTTAGACATTTTCTTCCTATTACACAATATCAATTATACATTTTGATCCTTATTTACTTTGTTTTTCATGCCAGAGAAACCATATAGTATTTACACATATCAATTATACATTTTGATCCTTATTTACACTGTATTTTTCACACCAGAGAACCTATATAGTATTTACACGTGTGTCCTATTAATTTCACTTGAGTATGGCCTCAATGTGCATCCACTTAGCTATAAATCTCTCCAGTTTCTCATTCTCTATGACTGAGTAGCACTCTTTTGTTTTTTTAAAAAATCATCTTTATCCAGTCTCCAGTTGATGGGCAATTGGGCTGTTTCCAAATTTTAGCTGTTACAAACTCTGCCGCTATAAACATGGGTGTGCATATATCGCTGTGGTATGATACTTCTGACTCTTTTGAGAAGATACCCAGCAGAGGAATAGCTGGGTCAAACAGGACTTCTAATCCTAGTAGTTTGAGGTATCTCCATACTGATTTCCAAAGTGGTTGCACTAGACTGCACTCCCACCAACAATGGAAAAGGGTTCCTTTCTCCCTACAACCCCACCAGCATTTGTAATTGGTTGATTTCCTGACTGCAGCCATTCTTTCTGGGGTGAAGTGGAATCTCAGTGTTGTTTTGAGAGGTCTCACTTTGTATTCAAGGCTGGCCTTGAGCTCACTATATAGCCCAGGATGGCCTCAAACTCATACAAAGATCATGCTTCAGCTTCCCAAATGCTGGGATTACAGGCATATGCCACCTTACCCAACTAGCAATTATATTTTTATTAGATTAAAAACAGCTGTATTTCAAAGTTTTGATACAGAATTGTTTAAATCATTCCAATTACAAATAATAATATGTGGTGTTTACAGAAGAACCCAGGTGCAAAATTCATTTTTAGAATAACTGGAAATTAAGACAACTTGATATTAAACTAGTTTTATATAACATTCCAGTATCTAGTATACTGAAGTATAATTAAAATTATACATGAGAGCCTAAGGCTTGCAAACAAAAACCACTAAAATTTATATTACTGAATGGATACAAATTAGAGATGGCTAGGGTACGTGGTAATTTCATCACCCAATCTAATAAGGAGAAACTTTTAAAGTCACAGAAAATATTGAGTGTACTATATGGAATATGTTAACTCCTCCTGGTACTGTCCTTCTATCATTATACCAGCCCTAACATGTCAATGTTAGGACGTGCACTTTAACAATCTCAACTATGCCAAGTAAACAGAGAGCCTGCTATAATTACTTCAGAAGAGGGAGGAGTGGATACATTACTGAGGAAGTATCAACTCCCAGCCAAAATATCAGCAGAAAGCCACTACCCCTTACTTCAAGCTGTGATACCAAAATCCTTGGCTCAGAAAACAGATACATATTTACACATTCTTTCAGACCCACAGAAAAGCACACTTTACAATGTTTCAAATAATTTACTTTGATATTCCTAAACCCAAACAAGCTTTCCAAACTGAAAGAGCAGTTTGTGTAATTCCTCCCTTTAAAAGAGAGCTCAAATCTATTTAATTAGCCTTGTCCCACAGAGTATATCTGTTCCACCAACTTTCACCATTCTCTGCACTTAATATTCTACTGACTCATTTGCAGTTAGCCTCCTAATAGAAAACCATCCAGTATTATTATTGCTTTCAGACAAGTAGGCCAGCCCACTGGCTAGAAGAAGAAGCCACTTTCACCCTGTGTCAACAGGCAAGAAGCTCTAATCCTAAGCAAGCCACTTTGTGGGCTGAGAGGGAAAATCACCTTGCATACCTGTAACCCATTTGTGGCACACCAGTGTGAACAAAGAGTATCAACAGGGAAGGTCTGATCAAACTGTTCTGCTGTTTAAGAGATAAGTCTAGATACAGGCTTATACACACTTTATATACTTCCCATTAAAAAACGTCAGGGTGAGATAAAACTTATACATAAAACTCAGCACACACATACCCAGCACTAGCCTCTCCACCAGTGAAAACAAGTAATGTAAATTCTCTATACACTTTCACTTCCATCCCTTTATTTAAACTGTGCAAAATGTTTCTAAGGTCCCTGACATTTGTTGGCACTAGATTCCTCCTCCGTATAAGTTAGAATAGCACTATTAACCTGCCTATTTTGGAACTGCAGAGCACATTAAATTCTCAATGGAAGACAAAGTTCTTTAGACAATTAGAACTTTCTATCAAAATGAGCCAATACAAAAATCTGATATTCTGGTTGATACTGTTATTTGTGCCAGTATGCTCTGTGAAGGCATTTAGATTTTCACACAGGCAGACAATGTACTTTGGTGATAGACTGCTTACCCAGCATGCACAAGGCTCTGGGTTCAATCCCCAGCACCATAAAAATAATAAATTTCAAAATAAAAATCTTTAGACAGAGACAGTGCCATAAACAGGTATCTTGTCTTAAAAGCACTAATTATCTAGACTTCAGAGTATTCAACCTAAGGATCTTTATGAAGTGTAGGCTTACATTAGACATATTTTGCCCAAAAGACTATAATGGTAATTCTGTGCTCTTAGTGGTTAAAGATGAATAAAATCAAACTTTTGAGAAGAGAATCCAGCTTTGCGGGATCTTGCTTTGTTTTTCTGAGACAGGATCTTGTTATGTAGTCCACCATGGACTTCAATTCCCTATGCAGCTAGGCTAGGTTGGCCTAGAACTCCCAATCCTCTGCCTTAGCCTCCCAAGTGCTGTGATAACAGATGTGCACCACCATACCCAGTTTAAGTGAATTCATCCATTGTAAACATCCTAAAGAATATCATCATCTGAGAGAGGCTCAGTGGTACATACCTATAATCCCAGTATCAGAAGGCTAAATCAGGAGGATTATAAATTCAAGGCTGGCATAGACTACCTAGAAAGACCCTTCCCCCAAAAAAAGAAAAAGAATACTGCCCATCTGAAGTGACTGCTTGTAAACTACTATAAGAAAATCATACCTATGAAAGAATACATTCATACTTTTTCTAAGAACAAAGTGTTCTCCGAGTGAAATAATTTATTTTCATGATACCCAAAAGGAAGAAAAAAATAAAAGCCAGTTATTTTCTCCTTTGGTGAGAATGTATTTCTAAAATTATTCCCATAATCTAAAAATTATTTAATGGACTGTCCTTTTGCCCATAAAAATCCATGCAATAAAGGGAGACTCTGAAACACCTGGTTCAGATTTCTACCAGTCACCTAGCAGATGGCCCTTTTTCCTTTTTTAAACCAACAACTTATCCGGTTTCTTATAATTTTCACATTTTATGATGTGAAATTTTTTTCTTTACCAAACTGACTCATCTGCATTTTCAGAAAACTAATTCATTAGCAACATAATAGACTTCAAGACCTTCTTAGTAAGGTCTGCCCTTTTATGTCTGATTCCTAGCATCATGGACCTACTCAAACTAAACATGAAATATTTAAATTCACATAAACACCAATTCAGTGGCTTGATCATATAACCCCACTTATAATTAAGAAGTTAACATAAACAAGTATAATATAGCTTTATCTTTAGACTGTTTACAACTTCAAAACCTTTCAAACTATGAATCTCAAATTAAATTCACTCATTTGATCAAATTCTCAACATAAAATGCACGAAATTCTCAATTTACTGGTACACTGTGTTCTGACAGCTTACTGTAAGTGTACATTTAGCATTCAGAGTACTTTCCCACAGAAACAATCTTATATGAGATAATTACATTTTCAGATCAATGTGCAGTTCTGTATTAATAGTGTTGTAATACCTAACTTCTCTCTGTAACGGGGTGGTGAACCTATGGCACACACACTGCAGCAGGCTGTTTGTAGCATTGAAAGCTCTAAAAGGTTCGCCATCACTGCTCTCTATAAAAACATTTCTATGGAAATATTCATTCAGGTTTCTATTTGAAAAGCCAAGAGCACATCTCACGACAATCCCACCCATCCCAGCAACAAAGATTTCACCCATATGGGTGTATGTTTCCCAATATACAACCTAGTAACAGTACCTACCATCAGCAGTTCAGGCAAGGAATCTACAAATTTTACAGAAGTATACCTATTTGAGAATATAATGAAAACTATAAGCCCTCTCCACCCAAAAAAGTATGTCTATGAACTCAAACGCCAAGTATAGAGTTCAAATAACAAAGTATTATAGACTAAAAATGTACATAATTTCCAAAATAACATGAGCCACATGCATAACTTTAAATTTTCTAGCTGCTACAATGAAAAGGTTAAAAAAGCAAAATCAATTTTGATACATTTTCTCTGACCCATGATATCCAAAATACAAGTAGCTGACCCATAATACCCAAAGTACAAGTAGTAATCAAAATACTTGAATGTTTAAATTTTTAAAAATTTGTTTTATGGTACTAGATACATTGCCACTAATCCCCTTTGCTTTGAATACACTTATCCCATCATTCTTGCCACTTTCTGAAGAAGTTCTGTACTGTTCTGTATCTTTATTCTTTCAGGATTAAAAACATAGTTAAAATGCTGCCAAGTGCCATCTAAGAAAGACAAGCTTGTAAAAAACATCAGTGTCTCATTTACCTTAGTCATGAGATCTGACATTATATGACTTCTAGCTCTTCCCTCAAGTCAAAATGACCAAAAAAGTCAAGATTTTATATCAATTCAGGATATCAAAGCAGCACCAAGAGTCAACTAAAGACATGAAAGAGGACTTCCAGAAAGTGGCAAAAATGGTGGAAGTGTATGATGTGAGGGTAATAGCAATGCTTTATACTGTAATAAAATTTAATGTAAACATTCACTTATAGGGGTTATTTGTTGTTTTTTTTGGGGGGAGGGTTTTTTTTTTTTTTTGGTTTTTGAGACAGGGTCTCACTACGTAGTTGAGACTGACCTGGAACTCAGTATGTAGCCCAGGCTGGTCTCGAACTCCTCAGCCTCCTGAGCAAGTGCTAGGATTACAGGCATGCACCACCACACCTGGCTCACTATAGTTTTCTATCATACCTTGTACTGTCATTTCAACATGTAACCAGAATTATAAAGATTTCATTAGGGGCTGGGATATGGCTCAGTGTTAGACAGTGTGCTTAGCATGTGAGAAGGTCCGAGTTTAATGTCCTGAAGCAACTGTGTGTCTTTTACAATCTTTTCTTCATATTAAGGCTTTGAATTTCTGTGTATATTTTATATGCATTGTACACTTCAAATGAGACTAGCCAAATTTTAAATGCTCAATAGCAACACAGGGCTACTAGACAGTTTTGCTAGATCATGCAATCAGTGTAGACAAGAGTTTCAAGTCCTTTATATTTTTCAAAATTACTGAAGACTCCAGGACATGGAGTGTAGTTCAGTGTAGAATGCTTACCTATTATGCACAAGACCCTGGGTTCAATCCCCAGCATTGGAAAAAAAAATTATTAAAGACCCTACAGTTTCATTTACATGGGCTAAATCAATCCATATTTACTATAATAAAATAAAAATTGAGAATTTAATTCTTTGTTGATTCATTTAAAAATGTTAAAAGTCCTAATGTATCAACATAATGTTTTAGTGAAAAGTACGTATATTTTCCAAAACAAAACTTCAGAAATAAGGGTGGCAATGTTTTTTATACTTTTGCAAAGTTAACATCTGGCTTAGTAGAAATTTGCTTAATTCTTACACTTCTACAATAAATCTGCAATATATTGTTTTTGCAATATATTGCAAATGCTTTATAATGAAGCATTATGAAGAAAATCTAACCTCACAAAGATATGTAAATGAAAAGTGAAAAATGTTATAGTCTTTTCAGTTAACCAAAATACACTCTTCCTTGCTACCGTAGCAAAACATGAAATTTAGTAGTTTCTTAAAGCTAGTTGTATTACAGTATTTAAAGCCATATCACTGAACTGTTAGCACTGTTATGATTAATATTCATGGGTCATTCTTGTACCTTGTAATACTGGAAAAATATTAGTTCACTGAGTTGTACAGATCTTCCATTACACAATTTTTAAATCACATTTCTTAATATTACCTATCTTTTCAGAAATACCTTTAGAGTAATAGGAGGCTATTATGTGTACAACATCAAACACAATTTTTCCAAAATTATAATTTTCCATTTTGTGTGGGAAAGTGGTGGTGGGTTCGGGGACTGAACTCAGGGGAGCTATATCCCCAACCCTTTTTATATTTTGAAATGAAGTCTTGCTAAGTTCCTCCATAAAAAGTCAACATTTTGAATCAATTAAGGATACTTGAATCTTCCATCCTTCTACCCTCAGTCTCCCAAGCAGCTGGAATTACAGCTACTACTATGCCCAGCTTAAAACTGTCCTTTAAAAGTTCAAATTCCAACATTAATAACACCTATACTTTATCATTTGAGAAAACGTCTGCCAAATACCAAAGATTAAATGAATAATCAGTTTATCAGCCATTACTTCAAATAAAATAACATCCCATGAAATACAATTCCAATTGCTTCTCTTCAATTATTCATCACACTTCATTATGCAGCAAAAGTGCTTTATGTATACTTGTTTCTTATATTAGAATACACTTATAAATGGCCAATAACCAAATGAAAAGATGCTCAAAAATCACTAATCATTACAAAATCATACATCAGATCCATGAGATACCTCTTTATGTCCCTAAGAATTGCTATTATTAGTAAACAAAAATAAGAACAAACAAAGTAACCAGATACTTGTGAGACAAGGATATGGAGAAATTGGAACCCACTGCATTACTACTGGGAATGTAAAATGATACAGCTGTTTTAAAAAAACAGCTCCTCAAAAAATAAATTAAAATAAACAGTTATCGTTTGGTTCAATTCTTCTACTTCTGGGTGTTTAAAAAAAAGAAACAAACACAGGGGTTCAAACGCACATATGTACACTTGAGTTTGCAGCAGCATTACTGACAACAGCCAAAAGCAGAACCACTCAAAGGTCCATAAACAGATGAATAAATATGAAAATGTGACATATGTATAATGAATATTAAGTTTTAGAAAAAGCATAAAATATTGATACAAACTACAACAAGGACAAACCCTGAAGACATTATGCTAAATAAATCAGACAATAAAAGGACAAACACTGTTTCTACTTCTATGAGGTATGAAGAATAGCTCAATTCATAGAAACCAGAGTAGACTAGTGGTTATCAGGTACTAGGGAAAAGGAGAAATGAAAGTCATTATTTAACAAGTAGAAAGTCTAACATGATAAATTTCTGAAGTAGGACAGTGATGTTTGTTGTACAATAATGCCCATGTACTTAATGCCTCTGAACTGTGCACTTAAAAATGGTTAAGATAGTAAATTTTTGTTTTGTTTTGTTTTTTGAGACGGGGTCTCACTATGTAGTTGAGACTGACCTAGAACTCACTGTGTAGCCCAGGCTGGTCTTGGAACTCAGAGAGATCCTCCTGCCTCAGCCTCCCAAGTGCTGAGATTAAAGGCATGTGCCACCACTCCCAGCTAAATTTTATATAATATCTAATTTCATCATACTTACAATAAAAAAACTTATGCAGGGCCAAAATTAAAGAAATACTTTACTACTTTATCAAATGGCTTTTTAAAAAATAACTAAATGCACATCATAGAGAATAGTCACTACTACTACAGTTTAGACAGTACAACTGTCTTGATTTAAGCAGTGCAGATGGCAGCCCTATTGTTATGAAAATAACTTTGATCAGACAGACCCTCTTAAAGGGTCTTAGGAATCCTTGCCTGAGGTTCACAGACCACACCTTAAGAACTATTATTGAAGCCCATTCGTTCTGAAAAGTCAATTAGTGAAAGAAAGAGCATAAAAGAACATAGAACAGACTTATTTATGCTCATCTCATAAAGTAAGAGAAACAGGCTTATTGTGCTAACAGGAATTGAAGATAATAAATACTAGGGCACAAGTAAAAATGGAGAAATAGAAGCCATTATTTAACAAGTAGAAAGTTTATAATGAGAAAATCAGATCAACTGACAGAAAAGGGAGGGAAAAGATGACCAAGAAAGTCTCTCAAGTTGGAAGTAAAATAAAGATAGGAGCAGTAGATGGGGAAGGGGTTACACTTGTGTTTTGTTTTATTTTTTAAGAAAAAAGGTTCTCTTGGCAGGTGCAATGGCACACATCCGTGATCACAGTTAATCACAGTTAATACTGGGGAGGTTGAGGTAGCAGGATGGTGAGTTGGTCTGTAAATTCCAGGCCATCCTGGGCAACTTGATGACACTGTCTCAAAATGAAAACCTAAAAGGGCCAGGCATGTAACATGTAACTTCAACACTCCTGGTTCAAACTCCAGTACACACACACACACACACACACACACACACACAAATATTGTTAGGCATGGCAACACACGCCTATAATTCCAGCTACTTGGGAAGCTTAAGAAGCTGAGATGGACTGAAAGTTGGATGGTGATTTCAAGGCAAGGCTGGACAACTTAGCAAGACTTCGCCTCAAAATGAAATTTAAAAAGAACTAGCTATGTACCTCAGTGACTGAATGTGTGCCTTGCATGTGTGTGAGGCCCTGGGTTCCATCCCTAGCATAAAATGAATTTTTTTTACTTAGAAAAATACAGCCACTAGACAAATGCTTGATAATGATAGTAATAATCCCATACCCTAAAAATTTAGAATTATCTCTTAATGTAAATTAAAGATAATGCATTATTCTAACTTTTTATTTACACATGTATAAAAATATGCCAAAAAATGTCTGTTTTTTAATATGGGTTTTGTCATGTTGCTCAGGTAGGTCTCTAACTCCTGGACTCAAGTGATCCTCCTCCTGCCTCAACCTGCAGAACAGGAGTGACTACAGGTATGCATCACAAACTGGCTATGTCACACTATTTTAAGGAAATTGTTTTATGATACCATAGAATTTATTTCACTGCAAAATGCATTTATGTTGTGATCTAATAAAAGAAATTTGAAAGAACTCTATTTTCTTTGAACACACATAGCACAAACATATTAAATACAAAAATGTACGTGATATTACAGTATATCAGACTCCAAGCCTCAAAGTTCTAAAACCTTGAAGTAGGAACAGAAAAAAAGTATGAGATAAGAATTATGTTATTTATCTTCCTGTTTGCCCTTTCCTTCATCCTGACAGGTCCTAAGTTTTGTGGTGGTAGATTCAAGTGATGAAGTAATGCAATTTTATTCTATTTACTTTATAGTTCATAAATACTTCATTTAAGATTGGGCCTCTCTAGACTGAGACAATGAGACTAATTCAAAGAGAGCTGGGATTTTAAACTTTTAAAATTAATCTTGTCATCTTAACTCAAAAGCTACAGCACATGATCAAATGGACTTCAGAAAGAGCAAAACAACGCTTTAACTTTCAAACTCAGGCAAAAATGTTTGGGAAAACTCTCCCACCTCTAACTCCGCAGGCACCCATTAGTACTCCAGCTTCTCTAAGTTATAAAAAATCCCCTGACCCCTAAAGCTTCCTCCAAGTCGTCTCAGTCAAAAGTGAATGCCTGTAAGTGTACAGGAGCCAAATAAAGTTGCTAAATTTTTTAGAATGCTAGTCCTGAGATCTTAAATTCTACTTTCTACAACCAACACTAAAAGTGAGATTCTGTTCATTCCTTATTCCATCTTTCCATAGTTAAATTGGATAACCACTAGTTTAATGAAGCTGTGGCATTTTAAAAGAAATACTACTAGTTGAACAATACCATTCAATGTAGTATTTAAAATATCTTCTGAAGGAGGCTGAGAAGTCGTTATCCTTAACTTGGGTTTTTGTACACCACCCACCACCAACCCTGCTCCTATATTTAGTCTTGCAAGAGGAAAAAAAAAAAAAAAAAATCAATAGAATGGACCTTACACTTTCTAGAATGGCCCACACAGCTTTTTATTTTGAGTTATCTGTAGCATCTATTAAGAAAAATGGCTACTATTCTGGAGGCAAGGACTGATTTGAACTTTGAATCTGTAAATAGGTTCTCGTGCCAGAAACTATACATGGACGTTACAGTAACATCTAACTTTGAACACCAAGGATTCATATAGGCCTTACAAACTCACTTCCAACATTCTCTTTTCACAGGCAAAAACACATGCAAACATACACTTAAAAATAAAAGACCCATGGACTTATTTGCAATATTTCTAAAGTTACTACTTCTGTGGGGTTTAAAAAAATAAAATCAAAACAGATGTGGTGATGCACACCTATGATTACAGCACTTAGTAGACTGAGGCCGGAAGACCACTTCAAGTTCAAGGACAGCCTGGTCTACATAGTGAATTCAAGGCCAGCCTGACCACAGAGCAAGACTCTGTCTCAAAAAAAATAAAAAAACAAAAAATTAATTAATTAAATAAAATCAATAACACTACCATCACTGGGTTAAATATAAAAACAATTGTCAATTTGAGTAGAGATTCTTAAAAGTTTCTCCTTTGCATTATATAAACAATATTTGGATAAAAGATGGAAAAAATTACCAAATATTTAGCAATTTACTAGGACTACTAACTATTCACTAGGATTTCAACTGGGCTGTTTGGATGAGTTATCCATATTTTGCTGGTAAGACTGAAGACCTATTCCAAGTCTAATTTTGGACCACCAAATATACCAAAAAAATACTTTGAGATACCCATATCCCTGCATACACAGTTAATTATCTCACAAACTTCTGTAACTGGTCATACAAAACACCATTAAAAAGGAGGGCATGGTGGTGAGCATCTATAATCCCTGTACTTGGGAGACTGAGGCAGGAGGAGCACCTCAAGTTGGATGCCAGCCTGGCTACACAGTGAATTCAAGGACAGCCTGAACTACGTAGTGAGATCTTGCCTCAAAGATTTTTTTTTTAATTTTTTAAGAAAAAAAAAAACCATCAAAATCCTCTGCACCACTGAGCATATGCACACCCTACTTCTGAAAAAATACTCAAAGAGCATGTCTTATTATGAGTCCACAGCATTAGTTTTCCGTAGAAACAGACCATTAACATTCAGTAGGAGAAATTCCATGATGTGGACCAGAAAACGAAAATGTGGGTCATGGCCAGTGATGCATAATCCCATTTCTAGAAAAACTGTCCTGAAGATTCAGTAAAATATTTCACTATTTTAAGCCATTTTAGTACTAATATCTATTAAGAATGAATAAAATCCAGACCACTGACAATCTCATAGAAAAGAGAATAGTTAGGTATGTAAAGAGCTCTAGCCATCACTAATAATGACTATCAAAAATTAAGGAAAATTAATACAGCATTTAGGCAAGAGAAGTGGTATGTGGAAACATTTTGGCTCAGAGAACCAAAGACTGGGAGAGAAAAATGTCAAGGTGATGTTGATTAGCTATTAACAAAACTACATATTAAGACTTGGTTTGCTAAACTGAGACCTTTGTGCCAGGTTTACAAATTTCCTAACTTAAAAACAAAGTCAGTATCTCACTATGTAAAGAATAAGTATCAGGGCCAGGGATGTAACTCAGTGGCACTATGCCTGCCTCGCAAGTGCAAGGTACTGAGTTCAATCCCCAGTACTGCAGGAAGGAAGGAAGGAAGGAAGGAAGGAAGGAAGGAAGGGAGGGAGGGAAACAATTAGTATCATAGAGTCCCCAGTATTAATGTTCATGTGTTTTCTTCCCCCCAGACATTAAGGTGATGAGTGCCCCTTCTTAATCCCTCACTCCATTAAACACTCATCATCCCATTAAGTCTTGAACCATATGCAGATGACCAGTCCCAAATATTTTTAAGATTAGTTAACCTGAGTACATACTTAAGATCTACCCAGCTCTTCTCTGACCCACAGTCATGGCTTTTTTTCAATGGAGTGATAACGCAGCTCAAGAGACCTCAAGCAAGAACGTCTTTAGGACCATACCTAGTAAGTTCAATGCAGTACCCACAAAACAGAGATGAACTATAAATACTTTCTTAACAGAAATAAAACAAGCCAGAAATACAAAAATAAATCTGGTAATATTTTTCACCAACTAGATAATACTGCACCTACATTATTATCAAGTAACTTTTATTTCCTTGATTTTGGAAAATGGGCATAAAAAAGAGGGAGGCTAGAGCTGCAGGCCTAGCTCAGTGGTACTGTGCTTAATTAACATTTGTAACACCCTAGGTTCAATACCCAGCACAAAAACAAAACAAAAAAAAAAAATGGGGGGAACATCAATTGGACAGTTGCTATGTCAACAATTATTGCTATCCAAGTGTTTTACAGCATTAGTGTGTGTATGTTACTGAAGATTAAATTTAGGGCATCACGTTGAGCTACATCCCCAACCCTCTTTTATTTTCTTTTTGAGAACGGACTCATTAAATTGCTCAGGCCACCCTCAGCTTCCTGCCTCAGCCTCCCAAACAGGTAGGAATTACAGGAATGTGCCACAACACCCAACTCAGAGTAATTTTGAATAACTTCTCTGTCCACTTAATTCCAAAACTCAATGTCTTAGTCACTCTCTGTCACTGTGACAAAATACCTGACACAACTTAAAGGAAGAGTGGTTTACTTTGGCTTGTTTCAGTCCAAAGTTGTCTGGCTCTAGAAAAGGGAGGCATATCAGTCAAATGGGCATGCCAGAGGAGAAGCCGCTCATGTCATAGCACCCAAGCAGCAGAGTAAGTAGAGCTGCTAGAGAGGAAGATAAGCACTTTCAGGCCACCCAGTTCTTCTGATCAGACTCTACCTCCTAACAGAAAAGTCAGCTATTATTGGCCCCCCTACATTTCAGTCACCTCAGAAAGCCCCAGCTATGAGTGCATGAGGTTTTGGGAGAAATCTAGATATAAATCTTAACACTCAATCTCATACAAATGTACACTGAATACCTACCATAAGCACAGCACTGAAAAAGATAAAGATAATTTCAAGCCAAATCCTGAAGGGGCCAAATTTTAACATAAATTTCCCATTTGAGTGGAATAGAACAAAGCTGTGTAAAATATCAGCTGTAAGAGTAACAGCTGTCACAAACAGTCACAGGAGTGTATTAATTACACTCATTTGGTTGTAGATACAGTTTCATTAACAACGACTGAAAGAAAGTAACTGTTTTTAACTATATCTTACAAGACCCAATTTCAAAAGAGAAGGAGGTAGTCTAAGCAAATTTAACAATATAAGCTAAAAAACAGTAACAGTAAAAATGTCTTAGTGTGTTGTTTTGTTTGTTTTGGTTTGGTTTGGTTTTGGATTTGGTTTTTTTGGTACTGGAAATCAAACTCAGGTCCTTGTGCTTGTGAGGCAGGTGGCAGAACCACTGAGAGCTAAATCCCCGGTCCCTAGTGTGTTGTACTGTAACAAAACACCATACATTGTGTGGTATACAAACAATATATTTATTTCTCACAGTTCTGGAGGGTACAAAATCCAAGACCAAGATGCTGGCAGATTTAGTATGTGGTGAAGGCCCACTTCTCAAATACCTCTTCTTACTGTAACTCCACATGGTAGAAGAAGGACCAGGGGTCTCTTCAGGATATCTTTTACAAAGGCAAAAATCCCATTCCTGGGATTCTTATTCTCCTGACCTAATCACCTCCCAAAGGCTCCACCTCCTAATACTATCATCATAGGGTAGGAATGTCAATATATGAAGGGGGGTCATAAATACTGAGACCACAGCAGACAGAAAGCAAGAAAGAAATATGGAAAATACCAATCACAGTACTTACGTAGATACAGCTATGGATATAGACACAGATGAGAGAGAGAAGAGGTGAGAGAAGTGGGAGAGAAAAGGGGGGGAGGGACAGAGTTAACAGTTATTACAAATTGTCATCTGGTTGTAGATAAAGTTTCATTAAAAGGAGAAAGGAGAGAAAAGAAAAGAGAAAAAGGAAGTAGGGATAGAAGGAAAGGAGGGAGAGATGAGGGAAGTAGAAAGAAGACAGAAGAGGAAGGAGAGAGAATGGAAAGAAGGGAAGGAGGAAGGAGAGAAGGGTAAAAAGGACAGAGAGGGAGGGAGGAAGAAGGAGAAAGGAGGATGAAGGAGGAAGAGGGAAGATGAATGGAAGAAGAAAGAGGAGGAGGAGGAGGAGGAGGAGGAGAGACTGATAGATTGATTAAAGGTAGTATGTGTGAACTGGGACACACTGCAGAGGGCCCTGAATCCCAGAATGAGTTTGCACTTCACTTAATTAGACAAATAAGGTAGTGGCATGACCAGAAGTCCACACCAGGAAGAATAAACCAGGAAAAACACAAAAATTGGTTTAGCAAAGCAAAACCCTGGACGAACAGTCTATTAACATAATTCTCCAAGAGAAAAGCATTAAGGAACCCAACCAGGGCTGACAGCACTTGAAATAAAGTGTCAAATTCTTCATATATGGCATCCATTAACTCTCTCAGATAAAGCATTGTCATAACTCTTCCTCATGTATTCTTTTCAAGAAAAAACTCAAAAAACAAGGTTTCTTTTACTTTCTGCCTGATATGCTACAAAATACATGTATTATGATCACACAGCCAATATATAAATGGTCACAGGGCAATAAAGTTAAGATAGAATAAGTTATCGAGGTGGCACATTTTTTGAAGCCAAAGAGATTTCTGAAACGCTACACAAATTTATTTGCATATCAATCCCTTGTTCTCGAGGGGTATCACATAAGGCCATCTTTTAGGAAATACTTTTTTCCAATGATTATAGAGTAGTTTTACACTGTTGGATAAAAGATAAACTGCAAATCCATTGTAAATACAAATGTATGAAGGTCAAAAAAAAAAACTTTCCATTATGGTCTTAATTCTAAAACTCTTCACTGCTGCCCTTCACTTCCCCATGCTCCTTTCTAATCAGAAGAAGTAACAAAAAATTATATAGAAAAATAATCAAATGTAAAACTATGCTAACAAATTCATTTTTATCCACTTCATTTTTTTTTCCTTGAGGAAAATGAGGTCAAAATATCACAATGTCAAAAAGAACTGGAATGAGCAGCTGACCTGACTAAAGTCCCACCCTGCCTTTCAATCCCCTACACTAGGAGTTGCCTCCAAGAAGGCACCTTCAGACAGAAAGCATTAAAATAGGCAAAACAGCAACAACAATCATTTCTATTTTAAAACAATACCCACTGCAAAGTGTATCCCTAAAAGACAATACAGTATCCCAAACTATGCCTTAATGTTACCAGCATTCTACAAGACAAGGATAAAGCAAAATTCCCAAAATAAAATCTATTTATGAGAAAGGCCCTACAACCACTTCCCTGCAAAGAAATCTTTGAAACTGTTAGCAGACATGTGCTGACTGATATCATCTACATAGAGAATCTCCAAATTAACTAAGTGCCCAACTATTTAAAAAGTCATTAGCCACTCAACCTCCCAACCGAATTCCCTAAAATAGAGTGGTGGGTAACTGAATGGTTCAGGAGATTCATGCCAAAAAATTAAAAATGTTAAAAAGTTTTAAAACATGATAAAATAAAGTCCTAATCCTATGGAGATAATACTTCACGTTCAGATATCTTGAAAAAAAAAAATACAGCAACTTTGGAATCACTGTTCAAAACTTAATTTTGGAATTCCAAGTCAAGGCTTTTATCATTTTGAGAGCTAACGAATATGCTCTAATAAAGATTGATGATCTATTTCAAATTTTCACAAGAAATAGGTAGGAGACAGAAAGCCAAAATATTATAAAAATTTGTAAAGAACATTACAGAAGACCCAGAATCATGTAAAGATATCAATCCTACCTTCTAATATGTTTCCAAATATTAACATCAAGAAACATTTCCATTTTTCCCTCCTGCAAACTTCAATATAGAAGAAGCTACGATTTTTATTTTTAAAATAAACAGACACCTGCTTAGCATAAGGTCAATATTCACCATAACAGCTGACTACAACTAAAAACAAAGAAATGTTATACTACATGCTGAATACCTTTATTGAAGATAAATATATAATTTCCACTAAGATTTTTGAAGTATTGAAAATTGGGAATAATGGTTTCAGTGCTAATAATAGCTTGCTCTTGAATAAAGCTGCCACCTATAGAGAAAGTACCTCAATGGACAAGGGAAATTACATCCTAGGAGCTAGGCCTACAATAACATAACCCAAAAGGAAAGCATGAGTAAATAATATTCTGTGTAGTGTCCTCTGCAAACTACTTTCATTTTATTTGAAAGGCTATACTACTATGAAAGTCAAAATCTATTTAGCTGACACATGAAAACTATATATGGCTCAGTATAATTGTGTGATTAAAATTAGATTTTGTATAAACATGTGATAACTACTCAAGATAAATGGGATACCTAATCTAAAAGCAAGTTACTATGATTTCAGAATCAGATTTCACTGCAGGCTTATAACCAGATTTGAATCTACGTTCACCAGTATTCATTCAGAGATTTGGCAGGTACTATTAGGTACTGTCACACATTTCCTTCTTTAATCCTTATATACTAACTTCATGTCAAAAGACAAACATGGTTTCCTAAGACTTCAATAACAAAAAATTAATTGCTAGATATGTACTACAGGATAGGACCAAGGCTACAAAAGTTCTGGCCCTCAGAAAGCTCTTCATACAAGAGCTGTCAAAATGAGTGGGGGAATGTAAAATAACTTGACAATTGCATGTTATACTACTTTTCTTTTTAACCTCATCTACTTTTGTGTATTTTAAAGAAAATATAATGCCAAAAGAATAAAATGACAAGGGGGTACCCACATACTGTTTCAAGGAGGCTAACAGAAATGACACTTTGCCTTGGCTGCTGTTTGTTTTCACCAAAATTGGAAAATTCAGCATCCCCTGGTCTATCAAGTAAAAGATTTCTGATGGTCCAATAGGTTCTGATGGTACTTTCATTTTACAAAGTAAATCTAAATTCTATTAAAGAACACCATATGGTTAAAAAATGTTTTGTTTTTTAAGCCAATTTTCCTTTGAGACGTATTTGAATACAAAGCAATTAAAAGAGTATTTCTACCCTCAGAAAGTTTACTGTCTCCTAGGGGAGGTGAGGAAGGAATACTAATTAACTATCTTAGTGTTTCTAAGTGCTTACATTATTATATATCAAGACAAAAGATCAAATGCTATAAGAGGGGGAAGAGCAAATAGCTACAAGTGTTCCCAGGAAGGAGGAAGTGATCCTTACAAGTAGTTAGAGAGCAGATCACTCAGGCAAAAGCAGAGTAATACACAAGTACAAGATACAGTTACAAAATAACCAGAAAAAGAACACACAGAGTCTAAAGCATCAGTAAGTACTCACCTACGAAGTAACTAGGGGTAAAATTTAAGGGCTAACCATGGATTAATGTGAACGCCATAGCAAAAAAAAAAAAAAAAAAAAATTATTAAGAAATTTTCAAA
>NW_022900944.1:20734954-20737904 GCF_012274545.1 Fukomys damarensis
AAAAAAAAAAAAAAAAAAAAAAAAATTATCAAGATGACTTTCCAATAAAAATAGTTCACTACCTCCCCTTTTCAAAATAGATTCACATTTTCCAAACACCAGATTCTCACAGCTCTCTGGTATCTCCTTCTTTCTTGGTCCTCCAGCTGTGCTTTAAATGATGAACATTACTGCTTAAAACCAATGCTCTATAGGAGTCCTCCAGTGAACACCTCATTCTGCACTGCTTCCATACATTCATCTTCTCCTTAGGCTTTAAGTAATAGCCAGACGCTCATTAATTGAGTGCAAACTCTAAGCCCAAAATTCCACTGTTAAACTTCAGCCAATATGCTAACTTCCCACTTGATTATTTCCTTCCCACCTGGAATGTCTGAACTACTGCACTCCCAACACTTCTCCCTAAATGTGACCATTATTTATCTTACTAAGTGATATTTTCATCCAACAGTTGCATAAGCAAGTCATTCTTGACATTTCCTACTATACGGCCCCTGTCCAATCCACCACAAGATCTTGACATGCATGAACTATGTTCATCTCCATTCCTACTGTCATCACTTTACCATCTAATTTGTAAATCTATCAACCATTTTATATTCAACAAGTGTGATCATATAAAAATATAAATCAGACTATGTCACTGGCCCAAGTCTTTCCATACCTTACCACTGCATTTTGGATAAAACCTTAATTCTTCAACATAATATTCAAAGCTCCAGAATACTGAGCTACTTGTACAGAGCTCAGTTGTAAAATCCTGCCCCAATTACCGATGGGAACAATTACTCCCATGCCCAGATCAATTAGATCTTACCTCATCCTTTTCACAGTACCATATCTTAATCAGTCCCCATTACCGCATGGCTGTATTATGCCAACAAATTATCACTGGCCTCCTTGCCTTGACGTTCCCTGTTAAAGTCTATTTCATACCAAGAACACTGTTTTTAAAACTTTTCCTCAAGAACTTCTTCCAATCATCAATATGAAATTCCTTAGACTAGCACCAAAGGTTTTACGGTGATACATATGAAAACAGCCAGTCCTGTTTTAACAAAAATCTTCTGAAAGCTGTTGGGCCATGTGACTGTAATCCCACCTACTCTGCAGGATGAGGCAAAAAGATTGACAGTTCATGACCAGCCTAGACAACTTGGCAAAAATTTGTCTCAAAAAATAATGTAGCTCTGTGGGAGAGAACACCTAAGTTCAGTAAGCAGGAGGGGGGAGGGGGGAGAGGGAGGGATGGGAGAGGGAGGGAGGGAATGGGAAGGATGGTGGGGGAGGGAAGGGAAGGGAAAGGAAAGGAGGACCGAAGAAAAAAAGAAAGAAAATCTTGAAGGTTACAAGGAATTATATGTGCCTGACAAACTGATACTGTTTGAAGCAAAAACTTACTTATATCTATCTCTACGTCATTCCTAGAGCCCAAAGATGGGATCTGCTTAGCTTAGACTCCTGAAACCAAACCAATTTAGAAGAAAACATGAAAATGTTTCACAATGGCATCAGTTCTCTGAACCTCTAGTAGAAACTAAAAAAGTGCAAGTTGTCAGCATTCAAACATATAGTAGAAATGCTTGAGTGGAAAGACAATATGATACAAAGTATATTATTTCAGAAAGGAAATTACTCCAACAGATTATTCAAAATAAATTTACCCAGGAAAAATGTTTTTTAAGAGTTAACAGTAGTTGATCCTCACTATTTGGAGATTTCTTACTACTTGCAAATCTGCCTACCTAAAAAAAATTTATTTAAATTCCCCAAACCATCAGTCATGGCACTTTTACTGTCACCTGCAGATGTGCACAAATGAAAAACATGAGTCTCCTTTCATGTTCTTATTTTAGCTCTCAGACTGGGTCCTTTTCATGGTCAGTTTGGTGCTCTTTTTCTCATTTTTGTGCTTTCTATTGGGGACTTCATTGTATAAAAACAGCTCCCAAATATAGAGCTGAACTGCTGCTTACTGTTCGTGTGTCTGTGCTATTCCTTACAGATAAAATACATGTCAGATAATTTTCATTTAGGCATGAGTTATAGTGTTACAAGCCATAATTTCACATTAATGATTCAATAATATATCTTCAATAGTGTCATTAAACAGAAACACACATAAAACCAGACTGTATATTGATCAGTTGACAAAAACGTTGTGAACAAATTCTTCCAGGAACCTGTCATTTCCCTTAAAAGTAATGATTCCATATTCATTAACTCAGTGTTTACAGTGAATTGAAAAATAAGTGATTATACAGATTCAGACAAATTAAGACAGATAGAAACTCACTGACTGAAAAGACACTTACAGCAGTTATTATGAATAAGATTCCTTTGTCTGTAGTAGCCTGACAAAAACATCTCAGGGAACATTATCAAATAAGCCCTGCCCTAAACACTGACCCAAAGCAAAAAATGCAAAATATACTAAGCTTGTTTGTTGGTCTGTCTTAACTCCTAGTACATTTTCCATCCAATGTTATACCTCTCTCCATATTTAGGTTGTGTAATCTTTTTTTCCAAAAGCACTGTCCCAGCTGACAGGCAAATCTGTCAATTTACTCATTCATCATGCTACATGTGAACCAGCCTTGCACTTGCCATTCTGTGTAGCTTGCACATTAAAGGGAGAAGAAGGGATATTAAGCGTCTGAAGTAAAAATAAACCCGAGTACCAAAAAGTAAACTAAATATGGATAATTTTAGTTGTATGTGCTAGAGAGAGAAAGGCACAAAGGCACAAAGCATAGGCCTTGGTTCCCTTCTAGGGAAAACATAAAGCTTGGAGTTAAGAAGTTCCATTTTCCAAAAGTGTTACTTTAATCTTTTTCCTCCTCTGAGCACACTAGATTACTCCTTTTTCATTAAAAATAATAATAATAATAATAACAGACTTTGCAGTAATGTTTCCCCAATCAGGTTAGCCATTTTCTGAACAAAAAAA
>NW_022900944.1:20738099-20740008 GCF_012274545.1 Fukomys damarensis
AAAAATAATAATAATAATAATAATAATAATAATAATAATAATAATAATAATAATAATAAAATAAAGAGCTGGGGATTTAGCTTAGTGGTTCCACCACCTGCCTCACAAGCACTAGGACCCGAGTTCGATCCCCAGTAACAAACAAAAAAAAATTTTTTTTTAAAAAGAAAACAAAAAGGCAGATTTATAGTAAAAGTCAGTGGAACACACTAAAAGTGACATAAGTACTTGAAAAGTTTTTGTCTTTATGGTTTGATGACTCTCCTTTAGACATTCATCTTTATTTATGTTCTTCAAAATTACGTATTTTTAACTGAAAATGAGACAGGTTGTTCTTAGAGCAGTGATAAAAGTTACAAATTCATAATCTAGTGTGAAAAATGTCAACATTTTCTCTGTACTAAATAAAAAGATTAGAGCCAGGCGTGGTGGTACATGCCTATAATCCCAGCACCCAGGAGGCTGAGGCAGGAGGATCACTGTGAGTTAAGGACCAGCCTGGGCAACATAGTGAGTTCCAGGTCAGTCTCAACTACATAGTGAGACCCTGTCAAAAAACCAAAAATAAATAAATAAATAAAATAAAGAGATTATCCAGGATTTAGTAAGGAAATGTGTAACGTTACTCAAGCTACATTTCAAATAAATACTAAAACAACTCAAAAATGGAGTTCACAGTCCTGTGTTCTTAAAAACCACAACCTAATTCAAACAAGCACCTGGGAAGATATGTAATAAAGAGCTAGGAAATTTTACAGTATAGTACATCTATCAAAACCAACTGCCATACCCATATTATTTTGAGAAGCTAAGGCTATTCCTCCTACCTCTTCCAAAAGACAGCTAGGTTTATTATTCTGGGCAATGGCTTACCAAACAAGGGCATTCACTCCTGAATAATTACAGATTTAGAATACTTAGAATATTTTATAGACAAATTCTTTATTGATAAATTTTTGTCTTGCAAGAATTTACTGTTTACTGCATTTCAAAACTACAAGTGAACTCTCAGTCTTGTTTTCAAACCACATCAACGTCTAACTCCAGTAAGAGATCTAAAACTACTCTCCTTGATTTCTTTTCTCTTAACCTTAGAACTTGAGTCATTTATCAACAGGGATTACTTCTTAAAGCATTTATACTTTACAACTGAAAGTTCAAAGGTCACTGGGGCATGAAATAAAGGTATTTTCTATAAACCAATTACCCCGGAAATATAAAACCAAAGTCTAGCATCATTTTTAATAATATGGAATAAACTGGGTTTTTTGCAACTAGACTTTTTACCTTTTGTCTTAACCAGTTACGAGATAATGCAGGATCCATCACAATGCCTTGCAAGTGAAAGTTACAGACTTATTAACACCTTTTAAAGTACGCAGTACCAAAGAAACACACTGGGAGGACATGACTAGTAAGTGCCTTGTTCAACAAAGAAGATTCTAAATAACAGAGATAAATGGGCTTTAGGTTTAACTGCCCCGCAAAGAAACCTATTAACCGAACAGGGGACAAAGTATCAACACTCACACGCACACTCGCTATACAGATGTTTTTAAACTGATGACTGAGCAGAAGCAAACTGGGCAGAAACCAGGACTGCAGGGTCTTCCTGAAGAGGCCAACGCAGGACACTCGTCTGAGCCACCCTTGGCAGAGTCGAGCCTCGACCGTGCCTCCATCGGACCTTCCCGCGAGTCGCAGTCCCCATCAAGACACCCATCCCTCGATAAAAAGTCTATTTACTTCCTCGCGCCCAGAACAGAAGGAAAGGAATTCGAGTCATCATTAGAGCCGCCTGGAGAGCGAAAGCCCGAGCTCCGTCCTTTCGAGCCCCGCAGACAGGGAAGATGAGTCGCGAGCGCGGGGACCAGAGCCCGCCACGCCCCCGCCGCCCCCGCGCCTCACC
>NW_022900944.1:20740825-20793088 GCF_012274545.1 Fukomys damarensis
GACTGCTGTCCCATAGGGCCAGCCCCGGGCAGGGAGGTGGACCCAGATCGGCTTCCGCTCTGGCCAAGCGGCCTGCCCGTCCCCTCGGCAGGGAGCCAGAGTGTCAAAGTGCGGCGGCAGTTGTGCCGGTCCGAGGAACTTCTCGCTGCGGTTCCCCAGCCCTGCGCCTCCGGATCCTCTCCGCCAGCACACGCGAGCCGAGCGAATCTGGGTGGGTCCCGGCGTGACTCCAGCCGGCGGGTGGCGACGCCTGTGCGAGGGAGCGGGTGCGGCTTCTAAAATCCTTGGGACTGCGTTTAAAATCGCAAGCGTGCTGCGCGACACCCAGAAGCGCGGACCGGCCACCACCTGGGCCGGGATTCGCCCAAGGTCAACCGCCCGGAGCCAGAAAAACCCAAAAGCAGCCAGTGGTGACCCCTCATCCCTTAACGAGAAGATTAGTCTGTTTAACGCTGCATCAATTTAGTAAACTGCAGGTGTCTATTACCCGTAGGAAGAGGCAGGCAAAATAAATACGGGTAGAGGAGTTGGGAGTGGTGGAAAGAGCAATTTTAGAGCCCAGGGTGCACAGCTCTAACCTACTTATCCACAAAGTAAAGCAGACCCACTGCGCCCAACCGGTCCAAGTTCTTGAAAGAGACCAAAGGGCTAGTGTCTTCTTTTTCATAATGTGTTTTTTTTTTTTTTAGAAATATAAACCAAACAAGTTATGTCTAGATTGCAACGTACACGTTCCGTTAAAATAGCTTAATGTAGCTCCATCTCCACCCACATTTCTTCAACTTTTTAATAAGATACAGGGAGAGACGTTGGAAAATGTGCTTCGCCCAAAAACTACGCTTAAAATCTCATTCTTTCTTCTCTGCTATTTGAAGAGAAGCTATTTCTGCCAACTCTAGAAGAGTGATCCAGATTTAGGCATTTCTGCCGTGTAGCCCACTAAACTAAAATTCTTTATCCAGAGCCCTGACCTTTAAAGCACATTCCAGCTCAGTGGAAGTCAGATTATATGTCAGATGATTGAGGGGATGTGGCAGTTGGGGATTTCCATGTAGAAGTAACCCAACCATATTCCTTATTGTGGAGATTCACTGTGGAGTCTCATTCCTACGTCATATTTCTCAAGCAAACTAATGGAGAAATGTCATCTTGTGCTATTCAAAATTGGAATCGGCCTAATACACAGTTTCGGCCTAACACAACTTTATCTGAGCACAATATAAGAATAAAATCTAAAATACTCTGTGAGTCAATGTACCACAACGTTTGTGGTAAAGAAAATCATTTCCTTGACCCCATATAATCTGTCTTCTGATTTTTAAGCTTAAGGCCCCCATTGAACAACAAAAGATAAAACGAAGCAATATGTTTTATGATTTGTCCCTGACCGTGTAATGGAATTTGAATACCCTCTGACTTTAACAGAAAAATAACTACGCAATATTCTGTAGCAGTCGATAACATTATACTAGTTAAAAATGCAAAGGCATTGTATTAGTAACAACAAGAATGCCAAACATTTACAAACACTTTCAAACAGTGTTGCTATCTACTGTCGGATGTCTACAGGCAGAGTTTGTACACTGGTAAGTTCAGAATTAATACTCAAACCAATCTGTAGGCACAAATTGAGACCTAAAAACAGATTATAATCAGTAGGAAAAAATGGGCTGAGAATTCTGGCCTTTCAGATTTTTTTTCAGAAAATACTACAGGCATATGTTAATTTCTTGATCTTCACATAAAATTTACTGGTTTAAAAGAGGCTGCTGGGCACAGTGGCGCCCACCTGTAATCACGGCTACTTGGAAGGCTGAGGCAGGAAGATCATAAGTTCCAAGCTGGCCTGGGCAACAGAGACTATGTCTCAAAAATAAAATACGTTAAGTATTCTTTTAATAAGTTTCATTTTACTGAATCATTTAGTTCTATTACTATTATTCAATATAGTTATTGAGCTGAAGGAAGGGTCATATATGCCTATAACTGTCAGCTATTCAGGAAGCTGAAGTAGGAATTTGGAGCCAGCAGGGGCAACATAGTGAGACCCATCTCTAAAAATGCTGCTTAAACCAGAATTGGTGGCAAATGTTTGTAATCCCAGCGCTCCGAAGGCTGAGGCAGGACGATCGCTGGGAGTTCAAGGCCAGCCTGGGCTACATACCTAGTGAGCTCAAGGCCAGCCTGAACTACATAGCAAGACACTGTCTCAAAAAAAAAGGCATTTAATATTTTGAAATATATATACATATATATATATATACACATATATATCTCATATATAGTGTTCTTCAGTAAAACCTCTGTAACATACTAGTCTAGAAAACAAATGCTCTCGTTTGATCTGAAGGAGATACAAATATGAAAGTCAAATCCTAAGCCCCAAAGCAAACCTCTGTATCAACATGTATTTCCCGTTTAGTGTTAGATTTAAGTTTATGACTTACCAAGGTTCTATTCCTTTTTGTCCTGTAACTTTTATGTGTCACCATAATAGCACACTTCTTTACCATAAGTGTGAATCATTTTTTTCTAATACTTACAGGAGGGTGGAGTTTTCATGGTCTTCCTTAGCGTATAGTTGAAAGATTACTTAACCTGGTTGCCTCACAGGAGGTTTACTCCAGGTGCACTAATCACCATGTTTTGGATTTGAAGGCAAAAAGGACAGGCCAGTGATGTGGGAAGCCAAGGCAGGAAAATCGCTTGAGCCCATGTGTCAGAGCTAGCTAGCCTGGATAAAACAGAGACACTTTCTCTTTAAAAAAATAAAAGAAGCTCCCCCTCAAAAAAAAAGTGTGTTTGGACGTAATGGTTGTGAATCTGAAATTTTAATAAGTATAAAGATAAAGCTTCATTGTTGATGATGGAAAAGCAAATGTTTCCAAAGGCCCATATCTAGGAAAATCCTGTGTTTGTGTGGGACTTCATTATGGCGAAGGAGCCTCTGTTTCAGTTACAGTCTGGCTTTCAAGTTCTTAATTCTACCTTTCTGTTGTTGTTGGCTAAGTGATTTTCTCCAAATGCCCACCTGCCATTTGCTGCATGTTATTTTCCCACCTAGTAATACCGGCCAGAAGTGAACCAAGTTAAGACCAACACAAACTGAGTAGCTGAATCTCAGGGTGCTCTTTCAGCTTTGGTTTGATACTTCCACATTGGAAGATCATTCTGATCATCAGAAATGACAGGGAGATTGTTGACTGTAAAATCCAAGATCACATCCAATCTGCCGGTTCATTACAGAGCTATAACTAAGGAAGAGCCATATGGAAGAAGCATTGGGGCCAAGGGCAGGCCTGAAGCTTCTGTGCCCTCTCTGGGCACACCGCTCTGCCAGTGCCTCACCCTGTTCACCAACCCAGAAGCTGCGTCCTTTAGTTTTGCATTCATTGTTATACCACGGCTTTGGAAAAACACTCAATTTGACTTCCTGGTGGAAACTGGAATCTTTCAAAAACAAAGTGTGAACATGATGTAGATTCTGACCATCTTCGGCACTGGTAATGAGGCAACTTCCATTCAAAATACAGAGAGTAGTTTGGTAAAGGTAAAACTAAAATTATATCTCTCTTTTTTAGAGATATCTCAATCTTTCAAATGCTTGAAGTTGTACTGGCATAAAAATAGCTGGAAAGTAGCCACTGGAGAGACTTTTTAAAAAATAGATTGCTTCACTTTGTGTGGTTTCACATTACATTACTCTGATAAAGCCAACAGATCATTGTAGCTAACTAAGGGACTCTGAGAGCCTTTCTCAGGAAGGGTTTTAACCAAGAGGAAAGGGAGAATTGTTATTTTTGTCTTCTGTGGGAAAAGTATAACCCTTCTTGTCACTGTGACCCTCATCTATTTTGTATCAGAGTCGCTCTCAAAGACAATATGTGGAGTAAGAAAGGCTGACAGAGAATCAACCAAAATATGTTTATCCCAAAACG
The DNA here is from genome assembly GCF_012274545.1 of Fukomys damarensis. Taxonomy (NCBI): domain Eukaryota; kingdom Metazoa; phylum Chordata; class Mammalia; order Rodentia; family Bathyergidae; genus Fukomys; species Fukomys damarensis. The sequence continues at coordinate 20,744,764 of NW_022900944.1, forward strand.
TTTGTTCCACTGCTGCAATTGCCTTTATAAGTCATCTCTCTCAATACTTGAGGAATCATTTTTTTCTTACAAATCAATATTTTTCTTTGGTGGTGTGTCTTCTATCCCTATTTTTATGATTAGTAAGAATTACTTTTCCTGCCTAACTTTATTACTTCATTCTTCATATGTTTGCTTTTCAAAAAATTCTAAAATCATACATATGTGTGTATGTGTGTATATATATATATATTTTTTTTTTAATTTGAGGCTGGTCTGGACAAATTAACAACACACTGTCTCAAAAACTAAAAATGGCTGGGGATGCAGCGCAGTGCAAAGGCTCTGGGGTCATTCCTAGTGCCACAGAAAGGGAGGGAGAAAAGAACATATGCATGTATATATGTACTTTTCAAAAGTCAATCTGATAGTAAAATTTAAAAGAAAAAACTGCTCACAGTTTTTTGTTTTGTTTTTTTACTGCTCACAGTTTTTAAAAATTCTTTGCAGTACTGGAGACTGAACACAGGACCTTTACACTGAGCTGCACCCCAGCCCCTCCCCTTTCTTTCTTTTTTTTTTTTTTAAAGATAGGGTCTCCCTAAGTTGCCCAGGCAGAGCTCAAACTTGGAATTCTGCTGCCTCAGCCTCTCAGAGTGATGGCTCACAAATACTTATAATAAGAAAAATGATTCATTTGACATGAAATACATTTCTGTGGTAGAGTTTTTCCTGCAATTTTACTCTCTTTAAGAGTACCTGCAGAAGGTATGCAGCTTCACTACCAAGAGAGGCACCTTGAGTACAGCAGAATGGGCAACATCTGGGCCGTGGAAGAGGTTTTGCCAATAGGTGAGTAGCACCTTATCTTTGTACTTCCTGCCTAGAGAAGTGTTTGTCCTAGAGTGAGATTACAATCATATGTTCCTGCCCTCATTTTTCTTCCTAACCTTTTGTTTCTTTCCTGTGGCCAAGCTAATGCTTTACTCCTGTTGCATGTATGTACAAGTTCAGCAGAGTGTAAAATTACAACTAATTTTTGTTTGGCATTTGTTAAATGCCAGTGCTAGTCTAAAGTCCTTTATATATTAACTCAGAAGCTCCTCATGATAGCTCTATAAGATAGAGTTTTTATTACTTCTCCTTGCAGATAAGAATATTGATATACACAGCGATTATGTCTTATGCCTGTGATCTTATGACTTGTAACAGGGCTCAAAATTAGGTACCATAACTTTAAGGCTTATGCTCTCGACTGGAAAACTATACAAATTCTTTGAAAATGTGCAATAAATAACACGATGGCTACAGTCTGCAGTGATAATGTACCTTCCTGTGTTCTCTAGACTCCCACAAATGGGCTGCCACCAGCTCAGGGAATCCTACTGTAATGTGATTATGTTTAATTTCTTTGTTTTGTTTTGTTTTCTTGTCTTTTGAGACATTGTCTCACTATGTAATTCAGACTTGAACTGATGACAATCTCCCTGACTCAGCCACCTGGGAGCTGGGATTACAAGTGTGTGCCCCCACACCCAGTGATTATGATTAATTTCTAATCAGCTGGGTTTTTCTTAATTTAACAAATATATACTTTGGGTAAAGCACTATGGCCCGAGGGAGCAGCTAGGAAGGACTGAATACATGGACTAAGGTAAATCAAAGTTTCTGAGTGTCCAAATTGTGAAGGAAACACAAGTATGCACAAAACCATATAAAGAGAGGGAGGCAGACGGAAGGGGAAACAGAATTGGCTGTAACCTCTGCATGCAAAGCATGAGTTCCGAATCACCTACTGGCAGCATTGCTGATGTTTTTATGTTAGAAAATTCTGTAGACAGAAAAACACTACTTCTGCTTGGGAGCAAACGAGCAGTTCCCATGGGAAATTTCTGAGTTTTGTCTCACTGTGCTGACTGTGCACATCTGTGACACTCACATGTATGCATGCAAAATTCAAATCTAATTCACTGGAGGGGATGCAGAAGAAGAAAGGACTGGGGCTAAGTTCTTCTTTTCTCTCAGTCAATTATCAAAATGCTTGTTTTACTGCTGCCAACTGGGAGAGACTTGAGGGCACATGTACAATGTGTGTCAGTGTGTGAACCTATTCACAAGAAGAACCTATACAGTGTTGGACCTCTAAGATATAGCAATGATTGTGGAGGAGCTGGGGGCAGTGGTATAGCATGTGATGAGCATGAGTGAAGCCCTGGGTTCAATAATTAGCACCCAAAAAAAAGGAATTTCCAAGGCAGAAGGTGGTATAATCAAATAGAGAAAAACTGAAAGAGAAAGAAGCATTTACTGAGTAGTATGTCTGGGGCATTCTGCTTAGCATTCTGTACGTGCTGTCTTTTTGATCCTCTTGTGAAGGGTATGGGCATTGCTTCCACCTTCCAGCTCTCCCACTGAAGATGGATCTAAACCACCTTCGTTCTGACCAGGCTGGCTCAGTCCCTGGTGCTCACTCACTCAGGTTAGAATGTCTTGTCTTCCTCAGTCATCGCAATGACTGCATGACTAAGGGGAAGTCCAGGGCCACCTCCCCGTGGAAGCTTTCCTGACCTCTGTCATCTGCCCGCCTTAGGTTGGAATGGACCAAGTTCTCACTGGTAGCTCACACCGCACTTTACTGACTCCAGAACCCACCACTTAATTACAAAGATTTCTTCATGTGCCTCTCTCCCACTGTGGTACTGTCAGGACTTTATTAAGGAAAAGAAGCACGCCATACTATTTCTTTAAAACCCAGTTCCAAGAGACATGTTTGACATTTAGGGGATATGGAATAAATGACTGACAGTGAAGCCAAAAAATCTAGTAAGTGGTGGAATTGGGGATGCTGAGACCAGGCTCCTATGTGAGACTCCAAGCTTAGCCTGTCTGCACCTGAGTTTTGGATATCTTTAAAACAGAATAGGGCAGGGGATTTAGCTCAGTGGTTCCGGCACCTGCCTGGCAAGCAGAAGGACCTGAGTTCAATCCCTGGTACCAAAAACAGAAAAAATCTGTTTTAGTGTTGGTTTTGATTTGTTTTTTGAATTGGAGGCCGGGAAGTGATCTGGATATTAAATAATACAAAATAAATATCAATCAGTGCTGGACACTTAGTATGTAACTGAGAAACATCACAGGCCCCTTTGTCTTATATCACCTTGTTCAAAGCTATACTTGAAGAGAAAGAGCTAGGACTTCAACTATTCTACTGTGCTACTGTTTCATCATTATTCATTTTTATATGAATTTTAGAATTTTAGCCTTATTACTCTTTGATTCTGTTTATCTATTTGTTTTGTCTGTACTGGGAATTGATTCCATAGTCTTTTTTTTTTTACATCTCATTTTTCTCTTTTATTTTGAGACAGGCTATTGCTACGTGGCCTCAAACTTGTGATCCTCCTACTTCCCAAGTAGCTGAGATTACCGGCATGTGAGACTTGCTAGTTTGAATTACAAATGCTCCCCAAAAGCCATGTGTTAAAGGATTGGTCACCAGCTTTTGCCGCTATGAGGAGGTGGTACAACCTTTATAAAGTGAGGTCCAATAGAAGGAAGCAAGGTTATGAGGACGTGTCCTTGAAGGGGATCAGTCCCTCCTCCTCACTTTTTCAGCATCCTGGCTGCTGTGAGGTGAGTAACCTCCTTCCTGCCATAATGTTCTGCTTTACCACAGGCCCTGAAACAACAGAGCCAAGCAACCATACGCTGAAACTGTGAGCCAGAATAACTTTTCCTCCTTTAAGCTGATTTCACTCTGATATTTTGTCACAGAAACAAAGGTAACACATTAGCGTTTATTGTGGGGTTTTGTTTTGTTTTGTTGTTTTTTTTTTTCTATTTTGGTAGATTTTAAACTGCAGTTGTAGTTTGGGACAATATAGACAGATTTAGGGTAGGAAGGAGCCTTTAGCATGTCTGAAACCCTCTGGAGAGTAAGAACCATAGCCATTCCATCTCTGTATTCCTGTCCCATACTAAGTGCTTCATAAACCTTTGTGGAACTGAAGTTCATTTGTTACAGAAAATAATACCAGAGATGAAATATGAAATATTATATCTCCTAACCTATTTACTATATGATACCCCAAGTTCTCGTTCTCTATAAATTGAAAAATGAGTCCTAGGAACAACAGAGGTTAAGAGTAGGAAGATATTTTGATAGGAATCCTGAAACAACAGAGCCAAGCAACCATACGCTGAAACTGTGAGCCAGAATAACTTTTCCTCCTTTAAGCTGATTTCACTCTGATATTTTGTCACAGAAACAAAGGTAACACATTAGCGTTTATTGTGGGGTTTTGTTTTGTTTTGTTGTTTTTTTTTTTCTATTTTGGTAGATTTTAAACTGCAGTTGTAGTTTGGGACAATATAGACAGATTTAGGGTAGGAAGGAGCCTTTAGCATGTCTGAAACCCTCTGGAGAGTAAGAACCATAGCCATTCCATCTCTGTATTCCTGTCCCATACTAAGTGCTTCATAAACCTTTGTGGAACTGAAGTTCATTTGTTACAGAAAATAATACCAGAGATGAAATATGAAATATTATATCTCCTAACCTATTTACTATATGATACCCCAAGTTCTCGTTCTCTATAAATTGAAAAATGAGTCCTAGGAACAACAGAGGTTAAGAGTAGGAAGATATTTATTGATAGGAAAGCTCCTGAGGGGCAAGGGGAACCCAGTAGGTAGGCTGGGACCCAACTTTACAGTGGAGTTTTGTAGGGTAAAACCCATGTGGGCACAACATAGGCCACAGCCACAAGCATCCAATAAGGCTACAAGTATAGTCACTTAGGTATTCATGGTCCAGTTGGGAAACAAATCACGTGACAAGCGTGGATGGAAAGAACAAAGATTCTCCTAGGCAGTGGTGGGTCCAGAGGTCTCTGGTCACCCACCGGGGTGGTTGATGCCTATCTAGACTTCATTAGTCCCAGTATTTGTTATTTGAGGAAGTGACTTCTGTCTGGTCATCTTGTCTTCATCTTGAGGCCAGATTTTCAGCAGATGTGTCTCTGGTCGCCACTGTGGAGTGTTCTACCTTTGTCCTCATCCTCTCAAGGACCTACTCTGACTGCCTATAATATTTCTACCTAACTCATCTGTCTATAATACATTCACCATCTTAACCCTGAACAGTCTGAAGAGAAAAATATGAAAGTAGCTGATAAAAACTAAGAAATGGGAAACTGGTCAGAACTATAAGAAAGGAAGTTCTGATTCTGGTGTGAAAACATAAACAAAGGGGTAAAATCAGGACAGCCTGACCAAGAGACTGTTATAACTAATTTCACTAACAAAAATAAAAGATAAGAGAGGGCTAGCACAAAGCTCAGCAGTAGAGTGCTCGCCTAGCATATGCAAGGCCTTGGGTTTGATCTCTAGTACTGCAAAAAAAAATGGAAGGGGTGGAGAGAAACTCTGAAACTTGAAATAAATCTGAAAGAAAACCTAGGGATATATTGCAACCTTGGTCCCCATAGCTCAAACCCCACAAACCTGTTTTAGGAAACTGATTAACTTTCCACTGACTAAACTGTCTCACCCTTTTGACCCTTTTGTTCTTGCTTTTCCTGACCCTGAATACTATCTTTCCCTCCTCACCATCCACGTGGCACACGTAGCATTCAACCTTACCTCCTCCAGGAATTTTTTCCTGCCTTCCTCACTTGATGTTATACCATTTCTCAGCATTACCTCAGTATTTTTGTCTATGTGCAAAGCCTGTCACACTATGGTCTTTAACTGGTCAGCATGCAGAAGTTTTAACTGTCATTCAAAGCACACAGGGTACGGTTTTCATTTTTAAGAAATTCCATTGCATACAAAGCCAAGACGACACATTACAGGTGTTAAATATTTTATTAAGTCAAAGATAAAAATATAAAATATATGCCTCTTTGAATTAACTTTTTATTGTGTTGGGGATTAGACCCAGGACCTCATACTTGCTAGGCATATGCTCTAGCACTGGGGTACACCTTCAGCCCCTGAATTAACATTTTGAAATTTTCTTTATTTCTTTTTTGTACTTTGGATTCACAGAGAATAACAAGGAACTAAATACAAATACTTAAAGGGAATCAAGTTACCAGTGATCAAAGCCTAGATAAGTGAATATAAATTTTCTACTGGTGTTTAAAGATACGAAAGAAGTTCGTATTTTAGATCTTTCCTCAAAACACTTCATCAAGTGTAACTGGATAGTGTTTAAAAGTGACTTTTGTCATTTCTTTTTGTCCTGATGAAGATCAGACTCTGTTGCAGTGCATATTATAAGCTAAAATGGAAATTATATTCATGTACTCACTTTTTATACTAAATACAAATTTCTTTTTGTTGAACTTCTTCAATTATATTATTTGCATGTGGCTCTAAAAATAATATTCAAAGTAATAACTTTTTAAAGGATAAATACTCTTTTTGAAAACCCTTTTAGATTTTCACACTTCAACACTACACTTTGTTTCTGTTCTCTTTTTATCTGCTGACAGCAGTGGATCTACTTACACTGATAGATAGTAATATTTTTCTACTTAACCATGACAACACCCACCCAATGTTTACTGATAAACTAAGAGCAAGTCAGAACATTCAGGGGATGCAAGGGGAATATGCACTACTGAGTAACTTCAATTTGGAAATGAAAAAAAATTCTATAGCTAAAAAAATTCATATACTGCAAAATTATTCTCATTTTTTATGCAAATGAAATAGCACCCATTGAGTTCCTCTTGGATTTTTTTCCCCCCCAGATACCAGGATCAAACCAAGGGCCTACTGCACATGAGCAAAGTGCTCTACCATGTACTGTAGCCTCAGCACTTTTCATTTTATTTTGAGACAAGGTCTTGTTAAATTGCTGGCCTTGAACTTACAATCTTCCTGCCTCAGCCTTCCAAGTAACTAGGATTACACATATGTTCAATCACTGGATTCATGTAAAAGACAAGCAAGATTACTATGATCTCTAAAATTATAAATTTAATATGTAGGTACAATAGAAGTAGCTATTCACTAAAATGCCTATTCAGGAGCCACAGTCACCAAAATCAATTTTCACAAATGCATAAACACATGTTGTCTTTGAAAATGTGTCAACAATACATTTAAATGAAAATAATTCTTATAAGTAATATTAATGCCTATGTTTTGTTCCCAAGAGTATTAACTATCTAGAGACTTAATAACCTACAGGCTTTGTAACTCAGTAGTAAAAAAATAGAAAACTTGGAACTATTTTGTAATAATGTAATAACAAACAGGTGATCGAAACTATAAAATATTAAGTCAAACAAAAATGGTTTCAAATTATGTTTTGTTGAATTTATCACTTGTTTGAATAGCACTCATATACTCAAGGACAAAGAATAACTTTAATCGATTTTCCCTATATAACTAATTAACTAACTAGTTATTTACTGAAGAACTATATACATATCTACATACACAGCACTGAATTAGTCACAATGGAAAAATAGGAGTGAGACATGATCCACACTTTGTCATACATTGAACTCAGAAGTACACATATGATTTCTTGTGTTCATGTTTATCTTGTATTTTTTTAACTTTTGTTCTGCCTCTGATCAATATATTCTCTTTTCCACTCATCACTCTTAACCTTTGACCCTCATGACTCATCTACTAAGCTTTATATAATAATAACGTTGGTGACTCAAACTTGTAATCTCAAACTCTGGGAGGGTAAGGCAGAAGATCACAAATTGAGCCCAACCTGGAAAATTTAATTAGACTTTGTCTTTTAAAAAGAGGGGGTCTCAGGATATTGCTCAGTGCAGAGACCCTGGGTTCAATCCCCAGTACTTCAAAAAAAAAAAGAAAAGAAACGAAAACAAAAATGTGTCTCTTATAATGAGATTTCTGACTGTGGTAGATTAACTAATGGTCAACTTGATCAATTTGACCAGCTGAATGCATGGTCTATGCATGGAAGACCCACCTGAGGATGGTCGGCAAGGCCATAAAAAAGAGAACTGGAGGGGGGCTGGGGATTTAGCTCAGCCGTTTCGCCGCCTGCCTTGTAAGCACAAGGACCCAAGTTTGATCCCCAGTACCAAAGGGGTCAGGAGGCTGGAGGGAAAGATGGGACTTTTGATTTTTCTAGGAGAAACTTTGCTGTGGTTGGTTTTCCTGGTGCGAACTTGGCTGTTCTAGTTCAAAGGAGCGTAGGGCCTAGTTGTTGCTGGGAATGGCCGCTGTTCTCATCAGGGGAGTTCTGATCTTCACCATAAGCAACAGTTCCTGGCTCCAATGTAGATCTCTCAGCCTGGTGGCATAAATCCTTCACCCCACCAGCAGAGGTTTGTTGTCTATCACCATTGGCCTTTGGGCCTGGCAGGTGCAGTTCCTTCATATGGACAAGCATGAGACATTGCCGTGGGCAGTAGGCCCCAGGCTGGACTCATGAAGGACACTGCTTTGGACTCTAAGCCTTTAGCTGGACTTGTGCGGGACATTGCTGCGGGATCCAGGCCCTTGGCTGGATTCTCTGGGTCTCTAGTGTGTGGTTAATCTCTTGCACTCCTCTTCATTTGACTTTTAGGGCACTATTATAAAATAATCCTATAAATTATGTGTCCTATATTAAATCTGTTACCTTGCAAACCCTGACTACAACATTGACTTTAGCAACTTACTTCCTCCTAACTGAATATAGCAATTTCCTGTACACCACTGATAAAACTAATTGAAATACATAGTATATATGCATTTGGGATAAAATATGTATATCTAAGACAAACGTGACTGTTTCTGTTTAATAGAAATGTTAAGAGTAAAAACACATTTCTTTATTTTAAAAATTGATTTAAAATTTCTCTTCTGGAGAAGGGTGAGGTAGTGTGTACACCTATTGTCCTAGTTGCTTGAGAAGCTAATGCACGAGCATTGCTTGAGCCCTGGAGTTGGAGAACAGCCTAAGCAACATTGCAAGGCCCCACTTCAAAACAAAAGAAAAACAAGCCAAAATAAAACTCTTCATAAAAAAAAAATCCAAGGTATGTTGTGGTGCTGCCCACCTCTAATCCCAGCTGAGGCAGAAAGATCCTCAGTCAAAGGCCAGCCTGGGGCACACAGTGAGTTCAAAGCCAACATGGACTACTTATTATCAAGACCTTGTCTGAGAAAGAAAGAAAAAATCCATTGTTAACATTTCTGGTAGAACATTTGTTAATATTTTGTGTTGTTACATTTCCACTCAAAAGAGTAATGCTAATCACTAATTCAACCAATTCCATCTCCTGAATTACTAAAAATGTTTAAACACATCCCATTTATGCACTAATTACATTTTTAAATTCTAAAATTGATTTTTCAAAAAGAAGTCAGGTACAAAATTTATATTATACTTTTTTAGGGGAAGTCTTTCAAGATCAGTTTCATAGCTACATTTTATTCAGTAGTCATGAGTATAGTAAATATTGTATATAACAGCACTTTCAAGGTAATACGCTATTATGTTGTAAAAATATATATATACAATTTCTTAACCAAGAAATTTTACTGGTTGGGCATGTGAAGCAATATATTTTGTGAAAGGACAAAGAATATAGCATGATGATTTTTGTGGGTTTTATTCATTGACAAAGAAAACAAAGAGAATGACAATTTCATATAAATCACCTTTTCTCTTCAAAGCATAATCCTGACTATATAAAAAGCAGTAGTGTTAAATTGCCTATTTCTAATGAATAAATGCACTTCTACTCTGAAATTTTAGCTCTTCATAATGTCATTATTTTGCTTGATTTAGTGGGCATGTTGATATATGTTTAAAAGACAAAAAGGTAAAAAACAAAACAAAACAAAACAAAACAAAACTGGAAGCCAGGTGTGATAATGCACACCTGTGATCCCAGCCCTCTGGGAGACTGAGGCAAGGGGTTACCAAATTGGAGCCCAACCCTGGCAACTTGGCAACTTAGCAAGACCCTATCTCAAAATAAAAATAAAAAGCTGGAGATATAATTCAGTGTGAAATCCCTGGGTTCAATCCCCAGTGCTGGAAAGGGAGAGAGGGGAGGGGGAGGAAAAACAGAGAGAGAGAGAGAGAGAGAGAGAGAGAGAGAAAACAAAAACCTAGAAATTCAGCAATTGTAGAAAATAAAGACTTTCTCCAGCAGAGTATTTGCACCCATTATCTACATACTGAATTTATATTTTTGAATTCTAATACCAGGGTTATCTTTCATAAGCAGTCCAGTGCTTTTTCAATTCATGTTCAATTTAGGAGTCATTATTCAACTAATAGTTATTAAGCGAGCCACCAAGTGTGACTCTGCAAGGGCTAAAATGATTACTGAAGCACATCCTCTTTATTATGGAGTTATAGTCTAGTGAAAAGACTGAGGCATCCACCTCTCACGCAAGGCAGAATGCAAAGGGCTGTAACAGAAATAGGAAATGCTATCGGAGCATGGTAGGAGAGGTTAATTTTAAAATATCGAGCAGGGTTTTGTGGATGAGTTGGCATTTGAGATGGTTACTGGAGAAAAGGTGAGATTTCAACAGATACTGACAATAGGTTCTGCAAGAGTGGCTTCATCTGATCTATACCTCCCATCTGAATCTCTCTAACCTGTTTTCCCACAGCACTCATCTTTTAACATAGTTTACAGTTCTCATACATATTGTCTGTCTTCCCCTACTAAAATATAAGTGTTGCAACAGGTATCTTTGTCTCGCTTTGGTTCCTAGAAGTTCCTGTTTATTGAAGTGCTTGAAAAATACATGTGGAATCAATTAATGAGGGGAAAACATGAGTTAATCATGAAGACAGAAAGTGCTGCATATTTTTTCAAGTAGTAAAGGGTCATAACATTCTGCTATGGCTAGGAAAGACCTTTTGATGGTCACATGGTATATATAGGAGGAGCACAGAATGTAGGAGAAAGGGCTTAAGTTTTTTTTCCTTCCTTTTTTACAAAATAATGAAGCCAAAGGTTGAACTATAATGTATGCTGTTAATATATTGCCATTGAACAAGTTAAATTCTAAGAAATTCCATCTCTGAAATCTTTAAGGTTTTGGAGCCATCTCTCATTTTATTTGCATATATTTTACTTATATTAGAGCTTTGATATTCTGAAATAGTTCTCTCTTGCTGAAGTTGCCTCTACATCACCTCAGCTTGTTTTTTATTTTTATTTTTTTCAGCTTCTTTTTTAAAACAACAACAATAACAAACTGAGTTCTGTAAAGTGGATAAATCCTATCTTTCAATAAAATGAGATTGAATGAACAATGTCCAAAATGTGCTAAAGTCAGACGACATCATAATGTAGCATGACACACAATGCCAGGGTAAATGCCCACTACTCTCGGCCACCACATTCATTAGGTTTTTCAGTTCCAAGTTGCATGGAACCCAGAGGAAAAGGAGTGGGCATAGGGATAAACCCAGACAGGCTAGAATCGCTGGAAATCTCATCAGTTGCATTTTAGTGAGGTTGGTATCCAGTTTGCAGATGTGCTCTGGTGAATAAATCCATGTTCTTCCTATTCCTACCATTAAATGGGGACATTTATTTATCTGCCTGTTTTATATTTTTATTTCCAGGGTTTTTTTAATTGAGTTTATTGGTACATTTTAGGTATATAGTATAGTTACATTCGTTATTGGGATCTTGTACCTTTACATGACAGGTCTTGGTTCTCATTTTTTCCCCTTGTCCCTGCCCTCCCTTCGCCCCTTCTCCCCTCCCCATTTACAAACACTTTATTTCCATTTTTTTCATTTTCTCATATTTTTTTCTTTTCCCTTATTCCCTTTCCCGTACCCTTACCACTTTCCCTACACCTTTAGCCATTTTCTTCCTATTTCCCATTGTCAATTCCAATTCTTTAAAATTTCCACTTAAAAAAAAAATCAATATTTAACGGTAACATGAAACAACTTTTTCAATGTTTAGATCAACTTTGCCCAAAACACTAAGATGCAAAATGTTCTGTACATGCAGTCAGGCATGGTAGACACTGGGTACATGTAGCTGTATTGAACATGCAAAAGTTTTCCTAGTGCAAAGGAGGAAATAGATATTTTTTCAATTTTAATTAATTTATATTGAAATACTCTCACATGGCTATTGGCTCTACCATACTGGACAAGTCTCATTATTGTTCTTTCAGAAGGCTCAATACTGACTATCAACTTGTTTGACATTTTTATGAACAAAACTATATTGCCTGAACTACTACACCCAGGAAGACAAAGAAGAGGTGCTTGTTTCAATTCCAATTTCCTTATTTCTCCTTGGACATTTATTTAGGACAAACTTAAGTGGAGAGAAAGACAATAAACTAGAAACCTTGGTATCAAAGGAAAATGGTTCTTTTCTTTTTCCTCTTACCCCCCACATTCAAAGTTGAAGGAGCAAGCAACCTCTGATGGCAATGCACAAGACCCAAAAATCTCCAGCCAATGCTTACTCTTTCTAACTGAAGGATCAAAGGACACACTAAGTGAAAACATTAGTTCCAACAGAAAGTCTGAATAAGACCTAGAACATCATCAAGCCAAAATATTTAAGTTCCAGAGGTGGGGATATTGCTTCGTGGTAGAGTACTTACCTAACATATAGGAGGCCCTCAGTTGATCGGTTGATTTCAGCACTGCAAAAAAAAAGTTTGCTCAAAGGGGCAGTTTGAGGGTATAGCTCAGTGTTACGGCACTTGCATGACATGTGTGAGACCCTAGGTTTGATCTCCAGCACTGAAATCAAATTCAAGTTTCTTCAAAAATCACTTGTCATACTAACAACTAGGAAGATTTCAAACTACTGTTGTTCTTTCAGAAGCTCAGTAATTGATGGAGCTCAGTTAAATGAATGAATTCCAGACTCAGATTTTTAAAAGGTAGTCAATACATACCAATAATGAAATGACAGAGATATTATAATGATCTAGCAGATTTTAAAGCAGTAATGATTTTTAAAAAATCGTTAGTGACCAATTACAAACACACTTGAAACCAAAGGGAAAAAAGGACTTCAGACCATTTAAATAATAGATATTCCAAAAGAAATTAAATAGAAGGTATGAAAATCAACCAATTATTCAAGTTAGAAAACTGAAAAATGCAACAACCAGTATGTAAAGCTCAGTGAATGCGCTCAATACTGGAAGTCAAAGGAAAAACTCAGTGAACTAGAAGATAAAATGATAGAAATTACTCCATTTGAACAAAAAATAAACAAGCAAAAAAAGCCTAAAACAAATTCAAGGACCTATGGGACTACAGAACCATATGGAAAGTTTATAGGTTCTTCATCAAGAAAGACTCAAAGAAAAAAAATGAAGGAAAATAAGAATTTGTTACTAAACCCTACTCTAGTAGAATGGCTAAATAAAATTTCTAAAAAGAAAAGCGATAAAGAAAGGAACCTTTGAACATCAAAGAATAAAGTTAGTAAATATAGTATAATTTCCTTTTCCTCTAGCTTTTTTTTTTTAATCAGGGATTGAACTCAGGTCCTTGTGCTTGCAAGGCAGGCAGCAAAACCACTGAGCTAAATCCCTGGCCCCTCCTCTAGTGTTTTTATAAATAAAGATTGATGATTGAAGGAAAAATTAAAATGCTTTCTGATATGGTTCTATATATGAATTATTTAAAACATTTATGTTATAAACAAAAGAGAATAAAAGGATATTCAGGGAAGTACGTCTCATACAGAAACTAATTTAATTGCAGGTCCAAAACATAAAAAAATAAATAATTTAAAATTTAATATTAAAAAAACCTAACCATCCAATAGGAAAGTAGCCAAAATATATGAACACATTTTACTGAATTTTAAGATGCACATGAAAAAATGTTCAACATCATCATCCATCAGGCAAGTACACAAACAAAAAGCCATTATCAATATACCTATCAGCACAATCTTTTTTTAAAAAGTGACACCAAATGTTAGCAGGAATGCAGAGAAAAGGGATCACTCATGTACTGCTGGTGGGAACAAAATGATATAGCAACTTTGCAAAACACTTCGGCAGTTTCTTCGAAAACTAAACATGCAATAGATTTACAACTCAGCAATTGCAGTAGTTAACATTTATCCCAAAGAAATGTTGGTTTAAGTTTATACAAAAAACTGTATATGAATATTTATATGGTACCTAAACACTCATCGTTAATTGCTTCTAAAAGCAATTACACATAGCATAGAAAGTCTCTCTTGTCCACCTATGGGATTACAGACCATGTGAATGTTGTCAATCACGTTTCACAATAGAAGGAAAGCTTTCAAATTCCTGATCTCTCATTGTCCTTTAGTGTAAATTAGAATTACCTTTGGAAAATGTACATTAAAACATGGCACAGTATGATGACTCACCATTATGCAACAAATACCCCAAAAAAGTGAGAACCAGACAAATTGTTTCAGCTGGAAAGGATAGCAAGGCCGAGGCAGTCAACTGACAGGTTCTAGCTTGTACAGGCACCAAGCCAAGGATGAGTCCTGGGACAAAATTAGATGCATTTCAAAGAGTTGAGTCCAAAGGTAGGACTGCAGTGGCTTTATTTGTAATAGCCAAAACTAAAACAACCAAATGTCTTTTAATAGTTCATCAAGCTGTAGTATACCCATTCTATGGAATGGTATTTAAGAAGAAGGAAAGAAACCTCAACAACCTTTATGAGTTTCCAGAGAATTATGATAAATAAAAAGAGGCAATCCCTAAAGTTTACATACTGTATGATTTCATTTCTATAGCACTATTGAAATAACAAAATTACAGACGTGGAGAAGATATTAGCAGATCCCAGGAGCTGAGAGGGGATCGCTGACAGAAAGGAAATAGATGTGCTGGAAAAGAGCAACGTGGGGGACTCTTGCGGTAATGGGAATATTCTAGACATTGACTGTGCGGTATCAATATCCTGACTGTGACATTGTGCTACAGTTTTGCAAGATGTCACTATGTCTGAAGAAGCTATGTAAAGGATATGTAGACTCTTTGTGTATTATTTCATATAATAGCATATGAGCTGATAATAATGTCAAAAAACCCCAATTAAAAATAAATGAACATTATATGTGAGGCCCTAAATTTGACCCTCCATACCAAAATTAGTTAATTAAATAAATAAATGGCAGAAACAAATATATTGCATGAGTTCATCTATATTTAACATTAACATTTTGGTTTTTACTTTTAAGAAATAAAGTGGAACTTTCATAATTATTTCTTCTGACTTCTAATTAAAAATGTATCTGGATACAAGCTGAACACCCAAAAATCAATAGCCTTCTTATACACAAATAACAGACTCACTGAGAGAGACATAAGGGAAAAACTCCTTTTACAATAGCATCCAAAAAAATGAAGTATCTAGGAATCAATCTAACAAAAGAAATAAATGATCTCTACACTGAAAACTATAGCAATCTGAAAAAAGAAATTGAAGAGGGTATAAAAAATGGAAAGATATCCCCTGCTCCTGGATAGGAAGAATTACCATAGTGAAAATGGCCATATTTCCAAAACTGCTATACAGATTCAATGCAATCCCTATTGAAATCCCAACAGTATATTTCACAGAACTAGAGAAAATAATCCAAAAATTCATTTGGAACCAGAAGAGACCTAGAATAGCAAAAGCCATCCTAGGCAACAGACACATGGCAGTGGGTATAACAATTCCTAATTTGAAACTATACTACAAAGCCACTGTGATAAAAACAGCATGGTACTGGCAAAGAAACAGGCCTGAGGATCAGTGGAACAGATTGGAAGACACAAAAACAAATCCAGATGTACTCAGCTACCTCATCTTTGACAAAGGAGTTGACCATCCTCAGTGGAGGAAAGATAGCCTCTTTAATAAATGGTGTTGGAAAAACTGGATTTCAACCTGCAAAAGATTAAAAGTAGACCTTTATCTTTCACCATGTACTAAATTAAAATCAAAGTGGATTAAAGATCTAAATATTAAAACAGAAACATTAAACTTGCTGGAAGGTAAGTTAGGCAGAACTCTGGAAGACAATGGTATAGGAAAAGACTTTATGAACAAATCCTCAGTAGCACAGGAACTAGCAGAAAGAATCAACAACTGGGATCTCATCTTATTAAAAAGCTTCTGTACTGCAAAAGAAACCATCAGCAGAACTAAGAGACAACCTACAATGTGGGAAAAAATTTTTACCAGCTGCTTCTCAGACAAAGGACTATTATCTAGAATATACAAAGAACTCAAAACAATCAGCCCCCCCAAATATAAAGACCTGATTAAAAAATGGGCTTCCAAAATGAACAGACATTTCTCAGACAAAGAAGTAAAAGCAGCAAGTAAGTATATGAAAAAATGCTCCACATCACTGCTCATTTGAAAGATGCAGATGAAAACAACACTGAGATTCCACCTCACCCCACAAAGAATGGCTGCTATCAAGAAATCACACAATAACAAATGTTGGCAGGGTTGTGGGGAGAAAGGAATCCTTCTTCATTGTTGGTGCCAGTGCAGACTGGTGCAACCACTGTGGAAATCAATATGGAGATACCTCAAAGAGCTTGGACTGGAGGTTCTATTTGACCCAGCCATCCCTCTGCTGAATATCTTTCCAAAAGAACTAAAAGAATCATATCACAGAGAAGTATGCACACCCATGTTTATAGTGGCACAATTTGTAATAGCTAAATCTTGGAAACAGCCCATTTGCTCATCAGTTGGAAACTGGATAAAAAAGATGTGGTTTTTCTATAAAATGGAATATTACTCAACCATAAAGAACGAGAAAATAGATTCATTCATAGGAAAATGGATACGTATTGAGGATATACTCCTAAGTGAAATAAATAAGTCACACATGTGTAAATACCAAATAGTTTCTCTGGTGTGAATAAACTAATAATACATAAGATCCTAATAAGATTACTGTGAAATGGGAGGAAAGGAGCTAAAGGTGTAGGGAAGGCGGGATGGGTAGGGGAAGGATAATAAGGGAAAAGAAAAAATGTGAGATAATGAAAAGATGGAAACAAATTGTTTTGTAGATGGGGAGGGGAGGAGGGGGTGAAGGGAGGGCAGGGACAAGGGGAAAAAGTGAGAACCAAGACCTGTCATGTAGAGGTACAAGATCCCAGTAATGAATGTAACTGTACTGTATTCCTAAAATGTACCAATAAACTCAATTAAAGCTGAAAAAAAACCCAACAAAATGTATCCAATTTACTTTCATCTTTTTCTTAGTATTCCAGTTCAGAAGAATTGTTTTATTACTCCAGTAGAATTACAAACCTATTGTTCAGGAATACTTCTATCTAATCTGATAATTAATGTCTAGGCTTTTTTTTTTTAAGAAAAGAGTTCCTTTTCTTCAGAAGCAGTTGGAATCTTCGTTATTTAAAACTATATTTGTCTCTAATTTGTCAAGTGAAAACAGAACCATGATGTTAGATTTCTTTTCTACTACTACTCTATTTCACTTTTCCACTAACATGCTTTGGATTGTTTGAAGTTTTTGCTGCATTCATCATCTAAATTACATTTAAATAAAAACAACTGGCAGTCTACATAGAAACAAATTACTAGAGTTTCTTCATAATAATTGTTCAGTAGCACACATTTTTCCATGCTATTTGCTCATTTATTTTAAAATATTTATTGCAATCCTTTTATGTGTCATGCACTGTTTTAGAGGTTTGGGAAACAGTAAGAAACAAGTATTTCTTCCTCATTGAGCACTTCTATTCTGCAAGGAAGACACAAAATGAAAATTAAAACACTTAGGCTGTCAGATGGAGATAAGTGCTATAGGGGAAAAAAGTCAGAGAGAGGAATCAGAGAATGTAGGTGATCAGATGCATTATTAAGTAATGTGGTAAGTGAAACCATTCTCATTTCTAGTGGTAAGTCATCATACTGTGCTATATGTTTTAATGTACATTTCCAAAGGTAATTCTAATTTACAGTAAAGGACAATGAGAGATCAGGAATTTGAAAGCTTTCCCTCTATTGCAAAACATGTGATTGACAACATTCACATGGTCCATAATCCCCTCCGTGGACACGGGTGACTTTCTATGCTGTGTGTAATTATTGATACCCATCTAAAAGCCATCTCATTATGTCCTACTCAGAAAAATCAACTAAAACATCAGTTAGTAATAATCAATATTATTTTGATAAACAAATCTGAATATGTTTAAGTACGTCATTTTTTTAAAAAAACAGTACTTTAGGGCCAGGGATTTAAGCTCAGTGGTGCCGCCGTCCTGAGTTAGATCCCCGGTACCAAAAATAACCCCCCAAAACCCAGTACTTTAGTGCTTGCAGTATATAATTGATTTCAATACACTTGTATATTGAATCTTTGGCATTGAGAGTAGTTATTAATTATTTGTGTTTATTAATATCTAGTTGATAGCTTATATACCTTTTCACAGATATTCCTGCAGAATAGCAATTATAATACAGATCTTACATATACTGAAGTTAAGAGACAGGGTAAAAATTATAGATGCAGTTTTATAATCACTTCAAATCAGCACTCTTGATGAATACTTCAACCAGCGATGAAATGTTGCTAAAGTGAATACTCAGTAGACTGGATGACTGAAAATTTCTGCCTGAGTAGGCAAATCTTCAGCTTAAAAGTAAGATAAATCAATTGTTATTCCATTGCTGCTCAGTATTACTCAAAAATAAAAAATATCAAGCCAATAATTGCATCCAGTCAAACAAAGCCCAAGGTAAAATCCTTCTCACCATAGGAATTCTTTCTTTTCTTTTCTTTTTTTTTTTTTTTTTAATTTTATTGAGTTTATTGGTACATTTTAGGGATACAGTACAGTTACATTCATTGTTGGGATCATGTACCTTTACATGGCAAGTCTTGATTCTCATTTTTTCCCCTTACCTCTGCCCTCCCTTCACCCCCTCCTCCCCTCCCCATCTACAAACACTTTATTTTCATCTTTTCATTCTCTCACATTTTTTTCTTTTCCCTTTTTGTTCTTCCCCTACGTATCACACCTTCCCTACACCTTTAGCTCCTTTCTTCAAATTTCTAAATGTCAGTAATCTTATTAGAATCTTATGCATTGTTGCAGAATATTCACACCAGGGAAACTATTTGGTATTTACACATGTGTGACTTATTTATTTCACTTAGGAGTATATCTTCAATATGTATCCATTTTCCTATGAAAGAACTCAAAACAATCAGTCCCCCCAAATATAAAGACTCGATTCAAAAATGGGCATCCTAAATGAACAGACATTTCTCATACAAAGAAGTAAAAGCAGCAAGAAAATATATGAAAAAATGTTCCACATCACTGGTCATTCGAGAGATGCAGATGAAAACAACACTGAGATTCCACCTCACCCCACAAAGAATGGCTGCTATCAAGAAATCACACAATAACAAATGTTGGCGGGGTTGTGGGGAGAAAGGAACCCTCCTCCATTGTTGGTGGGAGTGCAGATTAGTGCAACCACTGTGGAAATCAATATGGAGATACCTCAAAGAGCTTGGACTGGAGGTTCCATTTGACCCAGCCATCCTTCTGCTGGGTATCCTTCCAAGAGAACTAAAAGAATCATATCACAGAGAAGTATGTGCACCCATGTTTATAGCAGCACAGTTTGTAATAGCTAAATCTTGGAAACAACCTATTTGCCCATCCGTTGGAAACTGGATAAAGAAGTTGTGGTTTTTCAATGCAATAAATATGTATGAAGTGCTCACTATAGACTAAGCACAGTGGTATGCATTGGAGGCCTAAAAGAAAATTAAGGCAAGATCTTTGATTTTTCTTTATTGACAATATATTTTTTTTATGGATTAACAAACAGCCCAACAGCGTTGGGTAGCTCTATCATGAGATTATCTAATCAGGTCTTAGTCTACAAATCTTCCTGATAAAATGAATGATGATGCCAAATAGGTATGGGACAGGGGCTTAAGGGAGGAATTCCATAATCTTGTATGCAGTGCTGGTTACCTCCAGCAATCCTAAGACTTCTGTGACAGGATCCTCAAACTGTGAGAGATCCTAACCTTTCTAGTGCCATAAATTAGGTGCTTAATACATTTTGCTGATAAAATGAAGCTACAGGGTAATCCTTCAATGTCCTGAAAGCAAAGTTCAATCTCTGTGATACATTTGCAGGGACTTCTGAAAGGGCTGCTGCTGCACATAGATCACAATAGGAGTTATGTGTGCAAGCTTTGGCCCTCCTTGGTCACTTCTCTACAGAGCTCCAGGAAACCTCCATTGCAATGGTCCATACCTCCTTCGGAGCTTCAGAAAAACCAGAATTTCTGCAAGTAATAGTATTGCTTGGTGGAGATACAGACACATTAAATAAAAGGGGAGGTCTGGACTGTATAGAATGAAAATAAAGGACGTCAAGAGGTGTAGCACAGTTGTAGAATGCATGTTTAACATGTTCGAGAGCTTGGGTTCAATCTCCAGGACTAAAAAAAGAATTTAAAGGGAAAGCTTGAATCTTAGTTTTACCGTTTGTTTGCCTTGTGGCCTCAAACTGATGAGTGAAATGAATTCTGAAAATCAGTAGTTTCTTCAGGCATTGTCCTCAGAACTATTAACTTTCCACTAAGGATGAGGGATGATTTACTATAGATCCCTAATTACAGAGAATCTTTTTGTTTTGGGGGGGATACCGAGGATTGAACTCAGGTCCTTGCACTTGCAAGGCAGGCCACCGAACTGCTGAGCTAAATCCCCAGCCCCAGAGAATCTTGAAAGTTGCCTGTTTTTGCACCCTTGCATCCAAAGTCATGATGTTTCTCTGCCTAACTTAAATCAAGGTGGGAAATTCTTCATTGGAACTCCTGAGCTCCCACTGTCCTTGGTTGATTCTTCATCTGTGAGGTAGAAGGCTCCCACAACCCCTTTAATACCTGACTTTCAGATGTATTAGATGCACATTTTTAGCTCTTTGGCTTAGCAATGTGAGTCAACAATGAGATTTCTCCTTGGCTTAAGGTTAAGGCCACAAAATATCATTCTGGTTTTGTTCTCCCAACCTTCCAAAAACTAATGTAATTACAGTTCACCCATTGTCCTTTTAGTCAACAGGAGATTCCAATTAGGGTACACCAGGACTTGAAAATGCTGAGCATATCCTTCTGCCTTTATTCTAGTTCTTGGATATGTGCTCCTGAGCAAGTAAAAGAGAATTTCCTCCAAGATGGTTGATGCTGATAAGAACTCCCCTTCACTCCATAGAGAAAGTATAATTGTGGACTTAGTTGGACTCCCTGGTAACAGTGAGGCTCAGCAATAGAAAGTGTTTTCAAAAGTTGAGAGGTGGAAAAATGTCAAATGAAAGATACTAATGCTTAAGTCTTCATCACTATATGTATTATATCTATATTAGCATATTTTCATTTCACATCCATTTAATCACAAACATTATGCCAATCAAAGTGCAGCCTTGTAAGTGTTATTTCATGGTTATGTATTTTCACAAGTCTTCAACTGCTTCTTTCTAGAACAACAAAATATATAGGTTATTCATGTTACAATAAGTGTTATAAAATTAAGGATTCATTCATTCTTTCAATAATTGACTTTTATCTCTATGTATAAAACACTGAATTGAAATTAAGTTTGTTTCGGGGAATTCCTCGTTACAATTATCCCTTTTTCATGGATGACTGAGTTGACTGGACTGTAGTTTACCACATGTAGTTATTTAGCTAATCTGATCAAGCTGTTTTCCTTTGCTATTTTCTTTTCCTACATTTAGCTATGTTATGTATTTTGCTTTAAATTAACATTTCTTTCTGAGTGCTGTGATATGCAACTGTAGGATTTTAAGTCAGACACTACCTCTAAGTTTCCTCGTTTATGAAGAAGAAGAAGGGGAGAGGAGGAAGAAGAAGAGGAGGAAGAAGGAGGAGGAGGAGGAGGGGGGAGGGGGAAAGGGAGAGGGAGGAGGAGGAGGAAGAAGAAGAGGAAGAAGAAGGAATTTAAAGCCTTTTTTTTTTCTCTTAGCTTTTCAGGATTTTGTGATATTACCTTTTAAATGCTGACTATTAGAATATTTTTACAAGTAAAATTCTAGGGAGTCTTTGATAAACTTAAGGAGGTGACATTTATGTTCTATACTTCAGTTCCTCTAATATTTTTTTCTGCCTTTATCACTGATCTCTTCCACAAAGTCCCTAATATCCCTGTTCCCAAAGGTAGGAATGAAGAACACAAATCATTGTTTTGCCACTTAATAGGTACTTAACTGGGTCAGTTATTTATTATCTAGGCCTGATATTCCTCATCTAGTTATTGTGAATATTAAATATAATATTAAATTTAAGGCACATACCACATGTGCATGAACACATTAAAGATTAATAATAGGTTGCTAGGGCCAGGGATTTAGCTCAGTGGCACTGCACCTGCCTTGCAAGCGCAAGGTCCTCAGTTTGATCCCAGGTATCACAACAACAAAAAAAATCTCCATCTACTGTGACAATAATTTAATGAAAGAGTTGATATGGTGTCATTCAAGATGGACACGATCTTAGAATTTATATATATATATATTTCCTTTGGGGCTTGTCTGGGAATTTACCATTTTAATTAAAAATTTACTACATTGTCCTTGTCATTTATTTTTCACCATAAGTTAGTGAAAACTTAATCCTAAAACAAACTGTGGCCTGGAGACCCACTGCAGTGACCTTTCTAATTTTCATTTTCCATCAAAATGTACTGGCCACGTTTTCATTCTCTTGAAACCTGTTGTGTGTGTGTGTTTGTGTGTGTGTGTGTGTGTGTGTGTGTGTGTGTGTTTTGTTTTGAGTTTTTAACATTACGACTCCCTGGTCTATTCCAAATACTAAAGTCTTAATGTATCCATCTTTACAAAAACATGTTTATATTCTAATGTAGGAAGCTTTATTCAACAGAGTGATAGAAGTGGTGAGAATTTCTAGCCATTTGGAGACTCTGAGGGAACACAAACTGTCCTTGTCAGCATCCTGAGTGTCCACCTACTTTATGCATGTAGATGGGTGACCCTGTACCACCCTTCCTTACTTAAGGGTATTAAGACCTGTCACCAATAGGCTGTGACTAGGAAAGATTCCCTCAGTAGTACCTACAAGCCACACTTATCATTAGGTATCACTGTAAATGAAATCAGGATTGGAAGGTTTTCTAGGTTCTGATTATGTTGATGCCTCTTCTCCTGATTAAAGCCTACTGCATCAAATAAAGAATTTTCTCATCCTCAGTAGATCTTTGACCTGTCATGATCCTGATGGAAAAATAAATTATTTTTAAGCGGGTTTCCTCCAAGGACTACCATGAATGAGAAATATCCTCCCCCAAAGGTTGGCCTCTGAATTGCTGAACTTCTCCAAGGACAATCGTAGCAGGATCAACACAACACATGGGCTGCATGTCACCCGTGTCGAGGGCTGATAGACGGGATATATATAGCACACTGTACTGCCACAGTGATGGGTATAGGCCAATCTGTGGGTAGGGCTCTTACCAACTGTGGAAAGTCCTCACTCCATGAAATTCAGTTTTCTGAAAATGGAGTTAAGGTTAGTATATATCTCACAAGCTTGTTATGAGAAGTATTAAATGAGTTAACTCATATAAAATATTTTTAGTACAGTGGCTGCCCATGGTGAACACTCTGGTAATATTAGCTTTGTTATTATCGTGTGCACTGTAGCAGGGTGTGCTCATTTTGCCCTTAGCTTCATGAACCATTTACACTAAGGATATTTACTGTTTTAGTTAGAACATACCCTGAAATCACAAAATATGCAAACTAAGGTGGAGATCTGTGCAAATGCAAGGCCTATCTTGGAGTTCCCCTTTCAGTAACTTCCACAGAAATATCCCAATCTTTACTGAGCTTCATGTCACTTCCTCAAATCACCTCTCACTTCTCTTTTGTTGCTAAAGTCAGACCTGTCTCACTAAGATTGTTTATAAGTGGAAACTTCTTTTTTTTTTAGTGTGGGGTATTGTAATGGCCAGCACATTCTTAAGTCATGAGCAAACATTACTTGAGTTGTCTGGTAGGGAAACATCTCAATTCATATTGTTTTTAAAGAGGGATGCTCATAAGTTTGTCTTGAGGTTGTTATTTTTCATAATTATATTCCATTTTCAATTATCCACAGAAATCAAAAGACAGTCAGTACAGATAACCAAAAATTGCATGTTCTAAAATTGTGGCTAACCACATAGCAGAGTCCGGCCAAGCTTCTATTTATACCCGGGGCAATGCCAACTGGGTTAAAAGAATTTAGCTCCCTTATAATCTTCTTCAAACCCTATTCTTTGATATGGATACTTGACATTTTCATAGTCTTAGGAAAGTACTAAGAAATTACGACTTTAAGTTTTTTTCTTCCAATGAGACCGTGGCTCCTGAGATCCTATAATGCACAAGTTCCATAGTTGGCGCTGGCACAGGTCTGGGCCTCATGCAAGACCATGTGTCAACCACGTGGTGAAGCCAGGAAGCATGTGGTTAGTTTCCACTGCTTACAACCAAGTCTGTAAAGAAAATGCCAAGGGTCTGCTTCTTCTCTCTAAAGTCAGCTTCAGTGCATGCAAAGGGGAAAGTGGCACATTGAGAGGATTAGACTTCTTCACATGGTTTCCCTCAGTGCTCATTGACTTAATCCCTCAAGGTTATACAGGATAAATCTGCTCTTATTTAAAGATTTAGAGAAAGCTATTCTAGCCTGCTTAGCATTACCACTGTATAGCCTTGGCTAATTTCCTTCATCTCACTGAGATTTTCTGTTTTTGTTTTTTTTAGTTCTAGAAAAGGAGAGAAGTGGACTATGTGATCTATAATAAATTTAATTGTAATATTATGTAATTCTATGAAAAATCGCTTGTGATGCTAGTCAAAACAATGGTCTATTAACAATGTATTATTCACTATACTATATAATAATATATATCCTATACTCTGCAATTTACTTTCCATTCATAATATCACATTTTATTCCTATAATATTCTTGGGAGTTGATTTTTACTTTGTGAATAAATGAGGAAACAGAGTCAGGAAGATAAAGGAAGCCTTGTCCTGAGTTTCTGCTATTAGCTCTCTGCTTTAATATTTAATTATCTAATATTTTCTTAAGAAATTGACTTTAAAATTCCCACATACTTACCCAACCGTAAGATGAGTTTAATGACAAAACCAAATTGAGCTTCAGTGTCGCATACAGTACAGTATGTTCTGTGGCCAGGCTGTGGGCTATGGGGGCTCATTTTTAGTGAAACAGAACTAGTCTGATCCAAACAGGGCAGAGTTTAAGCAATGGTTAAGCAATTAGCACTCGAATTCACAAGCATTTGAGATCCTTAACAAGACCTTTGAAAAGGTAAAGTCATTTTATACAAAGACAATCATTTCGCTAGTTTTCAGACAAAAGGTCCTGGCATATGTTGGGCATGAAATGGTGATTTTTATACAAATTTTCTCATTTATTTTCATAAAAACTCTGTGTGGCAGCAATTCATGCGTGAATTATTATCTTCATTTTGCTCGAATTGAGATTGACATCAATAGTGATTTGCATGCAGTAAATGATAGATCAGAATTATAACAAAGACCTTTGGCTCCAGGTTCCAGCCTCCAATCTGCCGGTACTTTAAAGTGTGTGTTAGTTCACCCTTAATCCCATAAAATGCTTGTCCAAAAATGATACCAGTCAGTTGATGTTCTGCATACCACTATGCAGTAAACTCCCTAGAGTTTAGCACATTCAAGGTTCTGAGTCAATTCTGGAAAGGAAATGTGTTTTAACGATGGTTTTTATAAATTTTCCTAAAGTTATTGCAAAGATACTTTTTAATTCAATTAACCCATATTATCTCAAAGCCTCTCATCCTGAACTCTTTTTGAGAAATACAGCATCATAACAAGCTATGTTAGAAAGTATTTTTTATAGAAAAAGGCCAGCAACATAAACTCTTTTCCTTTATTTAAAAAAAATTTGTAGCCAGGTTTGGTGGCACACATCTATAATCCCAGCTATGAGGGAGGCTGAGCCAGGAGGATCACAAGTTCTAGGCCAGCATGGGCAACTCAGTGAGTTGAAAGATAAACAATTTTTTTAAAATGCTAAGGATGTAGCTTGGTGGTAGAGTGCTTGTCTAGAAATTCAATCCCAAGCCCCCTAAAAGAAATCCTGTGACTGAACTAGAATGTCTTATGAGATCATAAACAAAATATTTATAGAGATTCAATAAACTTGGCTCTGAGCTAAAAGAATAGATTGTCTATGGCATTACATAAATGAGAATACCAAAAAATCATATTGTATTACCTATTCTTATGGCAATCACTCTACATTCTGAGTTTGTTTATGCAAGGAAAATGCAGTTTAACCTTTCCCCAATTCCTACTTGACCTACCATATATTTTTAACCTAATATAAAAGTTTCTGGAGATACTTTGCAAAAATTTGTTTGCTTGAATGCATTAGAGATGGCTGGCATGTTTAAAGATATCTAAGAGTAGATATCACAGAAGGTAAATTAAATTGAATTTGGTAATTATTTAATTCAGCTGTTTGATCTATTGTCTACTTTTTCTTGATGGTCCTGAGGATTGAACCTAGGGTCCCACATATGCTAGGCAACTGCAGTTTTACCATTGATCCACATCTAAGCATTTTATTTTATTTTATTTTATTTTGGAACAGCATCTCACTAATGTCAAAGCTGGCCTTGAACTTGGAATACTACCTCAGCCTCCCAAGGAAGTACAATTACAACTATGTATCACCACTTCTGTCTTATTCTTTCTTTCTTTCTTTTTTATTGCTTTTAAGATCCTCCTGCCAGCTCACACTGGTTCTGTGGTAGGTTTTAATTGGCAATGATAATTCAAAAGAATCTAGAAAATTTTTTGTTAAAGTTCACTGTTCAGAAAATGAAATATTATGACTTTCAGACAACAACACCCACAGAGTGACAAATAATGAGGATTTTTATTTTATGGAAAGCAAACAAAAAAATAAAATAAAAAGGAGAAACACAAGTAATTATTTGCTCTAGAATGCAGATAAAATACTTCCTGCTGTTCTTCATGTATGCTGTTCAAATTACCTATTATAAGTGACAGTGGAATTTAGTGGATTAAAACAACAAACCTTTCATCATACATCATGATTTTGCAAGTTAGGAATTTGGGAAGGATTTAGCTGGGTGATTCTTCTGCTCAGTGTGCTGGTAACTAAGCTGGTCTTTCACTTACGTGCCAGATAACTGAATGGCATGGTAGTAATAATGGGTGAAGCCAGGCTGCCTCCTTCACTGTAGCTCATGGCCTAATAATGTGCCCTCTCCAGCCAGGCAGTTAGACCTCCACAAGGCAGTACAGACCTCAAAGGACCAAGGACAAATTTTATTTGAGAGAAGTGAAAATGGTTGTTGTCTTGAGCCTTGGGCCTCGAATCTGTCACAGCTTCACTTTCACCGTCTTGTACTAGGCAAAGAATCTGAGCAAGCACAGAATTCATCTTTCAGTGAGAGTACTAACGAATCTGTGGCCATCGTTAATCTGCCACACAGACCAAAACTCTATTGAAAAGGTCTGGGTCTTGAAGGGAAAGGGTACAAAGCTCTTCTGAAATTTTGGACAGGTTCACCATAAAGCCTTTTATTCAGAAAACCAGTGACAGTGCGTAAATACCTACAAGATATCTGTGTAAAGTTGTTTTGTAAAAGAAGTCTGCTGATTTTGACTTACTATTTCTCTTCCATCTTTTTTTAATCTTTATTAAGTTTATTTGTACATTTTAGGTATACGGTACAGTTACATTCATCATTGGCATCTTGTACCTTTACCTGACTTATCCTTGGTTCTTATTTTTCCCCATTCCTCAGCCCTCCCTTTAGCTCCACCACTCTTCCCTGCTTACAAAGACATTGTTTCCATGTTTTTCCTTTTTTCATATTTTTTCTTTTCCCTTTTCCCTTTCCCCTACCCTTCCCACTTCCTCTACTCTTTTAGACCTTTTCTTCCTATTATACAATATCACTTATACATTTTGGTCCTTATTTACACTTTTAGTTTTTCACACCAGAGAAACTACATGGTATTTACACATGTGTGTCCTATTAATTTCACTTGAGTATGGCCTCAATATACATCCACTTAGCTATTAAATCTATCTAGTTTCTTGTTCTTTATGGCTGGATAGTATTCCATTTTATAGAAAAAAACACATCTTTATCAGTCTCCAGTTGATAGGCAACTGGACTATTTCCAAATTTTAGCTATTACAAACTGTGCCACTATAAACACGGGTGACCATATATCACTGTGGTATGATTCTTTTAACTCTTCTGGGAAGATACCCAACAGAGGAATAGCTAGGTCAAATGGGACTTCTAATCCTAAATCTTTGAGGCATCTCCATATGATTTCCACAGTGGTTTCACCAGTCTTCACTCCCACCAGCAATGGAGAAGAGTTCCTATCTCCTCACAACCCCACCAGCATTTGTCATTGGTTCACTTCATGATAGCAGCCATGCTTTCTGGCGTGAGGTGGAGTCTCAGTGTTGTTTTCATCTGCATCTCTTGAATGACCAGTAATGTTTAACATTTTTTCATATGTTTATTTGCTGCTTTTACTTCTTTTTCTGAGAAATTTCTGTTCATTTCAGATGCCCATTTTTTTTCTCATTGAGTTTATTGGTACATTTTAGGTATACAGTACAGTTACATTCATCATTGGGATCTTGTACCTTTACGTGACAGGTCTTGGTTTTCATTTTTTCCCCTTGTCCCTGCCCTCCCTTCACCCCCTCCTCCCCATTTTTGAAATGGGCCTTTATATTTGGGGGATCTGATTTTTTTTAGTTCTTTATATATTCTACATAGTAGACCTTTGAGGAACAGCTGGTAAAATTTTTTTTAATGAATGATAGTTACACTGATGAATGGGTTTCATTTTTGGTAGATTTGTATGTGCATATAACATACTTTGATCATTTCTCCCGCCACAATATCCCCTTGCCCTTTCTTCCCCTTTCCTTACTCCCCACCTCATCTACCTATGAGAAAACATGTGACATTGATCTTTCTGACTCTGGCTTATTTTTTTTAACCTGATAATTTCATTCTTTTTTATGGTTGATTCTTCTTCTTATGGCCATTCATCTTTTGACAGGCATGTATGCTGATTCCATGGCTTAGTTATTGTGAACTGGGCCACAATAAACACAGTATGTAAGTGTCTCTAGAGCATTGGTGTTTAAACTTTTGGCCTCCCTGGGTGGCACTGAGTGAAGGATGATCTTGGGTTGCACATAACATATAGTATAAGTAGTGTATAGAAGTACCAAAACAAAAACTATCTCACTGAAAATCATTAACGTTAAAAGTTAATATTTCTAGCTGTCCAGGGCTGCCTGTGGCCCATAGCTGAAGGTGAGACATGACTGCTCTAACCCTTCCAAGGATATTTCAAGGAATGGTACCGCTGGATCAAACAGTATCTCTATTTTCGGTGTGTTGAAGAACTTCCACACTGATTTCTTCAATGGCTGCACTATGCCTCTTGCAAGCACATTCAAGAATTTTTACCCTGCCTTTGTTACTTTGCATCTGCTAGCCAGATGACTAACATTTGAAAAACTCCAAAATAAGTACTGCAATAAACAGCAAAGTACGAACACCCTCCAGTGATAGTAACATGAGGATTAAGATGAGGGTGGCTGTGCTGCACGGTCTGGCTTGTCTTTGTTGGTCATCAGCTTTGTCATTGCATATCTTTGTTCTTATCTATGAAGATTTGTAAGTTTTGGAGTTCTTATGTAGAAACATTTCAATACCAAATCTTATTTGAGTGAAGCAAAGGGAGTCTTTTCAATTTTAGTGTTCTTTTGTCCCAGGTTAGCTCTCAAGTAATCAGCCCCAGGCTATCTCCTTAATTAATTCTCTTTTCTTCAAATTCAGTGCTTCAACTTTTAATATGTACCTTTCTGATTTCTTTTTCTCTGAAGTTCTGTGGATTGAACCCAGGACCTTGAGCATACTAAGCAAGTAGTCTCACACTTAGCTACATCAGCAGCCCATCAATGCCTTAACATTTAAATTGTTTTTCTCTGGACTTTTAACTCATAGACTCTTCCCTCTTATGTCCCCTCTGTAAAAGTCATGATTTTTCCTTGAAAGGTCTATGGCACCACGTGTGAACACTCCCCTTTAAGAGCTCTTCAATAGAAATCATATCTTAGTGATTTCATGTCATGTCAACAATGATATCACTTAAGGAAGATGATTACACAAGCTGTTATGGCTCATATTTAGATATCCCCTCAAAGTCTCATGGGGTCATATGTAGGAGTTTTGAAGGTGGCTGGATTAGTATGTGTGATGCTGGGATTAAGAGTGTGATGTTGGGATTAAGGTGTTTCGCCCTGGGTGTGGGTGGCACTACCCAAAAGGTAGGTAGCCTGGAAGGAAGATAAAGGGACAGAAAGAAGCTGCTCTGTTACTTTACTGCTGCTTCTGCTGATTGCTGCTTTGCCGCCTCCTGTCTGATTGCTACAGACTGTTTCTTCTCTGTGATGCCCCTCTGCCATGCCACCCTGCCTTGAAGCCACTGACTATGGACTAAAACCTCTACAAACTGTGAGCCAAAAGAAATCTTTTCTCCTTTAACTTTGAATGGTGGGTATTTTGTCTCAACAATGAGAGAAGTTACTAAGACACAAACATTTCTTGGGGTATTTTTTGTCTGTGTAATCAAACTGTACAATAGAGGAAGGGTTGACAAATAGTATCTTGCAGGTCCAATTCTGTCAGGTGCCCAATTTTGTAAGTAAAGTTTTATTTGGAACACTATCATATGCATTCATTTCCATATTTTCTATTATTATTTTTGTGCTGCAAGGGAAGAACTGGATAATTTTGCCAGACACCATGCGGACTGCAAGGCCTGAAATATTTACTATCTAACCCTTTATAGAAAACATTTTTTGACATGTGTGAGAGAGTGTAATTCCTTTGGAATATTCTAAGAAAACTGATTTGTTTTTGTTTGTTCTAAAGATACTAATTTTGTGGCAAATGACAAAAGACTGAACAAATTGCAGCTTTTTATGGATAAATAGTGAAATATACAGTAATAAAACACTGAATGTATATGAATAAAGCAATGTACTTCCACGTACTATGTTCCAACCCTTTGCCTTTACTGCTGATCTGAATTTACTGAGTAAAAATAAAGACAGCCCCAGAGCTACAAGGCATAAATATGTCAGATAAGGAAGTTACAGACTATCATGGCCAAAATGATGTCAATTTAGTTCCTCTGTCTCTGTTTTAAAGACCTGATTTTTGGTTCACGTAATATAGAAACACAAAGGAAACTTCAGGGGAATCTCTGGACCATTTAAAAAGAAATATTTGCCTATGTCTACCTTCTGCCTTCGTTAGATCATACTGGACCTACATATGAAAACACTTGGCTGAACATGTCCAGCATTAGCCCGGTAAGATATGAGCAAGCTGGCTTTTAATCACTATTTGTGAGTGTATTACTGTATTTAAAAAAATTAAAAAGCTAGATGTTTCAAAAGACTCAATAATAATCCAGAAGCTCAAGGCAAATATATTCCTAATGAAATAATCTAAAGTGGATGTACAAATTTATTTTCAAAGACATTTATTGCACTTTTACTTCTAACAAAACATTGGGAATTATGTATGTATCAGATTAAATTTAGTATAATAAAGGAAACTAACCATGAAAAATATTGAAGGGAAAAATAAACGACAAATAATCTTAGCTTTGTTTTATTTAAACATATATATGTATATAAAGTATATATATAAAAGTCCAAAAGACATATGATGATGTCACTCGGGAGACTGAGGCAGGAGGACGATTATGAGTTCGAGGCCAGCCTGGGCTATAGAGTGAGTTTGAGGCCAACCGGAACTACATGGTAAGACTATCTCAAAACCAAGAAACAAACAAAGAAAAAAAAATGATGATGATAATTGAAGCATGGCTTCATAGATAATTTTGTTTTATTCTTTTCATTATGGAATATTAGCAAAATATGAAAACAGTCCCCAGTTTCTGTGATTGGAATAAAATAGCAAATACTATTTCTTAATTCTTATTTTTATTAGTACATGTTTGCAGTACATAATGATTACATTCCTTGTGGGGAGCTGATACATGTACATAAAGAATCTTAATTTTAGTTTTATCCTGTTCTCCTCCTTTCCAACCCTTTCCCTCATCTCTTGGTCCTCTTCCCTTTTGCAACACAAATATTATTTGATTTGATTGGTCTTCAATGAATCACATTTGATCTTACTCATGTGTCTGGAAAAAAAAAATAAAGAGGCTTTTCTTTTTTTGCTTTTTGCAGTACCGGGGATCGAACTCAGGACCTTGCATTTGTGAGGTAGGTGCGGTGTCTCTAAGCTAAATCCCTGGCCCTAAAGAGGCTTTTAGTGATTTTCATGGAATGTATTTTTCTGGCTGAATTCACATAGTTAAATGAGTGCTTGTAATAATGTGGGCATAGCCATGACTTTCTTTTGCTTTATGTGCTGGGGATGAATCCAGGGATTCATTCATGCTAAGTACTGGCTCTACTACTGAGCTGCACCCTCAGCTGTAGCCATGACTTTAATTTATCTGTTTCTTTTAGTTGGTATAGGTCCTAAGATGGGGTATATTATATATCTTTTTCCTAAATGTATGCAGTTTTTTAACTAATATAAGAAATATTTTTCTATAACTAAAGAATTAGTTATAAATAGCTATTAATTAGCACATATGAAGTCCTGGGTTTAATCCTCAGCACTGGAAAACAAAAATGAAAGCAGCAAGTATAACAACAAGGTTACTACATACTTCTTTTGAGTGCTGTTCTTATAAAAGATGCTGTCACAGCAAGTGTTTGTTTAAACCCAGGAAACGACCCATTTCCCTCACCACAGAAGTTGAGTCAGTTTCCATAAAGAGTTTTGTCCTTCAGATTATTAGTCCTACAGATTAGCAGACTATTTGCCTAGCCTTATGACTTACATTGCTAGAACAGAAGAGAAATTACGCTATTGGGACCAAAAACACCTGGCTCAGTTCTATAACTACAGCCAAGATCTTGGAACATCTGCTATAAATATGGCTTTTTATCATTGGCAGACTAGAACCTCATTTTCTATTTCCTTATCTTAAATTACATAGCCTTCCTTCAACCATTACTGATCAAATTAATTAGAATTGTATCAAATAGTTTCTGTAATACAGCTGCAGAACTTATTTCCTTCTAATAAAAGATTACCGAAGTGTGAAGTCAAAATGTAAACAGAATCATCTTCTAGCAATTGTGAAAAAAAGTATTTTCAACAACAGGTGGTTAGTCCTAATAATCACTAGGAAAGAAATAATCTTAGCTTTGGCCAGAAAGCTAAACAGAAACATTGTGTGTTGTTACAAAATTATCTACACTATCAGTCCTGCTAGAAGTGCAAAGAAAAGTTAGGCATTTTTGAAGAACTTGTCAAAATTTATGAAAATCTCAAAATTTGGTCTACGTAGCTGCAACTGAAGTTCTTTTTTCATTTACATTGCAAAAAATAAATCAATAACTGTAATAAGTGTTGATCTGTATTGGGAAAGGTTTGAAATGAACCTCAATGGATTTAATTTCTTAAATGCTTGCATGTTTCAAATACTATATTTCCAAGCTTTTCCCAAGAGTTCATAGACCTTGGAAGCTTCTCTTATATTTCAAGACATTTCTATTTTCATTTATACTGCTTTCAGTAAGAAATTCACAGAGGAAAGCAAGTATTAACGCAACAGCTCAAGGAGAGAGAGAAAGCAAATGGTATTTAATTTCAATATATATGGTTACAAGTTCAACGTTTTTACCATGTTTTGCACCTTGCATAAATCTTACTGATAACGCATTTGGTTTCCAAAGCATGGAAGTTTAATAGAGTCATTTCCTTGACAAATATCCAAGTTTTGCTTGTTGCATGCTAGTATACATTTGAGCTTTCCAGTTAATCTTGGTTAACTCAAGAGGTGTGACTTTCTGAGTATCAAATGTATCGACATAAATCCTTGGGTTAATAATTCCTCAGTATGGCACACTTTCTGTGTCATCCACGAGGCTCTCTGCATTGTTTGATGGTGATCACGATGGAGACAGTCTGTCCTCTGTATCGAATGTCATACTTGATCTTCATAAGGATTCGCTGATGTTGACATCTGTCTGGTGACATCTGGCCTCTTATTAATGTGAACGTCATTTCTTTTTGGTGGTGCTGGGGATCAAACCCAGGGTTTGAACACACTAGGCAAACATTCTATCACTGAGTTACACCCCTAGCCCTGACCTTCACTTTTTTTTTAATCAACCACAAACATGTTAAGGCGACCATGAGAAGATTTTGTAAATGCCAGGCATTTTGGCCCAAAAGATTCTAAACATCTTCCTCTCTCCATCTTATTTATTTATTTTTTTAGCTTAAATTGTTATCAAACTTTGATCTATTGGAAGGAACTTATATCAGAAAAAATAGAGATTTGATCTAGGAGCTGCAGCATACACCTGTTGTGCCAGCTAATCCAAAGGCTGAGGCAGGATGATCAACTGAGCAAGAAATTGGAGGCCAATCTGGGCAACATAGTAAGACTCTACCTTAGAAGACAAAATCAAAAGCAGGCTTTGACATTTGATACCTAAAGTTTCAGTTCTCTGCCATTTTTTGGTCCATCTGACACTGGAAGATTCACAATAATAAGAGAGTCTCAGTGACACCATGAGAAAGGGTAGTTAGGTAACCAGAACAATGAAAATTGATTTCAGTGGTTACTGTTCTAGATCTCAAGCTGGATCAAAAGTCTCTAGTCATACTGGGCATGGTGGTGAATATCTGTAATCTCAGATACTTGGGAGACTGAGGTAGGAGGACTGAGAGTTCAAGGCAAGCCTGGGTAACACAAGACACTATCTAAAAAAAAAAGTCTCCAATAGTATTCTGGAGGTAGCATTTTACTTCTTAATAGCAAACATCTTTCAATCCTGGAAAAATTTAAATTTAAATCTAGAAAAGGTTAAAATAATCCAATCATACTATAAATATTTTTGCACCAAGGAGGAGTCTGTGCATATTTGGTGCTCTTTTTTTCTTTATAACTAGCTGTTAAATATGAATGCTTATCTGTTGACAATGTCACTCATTAAGAGTTCTCAGTGAAAATGTTCCTAATCAATTGAATTTGTTCAAATTTATTACATAGAATCTATTCTTTTCTTGTAAATTAAAATACATCTTAACTGAAATTCCTTTCTTTATTCATCCATGCATGTATGCAACAAACATTTGCTAGGGATTAGGTGTTCTGGGTGATTTCATGGGGATATAGGGGCTAAGAAGTGAAGTCAGGTTGCTACTCTTGTGGAGCTTACTTTCTAGTGAAATTGGACAGCAAACAGATAAGAGCATTTCAGGGATAGGTGGGCTAAAGAAACTAATGTTAATTGGATGGTAATTTGGGGAAGTTTAATTGACAAGGAAAAGTGGGGAGCAGCTTAATCTAACAGCAGAATCCTATTGCGGTGTAGAGGGAAAAGTTGTGAGTACATAACCCATAGTTTCTGAATGTATTTCAATTTGAAGACTTTAAAATATTTGCTCTTATAATTCAAAAATGTGTAAACAATTTAAAGTATATGATTCTTTATTTATGTACTGTCTGACCTGTGATATAACTCTAATTTAGGTATATGTTCCCTACTTGGATCATTTAAACTTTCCTAAATTTTATTTCTTTTTTATCAGTTTGTGGTTTTTATAGTTCCCATTAATTTTTTTTTTTTTTGCTAGCTTTGAAAACCACCTTAAAAGTGATTTGTGTTACCAAGACCACAGTAAGGACAATAAATTACAAAGCAAATTGGTTATTTGTCTTTTTCTGTATTATCATAAAAAACCTTCTAAGTCCAATATCTGAAAAACCATCTCCTTGAAGACAGAAAAATAATAATTTTTTTTCAATTGTGAGGTCTTTCGGAAATACTTTTCACTGCTGCTCTTATAAAACTTCCAGGAACTGAGGTATAGCACCGTTGCAGCTGCAAAAACTACTTCGGGGTTTTTCTGGAGAACAAGAAAAGATTCTAGAGCTGCAAATCAAGAGTGACATATTGAAGTATGGCTTTTTGTTGTTTCTGTTGTTGTAGCCAATGATAGTAAATATTCACACACTAGCTCACCCCCCTACACACACACACACACACACTGCACAGTCCTGCTGCCCTGGGATTCCACTAGAGGAGGACTCCCAGATTCATACATTTATAATGCAATAATATAATAATGTAATAATAATTTTTGAAAACTTTCAACTCGCTTGCTGTATTAGATAAGTCAAAGTGAATTTTCACGTTTTTTTCTAAGCCTTAATAATGGGAAACTTTCTTACAGTAGTCCTTCTGCACCCTCTTGGAAGGTCTAGGAATTAAACAGCAGAATCAGTTTATATATGCTTCAGTGAAGTGTGGATGTACATTTCCACAACAAATGATGGGTAGAAGCCAAGACTCAAGAAGGCTGAAGAATTTAGGAGGGGAGAAGGCCACTTAATCTTTTCAATTTACATCTAAATGAATGGTAAGATGCTCTTGACTAATAACAAAACCCTCTCTCTGTTATTTAATAACAGTTATTATCTCATATAATAAGGAATCCAGAAGTAGGGCACAATCCAACGTTGGCCAAATGAGTGACTCAGAGAGAGTCAGGGTATTTTTATCCCTGGTTTTGTTGTCCTCCAGAACTGTTTAACCCTTTCTTTTTCTCTTAGCTAGAACTTGGCTGCCGTGTTTATTGAGCTACAAATGTTCATCTTTATGTTCAGAAGAAGAAAAATCCTAGCAGTACCTGGTCTGATTTAGGCTACTTGGATTCTGTGCACACCCTCAACCAGCAACAGTGGAAATACTCAGAGTACTCTAACCACAGACTTGGCATGATCCAAAGGTGAGTATGGAGCCAGGGTTCTTTAAAGCACGTGGCTGTACTGAAGAGGACTTATTTGTGGGGGCAAGAAGATAGAAGTGTTGGGTAGGCAACCAATATTATTCTTGATTTCAAGACACTAAGACAATTTGCAAATGAGATCACAAGACAGCAGCCTTTGAAACAACCAGAAGAGCAAGAACACTCAACATGGAAAGTAAGTAACTACAAATAACAGACCAGACCTTGACATCAATTCTAATTCAAGTAAAGCGTTGTTATCATGGCCTGCAGACAGTCCATCAGACCACATCTCCCTTCCTTCAACAGCTGTGTGAATCCCATGATCTCACCCCGACTTTGCCCACATTCTCTTACCCCAGTCTTCCTAGGTCCCCTGCCAAAAAGCACTCCTCTCTCACAATCCTCCCTCCCTACTCCATCATTCTTTTTCTTGATTTTGTAGTTATAAGCAATCCTTCTAAAGCTTTTATGTCTTCCCCAAATGATATTTTTCCCTTTTTGTTCTCAATCTGAGATATTTGAAGAACCAGCTTTTTGTTCATTGTGTGTGTGTGCATGAGCATGTGTATACATGGATGTGAAGGCTTGACACATGCCATGCCCTCTGTGCATACCTACACTGGACCCTACCCTACTCTTCTGGTCTCTGATTTGGGTGTACCTACAGCTCTACCAACTTGAGGCAAGCTAAAACCTGACTCCTTATCACTTCTTACACAAAAAGGGGGAAAAAAGAAATAAATAGGGTGAGGTTGGAGGTATAAACCTAGAACTGTGCACAAGATTTGGCATTTAAACTTGCAGTGTATAATCCAAACAAAGTAAACAACAAGCATTGGGACCGCCCCCCACCCACCCCCAATTGAATAAGGCTGGATTCTAGGGAAGCAAGATAGATGAGACTAGACATGAAAAGCAGGGACTCTCTTTGGCGTGCTTTGTTTTATTTTGTTTTGGGGTTTAAGATCAAACCCAAGGCCTTTCACATGCTAAACACATGTTAAGTACCTACCACTGAGCTACACCCGCAGCCCTCTGACACTTTTTAAAATCAAAGGCTACTTCTAGTAATTTTGATTCATCACACTTAGATTGTACTTAGATATTTTTTAAAGCTTTGCAAATGATTGTAATGTGCAACTGGGTTGAGAACTAATACCTGAAAGAAGTATGAAAGCCTTTCAAACAAATGATGATAGAGTCAGATTTGGGCAAGATAGTCACAAAAGAAACTGTTTAGAATGGGAGGGAAAGGAGTGGAGAAATAATACAGGGATTAGAAGCAATGGTGTCATGAAGGCAAGAAAGAGACAAAGGTTATCAATGTCATATTCATTATTGAGATCGAGATTGGTCCTGAAAGGCAGTGACTGAACTTTTCTTATTAAATCATTTGCTGGCGTAACTTGTTACCCCAGAATGATTAAGCCCTCACCAGACACTGAACTGACCTTCTAAGGGTTAAGAAGTGAATAGAAGGTAAAGAAGGGAGAGTGGCAGCTGGGCATGGCAGTACATGCCTGTTGTCCTAGCTACTTGGGAGACTGAGGCAATAGGATCACAAGTTCCCAGCCCAGGCAACTTAGCAAGACCCTGTCTCAAAAAAAAAAAGAAAGAAAGAAAGGATTGGAGATGTAGCTCCGAATTTTCTAGGTTCAATCCCAAGTACCAGGGAAAAGAAAGAAGAAAGGCTATTATGTTGTGAGAAGATGAGCATTTGGGGTGGAATTTGGTATGGAAGTGACTTCAGATGTTTATATGTTAAAATAAATGAATTTTTAAACCAATTTCATGGATGAAAGAGATTTATGTGCTTTTTATTCACAGTAAGCCCCATATGAGTAGACTTTTTGACATCATCATTGCTATGTTCTCAGTGTTTGTATTTTCCCCAAACTTCACATGTTGAAATCCTAACCTTCAAAGTGATGTCTTTAGGAGGTGAGGGTCTTTGGGAAGTAATTAGGTCATGAGGGCAGAACCATCACAAGTGGGATTTGTACCTGTATTAGTGAGCTTTCCCATCATCACTGGGAGAAAATCCCCTACCCTTGCAATTTAAAGGTTTATTGGATTTACAGTTTCAGCGGATTCAGTCCATGGTCAATTGGTTCCAAAGCAGAAATAGCATTGCATAAGGGCCTAGCAGAGGAAAGCTGCTCAACTTGTGGCAGCAAAGAAGCAGAGAGAGAAGGGGGGAGGCTAGGAACAAGAAAACACCCTTCTAAGATGTGCTGCCACTGACCCACCCCTTCCAACAAGGATCTGTCTCTGAACATGTGAGACTTTGAGGGGGATATTTTAGACTTACAATCTAGAAAGAAAGAAGTTTGGAGCTTCTTTTGTTCATGGCTGCCACCATGTGAGCACTTAACAAGAATTTGCCATCTATAAGAAAATGGGCCCTCACCAGACACTGAACTGACCCTTTAATTTGTATTTCTTAGCCTTCAGAACTGTGAGAAATACATTTCTGTTGTTTGAAAATCATCTGGTTTATGGCATATTTTATAGCTGCTCACCAATACATGTAACTGGTGAGATTATACCACCACTCTTATCACCCTGGTAAGAGTGTACTATCCTCAGAACAAGCGGGGTTTGTCACCTTGCTCTGTTCAGCACTGATAAAATGACACACGGAATTGTATTGCACTCTGGAGTCACTCTTTAGGTTTATAGGTAAACTGGAGCCCTTTCAGAGGAAAGTGGTCAAAATATTAGACAGAATCAAAACTATGTCATATGATACATAGTTGAAAACAATCAGGAATACTTTGCCTGGAGAAAAACAGATTTGAGAGGAAATAATTCTTTCCTTATATATTTACAGGCTGTGCTGTAGAAAATGGAGGAAATATTCTATAAAAGCCTGGCTATCCTTAGCATGTCACCAAAGCAAAAATACTCTGGGGTACTGGAGGGGGTATTGGAAAAATAGGGAAATCCTTTTCCCAAAACACACTAGGAACGACAAACTAGAATAGAGAGACATTTGCATCCTTGGGAGAAGCCAAACTAGAAGGGTTAAACCAGAAAAGGGAAAAGGCAAGGTCCCTTTCTAGTCCTAGACTACAGCTTGTTTACAGGGGAAGTCTAAAGGACAGGAGAAATCAAGGAGACTGGAGGAATACTAATATTAGGGGAAAACTCTAAAGACACAGTTTTTATGACTTCACATTTCCACAGCTAGACATATCTGTCTAGATCTTTATATGAAATAAATGCAAGTTATTATAAAATAATACAGAAACAAAAAATAAAAAGAGAATGTTATCTTCATTCACATTGGAGGTCTTCCAGTGAGTAACACTCTTGTTATTCATGCACATTTAGAACCAATGAAAGAAACAGGCATAGAGAGATCAAAACCCTGGCTTTGTTATTGCTTGAGCTATGTAGAATATGGGCTGCCCTCCCAGGAGGCCCTGCTCCCTCAAAGGTGGGATGGAAGAACAAAAGCATGGTTTCTGCTGGGGTCTAGAGGGAGAGAAAATGTTATTGAGCTATGCCTCTTTTTGTTTGCTAGTTTGTTAATTTTTGGAGACAGGGTCCCACTATGCAGTCCAGGCAGGGCTTGAACTCACTGTGTAGCCTAGTCTGGCCAGCAATTTGAGATCCTCCGGCCTCAGCCTCCTGAGGGCTGAGATTATAGGCACGGGTCACCATGCCCATCTTGAGTTGTACCTATTCACTTTTACAAACCTACCAATCTGATCAGCCATTCCATGGCCCACAAGCAGCATTCCCTCGTGCCTAGCCCTTGCTGACAGTAAGAGTTAGAGAGAATAAGCATCCCTCATCGTATTGCTGAGCAAGCTCCAAGGTCAGAATGCAATGGAAACTCTATCCCACTTGGAAACAGATGGAGTGGGAATACTTGTTTCTACTGTCTTCCCCAAGGGAAACCGTGTTAACAGTTTGAGATTATTTGGAATTTATTTTTCTAGGCTTTATTTCTTCACAAATGTAAATACATTTCTCATATTTTTAATACAAAATGCAGAATGACTGCAAGCTTGGCAAGTGCTGTACCACTGAGCTGTACTCCCAGACCCAATGTAAACTCTTTCACATTTTCTTCTTTAAACCTAACAGTATATTACACATCTTGCTTTCCAAATAAATATATATAAATCTATGTTTTTTTCTTCAAAGAGTGAATCCAGAGCCTTTACACTGAGCTGCATCCCTAGCCTTCTTTTCCTTTTTGTTTTTTAATTTCAAGGCAGGGGTCTACTAAATTTTTAAGCTTCCCAGGTTAGGCTCTAATTCAGTCTTCCTGCCTCAGCCTCCCAGAGTGCTGGGGTTACAAACAGGAGGCCTCCACACCTGACTCCAAGTATTCTTTCTTTTTTTTTGCAGGGGTGCTAGGGATTGAACTCAGAACCTTGAGCTTGTGAGGCAGGTGACTGCTCCACTCAACTAAATCCCCAGCCTCCAAGTTTTCTTTTTAATCATATTTAGAATTTCGATAAACTAACAATTTTCCTATTATTGACATTGTAGTTCCTGCTATTTATATATATATTTTTTACCTTGAGAAATAACAATGCAGTGAGTCTTATTGCTCATATGAGGAAACAGATTAATAGCACCATTTCAAGCACTGCGACCGTCAGTGTGACAGAGAGCAGCTATCATGAGCAAAGGAAATAGCTACAGAGGAGTGTTTAGACCCGCGGCACTGGTGACCCACGCCCCAGTGTGCAGCTCCTCAGTCCCGGGTTTTACTGTAAGGCAAAGCTCTTCCAGCCTATGCTGGAGCTGTCCACAGGCGTTTGCTCCAGTGGTGGCAAACGCACACGTTGCTCATAACAGGCCTTCTCCTCACCGTCTCTCTGTTAGTCTTTGCCAGTCTGTGTTAGTTTTTCCTCATCAACTCAGCAGGATCTTTCCTGACCAAAGTTTCCAGGAAACCCCGGGGAAGATACCATATGAGTGCCTGGTGTTTGAACGTGACATCGCAACTGTTACCGTTTTCTCATGAATTTCCAGGGCTTACCCAAGCCCAGCCATTAAGGTCAGGAAAAAGCCCACTGATCGCTTAGGGGCAATGGCAGCACTACCCTTGTCTTCAACAGAGAGAAAGTGTGACTGTTGGTACTCACTTCTTTCTCTCAATGACCCCAAATATGGAGCTTTTGCAACATTCATTTGCCAGACTTCCAGGAATTTAAAAAAAATGACTTGGTGGCAATAAAATAAAGGCTACTGATTCTGAAGCTAAGTAATTGAAATTTGCTGTTTTTGAATGTCTTTAACAATTTTTAAGAAAGTTTTAGTATAGAAGTAATTTCATACTTACAGAAAAGTTGCATGAGTAGTACAAAGTAGTCAATGTACTCTTTGCCTAGAAAGACTTTATTATGGTTTAACTTTTGCCCTATTTACTTTGGCCATTTTCCCTCCCATATATATGCATATCAGTATATTGTTTTCTGAACCTTTTTCTTTTTGAGATGGAGTCTGGGTATGTGACCCAGGCCGGCCTCAAACTCCTGGCTCAAGCAATCCTCTTGCTTCTGTCCACCATGCCCAGTATTTTTTCTTAACGCTAAAGAGTAAGTTTCATATACCCAAAGATAATAATGTTATCTTATATAACCACAGAATTTCTACAATTTTGAACTAGTTTTCTCCCTAATTTAAGAAGGAATAAATTTTAAAGTACGTCTCTAGGTCTAAACTTTCATTCAAGCTCCAGAACAGTGTTTTCAAGAACCTTCCAGATAATCACAGCTTGTTTTTCTAAAAGCCCTAACACTTCAAATTTATACACATTCAACATCCCCCAGACTTGGTGGATTCTATTTTTGTTGGAATCTCCTTTGGAAAAGGGCCTACAGTAGGGACTTTGGTGCTGGTGATTTGGGGCCAGGTAACCTAGGGAGCTAATCCAAAGTCCCAAATCCAAAGTGGTCCAAAGTCCAAAACCTTTAGAGTATTGACATCACATCACAAGTCTGATAGTTTCATGTAAATAAACTTTGTGCCCAAAATTATTAAAAATATTGTATAAGGTCCATAGGAAACATAAGAAACATAAATTAATTTTGTGTTTAGACCAGACAAGATAGTTCCTTGTGTATATGCAAATATTCCAAATCTGCAAAACTGAAATCAGAAATGGTCCTAGTCCCAAGTATTTTAGATATGGGATACTCAATCTATATTAAGATGAATTTTTAAAATTTAGCTATTAGAAAATTTAAAGCTAGGATGAAATTACATTGGACAGTGATGCCCTAGACACTTGACTATAAAACTTAGAAAATAACAAAATTGTGTCAGTCTTCCATCACTATGACATAATACCTGAGATAAAAATTTAAAGGAAGCCAGGCATAGTGGCACACACCTATAATCCCAGCACTCTGGGAGGCTGAGGCAGGAGGATCCCAAGTTCAAGAATAGACTGATCATTTTTGTGAGTTAGTGAGACCCTGTTTCAAAATTTAAAATAAAAGGACTAGAGATGCAGCTCAGTGTAAAGTCCCTGGATTCAGTCCCCAGTGCTAAAACAAACAAACAATTTAAAGGAGGAGGTTTCTTTTTACTCACAGTTTTAGAGACATCTGTGCATGGTCACGTGGCTCCCTCACTTCTGGCCCATAAGAAGGCAGGATGTCATGGGAGAACATGTGTGCAATGTATCTTACCTGGAGGCACGGAGAGGATGGGTTCAGAGCCAGAATGACTCCCTCAAAGATGCGCGTCAAGTGACCTGCTTCCTCCAGGGCAGCCCCACCTCCTAACCTTCCACCTCTTCCCGGTGATGCCGTCAGACCCCTCACAATCTAGTCGTTTCTCAAAGCCTCAGTTCTGAACGTGGTTGCACTTGGGGGACCAATGCTTCAACATGTGAGCTTTGGGGAACACCGCAGAGCCAAGTTATAGCAAAAATAATTCAGTAAGTTAGCAGGATGCAAAGTTAATGTGCACTGTGAAAAAAATCGGTATTTTCACATACAAAAAGCTTTATTATTTCTCCTTTGATGCCCATTTACAGAGGGTACAAAGTTTAAAAAGGTGTGTGTGTGGTACTCAGAGTTGAATCAAGTGCCTTCACATGAGCTAAAGTCCTAGCCCTTTTTTTATTC
Organism: Fukomys damarensis; assembly: GCF_012274545.1. Classification (NCBI taxonomy): domain Eukaryota; kingdom Metazoa; phylum Chordata; class Mammalia; order Rodentia; family Bathyergidae; genus Fukomys; species Fukomys damarensis. Next base: position 20,788,885 of record NW_022900944.1, read on the forward strand.
TTTATTTTGATACAGGTTTGGCTAAGTCAGTAATTTCCCCAGGCTGGGTTCAACGTTGAGATCCTCCTGCTTCAACCTCCCAGAGTCCTGGGATTACAGGATTATGCCACTGCCCTTGGCTAAAAAATATTTAAGATTAGACTTTATGGGTCATGATGGCACATACCTATAATTTTAGCATTAGGGATCTGAGGTAGGAGGATCATGCTTGAGTTATAGGTCTTGTCTCAAAAAAACAAAACAAACAATAAATTCAATAAACTTCATGTGAATCAAGGATCAAAATAAGAAAAAGGAAACATACAAAAGTACTAGGGGCAAATGTAGGTGAATTCCAGTTTAACTTTAGTGGAGGAAATAGCTTCTTTGACAAAAATCAACATGCAAAAATATTAATAATTTTCTCTTGCCTACTCTAAGCAAATTCAAAGTTCAAATGACAAGTTATGAGAAACTTTATGAATGGGCTGGAGATGTAGCTCCATGGTAGAATACATTCTTAGCTCATAGGAGGCCCTAGATACAATGCCTGGTACTACAAAAGAAAGAGAGAGAGAGAGAGAGAGAGAAAGAGAGGGAAGAATGGAGGGAGAGAGGGAGAGAGAGAAGATGAAATTTATCAATATATATCAGAGATAAAAGGCTAATGAAGAAATACATGAAAAAAACTTCACCATAAAGCATAAAAATGCAATATGTGATCCCAGAAGGAATCTTATATTGGTGGGGCTATAAAACGTTACTGAGATAATTGACAAAATAGAATGTAGATTGTAGGTTGGATAAAAGTCTTACAATTTGCTGAATTTGAAAACTGCCATCATGGTTATACAAGACATATCCTTGTTCTTTGGAAACACACATCTAAGTATGTGGGGGCACGATATTAATGTTCCCATAAAGATGCACATGTGTGTCTGTATGTAATCCTCATGAACACTTTCAGGCCTATCAGTTCAGGCCACTTGGATCATTGAACTTTTTCTGTCCAGGGGCTGACAGAAAAATACTTTCTACTTTATAGACCAGTTAAACTTGGTGGCAACTACTTAACTCTGTGGTCATAGAACAAAAACAGCCATGAAACACATAGAGGGGTGGGTCTATGGCTCAGTAGTAGAGTACTTGCCTACCGCGTGGAACCTCCAGCACCCCCCTACATACATGCAGAACATCATCTATGAATGGCTGTGCACCAATAAGCTTAAACAAAACAAAACAAAAAAAAAAGTGCCAGGGTTCATCCTCACTCTCTAAGTTCATGTTCTGTTACTTTCAGAAGAAAAGAACAGATACTAGGGAAACAGCAAGTTTTGCCACAAGTCTTTGCACAGCACCTGACATTTAGGCTATCATTAAACAGTGAATACTGTTCCTTTTTCCCAGTTATAAATAGATCTTTAAAAACCTTTTTACTTTAAACACAAACAAACTGGGACTGGGGATTTAGATCAGTGGCGCCACACCTGCCTCAAAAGCTCGAGGTCCTGAGTTCAAGTCCCAGAACCAAAAGAAACCAAAACGACAGCAACAACAATAACAACAAACACAGAAAAACTGCAATACTAATATGAATAACATAAATGTATCCCTTATCTAGATTCTCCAAGTTTTAAACATTTGACCCCATTTGCTTTCTTTTCTCTCTCCCAGAATAAAAAATGTGTTCTGTAGCATTTTTTTGCCATTAGATGTGACCATTTGACTGTACACTAGCTAATGAGAAGTGAGCTGCAGGCAAATGTGTGACTTTAGAGTGATGCAGACCCACTTGTCCCATTCACCCCTCTTGCAGTCTGGAGAATGGACTAAGCCACCCCGGAACAGGTAGAAGGAATGCCATCGTGTCGGAAGAATGGAACTATAGAAAGAGTCTGAGTCCCTGAGATGAGTACTTCTAGACAGACTGCGGGTTGAGAATGAAAACAATTGTCTTATGCAATTGGTTGGTATTTTAATTTCTATTCAAATATTCAAGCTCTGTGATAAGCATTATCCACATTCCATGGTGATAAAGGACATGAATTCTAAATCTAGACTCTGCATACACAGAAATCCTGGCTTAGTCACATCCCAGATTTTGACTTTAGTGAAGTTATTCGATGTCCCTGCCCCGCAGCTCTCAGTTTTGTAAATGAGCACCTAACTCATTTTGATGGTTAGACAGTTTACTCTGCCATAAAGAAGGATAAACTGGAGTCATTGGTAGGAAAATGGATGCATCTTGAGACCATAATGTTAAGTGAAATACATCATACACACAAGCTTAAATATCACCTGATTTCTCTTGAATGAGAAAGTCAAACCAATAATAAAGAGCCAAAGAAAAGACAGATAATAGGAAACAGAGAGACAGATCTTTCTCAAATGGGAAGGTGGTTGGGGGGAGAAAGAAGGAAGGAGAAGGGAATGAAAAAAGAATTCAGATGTGACATAGCCATGTACCAAATTCCTACAAGGAATATAATTAGGTATTACAAACATCTACTAATAAAAATAAAAATTGAAGCAATAAAAGCACAAATGTATAAAAATGTATTAAAAGAGTTGTGTGTGTGTGTGTGTGTGTGTGTGTGAAGTGCTTCAAGCAGAACTCTATATACAGCAAGCACTACATAACTTTAACTAAAGCTGAGAATGTAGCCCAGTGGTACAGCAAACAACAAGCCAGCAGCACTATAGAACAAAACCTAAGCCCTCTAAGTGTTAACTATTTTTCTCCTGATTAAGACCTGAGAGGGAGATAAATTTTATAGACAAGTGTCTATAGCCATACCACCCTGAATGAGCCAGATCTCTTCTGCTGTTGGAAGCTAAACAGGGTCGGGCCTCGTTAGTACTTGGATGGGAGACAAGAAATCTGAGTGTCAGAAACGCCAACTTGTCCAAGAGTATGTAATTAGTGGAGCTGTGGTTCTCCACTTACATCTTACTCCAAAGTCTACATTTCTAGCCGCTAAGAAACATTGTTTTGACTATAATCTTGAAAAGCAACTTTTTTGTTCAATCATAAAGGGTTGATTTCCAACAAACCATGTATAAAATGGAGGTAGGGATGGCCCAGACTTAGTAGAAATAGAAGCTCCATGCTTAGGGATTTAAGGTGCCAACTCAACCCTATAAGGCTTCAGTAATAATAATTGTTGTAGTTGTCTCTTTTTGTGCAATACTTTTTATGCAACTTGGGATAACCAGTGATTTAACTCAGGCATCAGGTAGTTCTGTTACAAGATTTGGGGTGTTGGAGTCTCCTTCAGGAGGTGGTTTCAAGTTTCTTTCTGTCCTGAGCAAAGAACTGGTCAAGAAAAGTGGAAATGTTTTATTAAAGGTAGGAAAAGAAAGAAACATGCTCTGCAGAGTGACTTCAGGCCAAGTAAAAGTAGGAAAAGAAGTACACCCTACAGCATGAGAATGGGCCACCATTCAAGAGAGAACACCGGCAAAAACTCAATGTGGACTGTCCTTTTTGGATTACTCACTTCTCAAGCTGACATCAGGTCTAGGTCATCCTATAGAAATTCTGCTTGGAGGATGACTGTGAGTTCAAGACCAGCCTGGGCTATATAATGAGTTCCATGTCAGTCTCAACTACATAGTGAGAGCCTGTCTCAAAAACAAAACTAAACTAAAAAAAACAAAAAAGAAATCCTGCTTGAATTTTCACAAGAAGTCCATGAAGAGGGCTTTGGAAACTGTCCTGCATATGTGTTCTGGGAACTTGTCACATCTTTTTTCCCAGCCAGTTTTAGCTATGCCCTACCTCCCTGTCTCATTTTCCCCTGAGAGACATATATCCCCATAATTCTTTATGGGGAGCTGAGGGTGTGGATGTTTCTGTCTTCTATAGCCATAGGACCGTAGACTCTACCTACTGGGAATTACATGATTTCCAAATAACTTGTGGTGTTGTGGCTCACTGGCTGGGTTGAAGAGAAAAACTATTAGAAGGCAATAAGAAAAGAATTAGTAACAACTGAACTGCCTGTTTGACAGGAGAAAGAAAGTAACTTTACTAATTATGTTGGGGATGTAGAACTCAAATATGCAGAGCAGATCAGATTTCTATACTTCTTGTGGAGGACAAAGTAAGTTACATAAATTATTGAGAGCCTGAGAACCATAGCCTCAGCAAGATTACCCACATAGTGGATCTAAAAAAAAAAAAAAACAAAAAACAAAAAAAAAAAAAAAAGGGCACGTGAAC
>NW_022900944.1:20793128-20795116 GCF_012274545.1 Fukomys damarensis
AAAAAAAAAAAAAAAACAAAAAACAAAAAAAAAAAAACGAGTGCCTCAGTACAGGTGCCTGTTTAAACTGTGGTGAATTAGGGTCATTAGTAACTACTTATCTGCTCCTAGAGCAACACTTGAGTACTGCTTTCTGAAGAGGAGTCTCATATCTTCCAGAGGTCCTCAGGAATAGCTTTTTTCTTAGTCCTGTGAAAAGTCTAGTTACCATTTCCCACATCGGATATTTATAACCTGTTACTACATCTCTTTAGAAAGGACCAGAATGTTTCCTCAGGAGCCAGGAATAAGCCTAGAGTCTTGAGGGGCTGTAGCACTGTCCTTCTTGCCTCTCTGTCAGCCTTTTGATTTCCCAAGGAGATTTTAGACATGTCTCTTTAAGATCCCTTGCAATGAATGACAGCAATCTGCTTAGGAAGATAATTTCTTGCTTGTATTTTATAGATGATTTCTTATTACTCAGGGAACTCCTTTCCAGATTGCTGCATGGGCACAGAGCACCAGAAAGGCATACGTGGAGTTTGTATAGCTATATAGCCTCTTGCCCTTTCCTAATATAAGTGCCTGAGTGAGAGCTATGAGCTCCACTTTTTGAGCAGAGGGCCCTGGAGGAAGTTGATCTCAATGACCTGTTGTGACAACTACATAACCTGCTTCTCAATGTCCTTCTTGGACAAAAACTACTTCCATCAGTGAATCACATCTCTTCAGGATCTTGGAAAGGCAGTTCTCTGATGTCCTACCTGATTGCATATATCTGGGAGATCACTTGTTCACAAGAGTGGCTAACTTTTGGGCCTGTAGGCATCAGAGAGGCAGGATTAAGAGTAGTGCCAAGTTTTTATAATAACCTTGGGGGTGTCTCCGAGCATGGCCTGATACTTGGTAAGCTGTTCTATTATTACCTTCAGTAACCTTTGGTCTCAATAGTCACTCTGACCTAATGGAGAACTAAGATTTGTAGTTTCTGTCCTAATGTGGAGGCTGGAGAAGGAAGGGAAAGGAAAGGCGCAGTTCAGATCCAAAGTGCTCTTTGAACCTTTGAGTTTCCTTTTTCTCTTTTATGACAGAGACTGCAGGTGTCCTGCCACCTTCAGGGCAGGAGATGGCTGTGGAGTGCAAGGACCCTCGTTTCCTAGTCTCTATTTCCTGACTTTCCACAGCAATATTCATTCCTCCACGAGGCTCCACAGCTTTCTTTACTCTTCATGTATTCTTTAGTGAGGCTTCTGCTGGCAACTGTTGTTAGTGCCTTTTGAAGTGGGGATTTTACTTCATTTAAACATGGTGAAAGGAATCAAATTTAATAGAATGCAAACTAAACATGGGCTGTTAAGCAGGTTGCTGTCTAGCAGGAGACTGAAGCTAGATTAAATGAGCTAAATCAGGAAATCCCTCAGGCTCCTGGGATGGAGTATCTCAGGTTCCAGAACACAAAGATAGGCCTTGCTTCTCTCCAGAGCAGCATCCATAGACCCCCTAGGCCTCAGGAATCAAAGTCTGCATTTTAACAAGGGCCACAGGTGATTATCCTTCCCAGGAAAGTTTGAGAAACACTGATATTATCTGGAAAGATTTGAATCATAAAGACTTCAAAGAAAGATTTGCACTTTGCCCTGGGGGAAATCTATCCAACTTCCCCTTTCCCTAATTTTGGCTGGGTTTTCAGTCATTCCTATTGAATATAAACTGTCACTTTAGGCTGAGCTCAGCAAGGATCCCAGATCCATGTTCAGAGGTTTAGAAGCCTCTCAGCCAACGAGGAAAATTATACTGCGATATTTCACTCCAGCAAGAAAAAGGTACTGTTGGTTCCATTTTATACTTAAGAAAACCGAGTTTCAGAGAAGTTAAGTGACATGTCTGAGATCCCAGTGGTAGAGCAGAGTTCCAAGCCCAAGTCCACCTAATTCCAAACTTCAGGCCTTTTTGATGTGTGATGTCTTTGTGGTCCTTATTACCAAGTCCTTATTACCAGATATATATAT
>NW_022900944.1:20795381-20836383 GCF_012274545.1 Fukomys damarensis
ATATATATATATCTGGGCTTCACAAAGTTTAAGTTCAGCCCTTTGCAGCTGCCAACCACTCCATCTCCCTTTAAGCAATTTTCAACTTGAGGCCCTGTAACTGCCAAGGGGAAAGAGAAGGAAATGGAAAGGCAGAGCGGCTAGCAGGGTTCCATTCTGGAAGGGACCTGAGGGGAAGAAGAGTCTCTTGTGTGAACAGATGACATATATATCTGGGCTTCACAAAGTTTAAGTTCAGCCCTTTGCAGCTGCCAACCACTCCATCTCCCTTTAAGCAATTTTCAACTTGAGGCCCTGTAACTGCCAAGGGGAAAGAGAAGGAAATGGAAAGGCAGAGCGGCTAGCAGGGTTCCATTCTGGAAGGGACCTGAGGGGAAGAAGAGTCTCTTGTGTGAACAGATGACTCAGTCCACTTTGGCCGCTTCTGCCTTTACCACCTCCTTCTGATTAACTTCCCATACCCCAAAGAAGGGAAGAGGCTCTAGGTGTGGACAGTGGCAGTGCTGGAGAAACTTGAGAGACCACTTGGAAACAGGAGGATTTCATTAGGTGTACCTGCTACAGCTGGACTTGTGTCCGAAGGGCTGAGTCCAGCACGAAGGAAAGAGTATAGTTTTGTACATTTGGTCAAAGGGGTTGGGCTCTCTAGTGACATAGCAAGTGAGTTTACAGAAATGGAACAAGGGCGGACAGTTTTGTAACTTAGACCTAAAAGAAGACAGAGACTTCTGAATCTTGTGCGAAGATTATAACATAAACTTTGTTTACAGGACAGAGTTGCCAATTTTATCTCTACCAGAACAAGGAGTTAGAGCCATGGGGGAAAGAGAGGTGACCTGAGGTGGGAGGAGGACTGCCCAAGGCTGGGAAAAATTTGTTTTTCTTTAAGTCCTGCTTCAACAGTAGCTATGCCGATAGGAAAGGATGTGGGGCAGAGCTCTGAGCACGGCCACAAACAGTGACTTTATGACGGGTCATATAGTGTACTCTTGCAGAAGGTGAGTTTTTTCCTCCCTCTAGCAACTCAGGGGAAAAAAGGAAAAAGAATGTGGGGGTGGGGAAGCAACCTGGATGGGGGAAGAAGGAGCCTAAAGTTGTAAATGGTAAATTTGGAGCTAAACTGGATGATTCGCTGAAGATTTCCATAACTTCATAATAGAAGCCTAACGTTTAAAGTGGGTTAGTCCCTGTTTCTTTTATATGAGAAACTCAAAATACAAATGAAGCGTAAAATTAAAAAAAATAATAGGAAGTAGGGGGATCTTTTTTACATGAGAGGAGCAATGAGATGGAGGAAGAGTAGAGGGACGGGAGGGAGAGGGGATGTAAGAAGAATTCACTCCCATGATAAATGTAATCGCTACATACTATACACATATACTAATAAACACTTTCGTGAATAAAAAAGGAAAAAAGCATTCTATAAATCGAGCTCTATAATATTTCTCTCAATTTTATTTTTTTAATCAAAGCCACAGAAATTGAAGTAATAGTACATGAAAACTAGTACACTCATTACCTAGACTTCATAATTATTAAAATTATGTCTTTCTCCCATTCTGTATTTTATTGAACCATTTGCACACCATTTTAGCCCTAAATACAAGCACGTGTTTCTAAGGACAAATTCACCCTTTATACAACTGCCGTGTTCTTATAAGGTCTAAAAAATAAAACATTGCTGTATCATTTAATATGTAGTTCATTCTCAAATTTCTCTAAATATCCCACATATATTATCCTAAATGGATTTTCCCACTTCACTGACACAGGACCCAAACAAGCTTCATGTACTATATTTGACTGTAAAGTCTTAAATTTTTTGTTTTTGTTTTTGAGACAAGATCGTGCTACGTATTTTAGGCTTGACTTAAACTCTCTGTGTAGCCCAGGCTGGCCTCAGACTTGTGGTGTTCCTCTTGCCTCAGCTTTCTGAGTGCTGGGATTATAGACATGTGACACCATGACAGGCTTAAATTTCTTTTACTCTTGACTAAGCCCCCCTTCCATTTGTCATCACATTTTCTTTTAGACGTCACAGGCAATTTTCTTATAGAATATATCACAGTCTAGATTTATTGATTTTTTTTTCTTCGCAATTTGTTTCAAATTTATATTTGTTTAAAGCTGAAGCCAGTAAATACGTTTTTGGGGAGGAGTTGCTACCATGAATGAGACATCTTGAAGCTAAACTTACATTTTAAGTTTCTCATTGGACTAAGTGAAATTATCTGAACCAAGGTGAACAAATTACTACTTTTCATGGGCCAAATCGGGTCAGCCTAATTTTGCAAATAATGTTTATATGCCCACTCATTTATATTTTTTCCATGGCTGCTTTCAGCTTCCTGTTATGAAGGTAGATTTGAATAGGTGTTCCAGAGACTGCAGACTGCAGAGCCCAAAGTATTCACTATCTGGCATTGTCAAAAGACATTATCACAAGTTTAGCTTAAAGACCTAATTGGCTTTTTCTGCAATTCTAGAATCTGGCTATACTTTATTCTATAATATAAAATCAGTGTTCCAATGAACCAAGAAGAGGAGTGTGGCTTAGCAAAATGGAGTCAGGCATGGTGGCACACACTTGTAATGCCAGGTACTTAGAAAACTGAGGCAGAAGGATCAAAAGCTTGACACAAGCCTAGGCAACTTAGGGAGACCATCTCAAAAAACCGCAAGGAAGGGCAAGGTAAAGGGGTGGGTAGAAGGTAAAAATGTTTATAGTATGTTAGGCACATGTAAGGATCTACCAAACCGAAACCCACTAATCTGTGTAACCCCAAACATTAATTGAATAAGATATGAAAAAAGGAAGAAAAAAATAAAATAAATAATGACCAGAGAGTGTACAGTGTGGTAGTAGAGTAGCTGGCTTCTTGCCCGGCATGTACAAATCTGTAGGTTTCATTGCTAGTACTGGGAGTGGCAGGGGAAGGAGAAAGAGAACAAAAAGTAGATTTACTTCAAAGTTCCTCTCCTTGTAAAGGTTAAAGCAGAGGGGATTCCTTTATCATGCTGGCTAAAACTGGCCTTATTAGGAGATTGGCAACCCATCCTCCACCCTGATTTCTCAAAAATTCAGATAACGACTTGGTTTGGGCTTGGTGACATGAGTGACTCCATTTTGATTTAGTCTTGTAGGCCTAGTCCAAGGGTTCAGTCCAAATCGATGGCCTTCCGTAATTTTACTTAACAAGCCTTTCTAGAATGTTTGCTGATCACCATTCTAGAGCAAGAAGTAAAAAAATATTGCTTTCTCCTTTGACTTTTAGTCAAGAGATAGCTGAGACACTATCACATTAGGTCTCCTTGAAGGCTTAAGAGTTGGGAAGTAGGAAGAACTACATATATCAAGATCTCTCATCTCGATTTTAAAACAATTTTTCCCTTTAACAACTTCTTTAATGGCCTTATGCCTACTTGGATTTACCCCACTCTTTGTCAGAAAATTCTCCTCATACACTGACACTAGGCACAATTTCTCACATCATAGAATATTTGTGTCTTTACATTCTATTTCAGAGGTAAAATTTGTTTTGGTGAAAGAGACCAAAACAAAACAAAACCCAAGGGGCCCTGTTTAAAGAGCAGATTGCCAAGCCCTATGCCTGAATATTTGAATTAAGAAAGTCTGTGGTCTAAGGCAGAAATTTGCAATTTTCACAAATGCCCCAAAGTAGTGTGGTACCAGCTGCTTGAAGCACAAGACTGAAGACTGGCGCTGTGGGGAGAGCAGAATGCCTTCCAGGCCGGTCAGGCCCTTCCTTTTCATTCAGAGTTTTAGGCAATGCCATTTGGCTAAAGAACTTTAAAGCTCCTCCTCCTGGGCTTCTGACTGACCCTCATACTGTATTCAGTCCAGCCTCAGTTCCTACAAATGTGTGCTCCTGCATTATCGTGTGCCTCATTACAGGACTGCAATTTGTTGCTGTCAGCCCCATAGAGACTGAAGAATTCCTTGAGGTCAAGAAGGCTCCAGGAGCTCTTTGTACCCACGGTACAGTGTTGGCATATAATTAACTTGGGATGAACACTGAAATGTATGCTTGGGTAAACAAAATGGTTATTCAAATTCGTTTCATTTAAAATAGATTTTATTTGAAGCTATTCATATACATGTTATTACATTGCACAAGTAGCTAAGTTAATTAGATTACATTTGTTATATAAAATACATGTATTCTTGAAAAGGATTTGGTTTCAAAAGACACCATTAACAGAATAAAAAGAAAAGCCACAGACTGTGAGAAGTAATTCTCAATTATATATATTTGATAAAGGATTCACAAGAATATAAGAGCTCCTACAATTCACTGAAAAAAAAAAGACAAGTTGCTTTGTTGAAAATATATGCAAAAGATTTAAGTAAGCCCTTCACCAAAGAAAACACCCAAAAAGGCCAGGCGTGGTGGTGCACACCTGTGATCCCAGCACTTGGGAGACTGAGGCAGGAGGATCGCTGTGAGTTTGAGACCAGCCTGGGCTACACAGTGAGTTTTAGGTCAGTCTCAACTACATAGTGAGACCCTGTCTCAAAAAAAAAAAGAAAGAAAGAAAGAAAAAAAAATACATCCAAATGGCTAACAAGGATATTAAAAGGTACTCAACATCCTTAGTCATCAGAGAAATGCAAATTAAAACCACAATAAGATACCTATATGCACCCACTAGAACACCAAAGTTGGCAAGGATGAGGAGCATCCGGAACTTGCAAGCATTGCTAGTGGGTGTGTAAATTGGCAGAACCACTTTAGAGAGCTGTTTGGCAGTATCTATGAATTCCAAACACACACCTACTCTCCAGCCTAAAGAGAGTAGGTATACATCCAAGAGACATGAGGGGATTTGTTCATTAAAAGTCATGAAAAAGAATATTTGCTGCAACACTATTCATAATAACTCCAAACTGGAGACAATCCCAAAATCTATCAATGGGAGAATGGATAAGTAACTTTAAAATATATTCATACAACAGAATAAATACTACACCACAATAAAAGAGTGGTCACTAATATACACAGCAACATGGAACAATCTCACAGATGCAATGTTGAGTAAAAGCAGCTGGAAATCAATAGAATATTGAGTGAAGAGAGCAGGGCATAGCAAAACTATGATGAGGAAGTAGGCATGACCAGTTAATTACGAGATTCCAGAACATATTCACAGAAATGTTCCCAAACCTCTCCGCTTGGACTTCTCCCAAGAACTCTATTAGGTTTCCAATAGGATGGCCTAGACCCGATGGGATCACAGCACCACCTCTCAGGACCCCAATGCTGAAGTTCCGGTGGGATTCCTTGAGAGTTGGGCACTATAAAAGAACACAGACACCATGAAGAACTCGCTATCCTGGCTTTCCTCAGGAAAGCCCGCCCTGCATCCTCCAGTGTGTACTTTTATCATGTTTTTTCCTCTTTTACTTGGTGCAAGCTTGCTCAGCAGAACCAGTTTCTCCCTCACTTCCTTTTTACTTTTTCAAATTTTGCTACCATTTATCACCCATTGTGTGCAATTCTTTGGCATGAGGAGAATGTAAAAACCAACTCATAAGGAGATGTGAATACCACAAAACCTGATAACATTCATTTGGCAAGCCAATTGCTAGAAAGATCTACCCAGTAACATTCTTTGGGGTAGCCAGCCGGGAGTATCAAAAGCCAGGAGATCCTGATAACAGTATGATTGTTTTATCTCCTTGTGGTACTGAAGATTAAACCCAAGGGTTCTCTGCCATTGAGCTAAATCCCCCCCCCTTTTTGTTTTTTCATTTTAAGACAGTCTCACTAAGTTGCCCTGATTCCCCTGCCCATCTTTTTTTTTTTTAAAAAAAGCAAGGTTTTACATGTATTAAAGGTAGGTAAAGAATCATGCTCTGTTATATTTTTAACCCACAATGCTCAGCTTTAAATCTAATGGCTAACTTTAAAAAAATACTTTTTTTTCTGTATAACTTGATTTTCTTCAAAAATATATGTATATTTTAAAATCAAGGGCTGGGGTGGAGTAGCTCAGGGGTAGAGTGCTTGCCTAGTATGTGCAAAGGTCCTGGGTTAGATCCCAGCATTGCCAAGCAAACCATGGTGATATATGCCTATAATCCCAGGGCTCTGGAAGGTTGAGGCAAGAGAATTCTAAGTTTGAAGTCAGCCTGAGCAATTTAAAGAGACTCTCTCAAAAGAAAATATAAAGAATGTTAGGAGTGTAACTCAGTGCAGAGGCCCTGAGTTTAGTCTCCAGTGCCACAAAACCCACCCCAAAAAATCAAATGGGAAGAAGAATGTAAAAATAGACACTACCAATAATCCACCACTTTCTTATTTAATAACATTTTCGAGTGTTCAAAATATCAAATGAAACAAAGAAAGAAAAGGCAAAAAAATGAATTTCACCCTCTTTTTAGACTTTATAAAATAGCATGCCCTTCCTTGTCTCCTTTCACTTTTCAGAGGTGAACATTAATCAGAGACTGACTTGTGTTTGAATTTAGTTTTTAGGAAAGAAACTTTTACTCTGGTCTGTGCTCTAGGACTGAGGGTGATTAATAGCAGGCGATCAGAACACGCGAGCCAAGGGCAAATTAAGTACAGGTCTTTGATGAAGAGGATGTATTCTTTTCTTGATGGAGTCACAAGTTAACCCTTCATCCTTTGCCTATAGTAACCCTTTCTGCATCCTTCCTGCCAGCACTAAGGCATCTGGTAAAATAAATATTAGGAGGTGCACAACCACAGATGCACACCCCAGGCTTTGTCTTGTCTCACACAAACATCATCTGAACAATGAGACACTGTCTGAGGGAACCAGGGACCAGTGGGAGGGCTAACTAGTCAAGTTCTGTTTTTTTGACTAGTTACTGATTTATAAAGCTCATTTGCCCGTTTTCTCCTTCTTTGCTGGAAAACCTCCCCAGAGACTTCTGATGCTCTCTTGAGTGCCTTTAATCAGTGGGTCCAGTGAGTCCCTGGGGTAAGGGAACTTGACCAAATCCTTTTCTGTTGACCCTTTTATCCAGAGAAAAAGGACCAGGCCAGTTTTTCTCCTAAAAATTATTTTATTTTATTATTTGCAGTGCTGGAGATTGAAACCAGGGACCGGTGCATGCCAGACAAAGGCTCTACCAGTGAGCTATATCCTCAGCCCCCTTTCCATTCTTTTAACCTAATGTTCACAAATATTTTATAATGTGTCTAGGTTGATTAGATTGGATTTTAAGTTTGTCTAGGGCCTCGCACATTGTCTTAGTGTTTTGTTTTGTTTTGTTTTGTTTGCTGTGAAGAATACCTGAGACTGGGCAGCTTATAAAGGTTTTCGATTTTGCTCACAGTTCTGGAGGCTGGGAAGTTCAAGACTGGCAGATAAAGCACTTTCTGGTGGCTGCCGCATGTGGCTTCAACTCTTCGCAGAAAGCAAAAAGTGCATAGGTAGTCCTACAGGATAAGAAAGGAGCTGTCAAGCCATTTCTTGTTTCTTTTTCCTTTTTGTATTGCTGGGATTGAACCCAAGCCTTTGTGCATGTTAGGCATGCGCTCTACTGATGAGCTACATCCCCAGACCTGGACTGCATTTTTAACAACCTAATCTTGCACTACTACCCCATCCCTAGGAGAACTAACCCAGTCTCCCGAGAATGATATTAATGCCTCTTAACAACGTAGTCATCCTTTGTAGGCCCCAACATCTCTCAACACTGCCACATAACCAAGCCTCAACATAAGCTTTGGTGCAAACAAACCATATTCAAGCCACAGTACACATCTTCTTAAAATTTAAGGTATATAATGAATTTTTATTCACAATAAGCTACACCCCCAGACACTTTTATTTTTTGTTTTGAGATAGGATCTCCCAAGCTGGGCTTGAACTTGCAACCCTTCTACCTCAGCCTCCCAGAGTGCTGGGAGTATGAATGTGTGCCATGCAATAATTTTATTTTCATATGTTGTTTTGTCCCTCATCTTTGGTCATTGTGCCTCTATTCAAGACATTCATATTATCATTGTCTTTTCCCCTTCTCAAATCTCCTCATCAGTCTCATTCATTACTTCATTCAACAAATATTTTGCAGTGCACTTACTATGCACTGTTGTAGGTTTGAGGAGATCTCAGTGAACAACACCAGGTTCCTGGCATCCTAGCCTTACATTCTAATTAATAACTACATATTCATGACACATAAAATCAGGTCATGTAGTAACAAGTATCATGAAGAAGAAAACAGCAGTGGAAATTGATGGAGAGTGATACTTCGGTGGTTGTACTGGATACTTTGGCCTGGTACGGTCTTTCCAAGAAGGTGGCCCTGCTTTGGGTGCTTTGACTTTTTCTCTGATCTTTCAGGGTGTCAATGGCCATTTCTGCGCCTCTCATCTATACCACCCTGCTTACCTGTACCTCCTCTCCACCCATCCTCCACTGTCACCTTCCCATGGCTGCTTTACTTTCCTCTTTACCCTCACTCTCCACTACTAGTGTCTGTGTTCTTTCCACAGTCACTCCCAGAAGTCTCTTTAAAAAGCTTAGTCCATTACAAATCATTTAGTATGGGTGCTTAACACATCCTTTTAATACCACTCATCTGCCTTGGATATGGCGATTTTAGAAATATGCTAGTATAAAAAAGACAGTTTCCCAAACTTTTGGTTGAATACACTGCTATGTATGTAGGGGTAAAAGGCTCTGGGGCACGAGTTTCAGATTCTTCCCCTTAACCCTTCAAATGCTATCAACACTTATAAAAATATCAACTCAATAAAGATTTGCCTTAACAGCCATTATGGTAGTCATTCAATACCTACTTTATATGGAGCAGCACACATTGAAATCTGACATGGAAATGACTTTTCAAAAGACCACATCCATTTTGAGGATGATTCACATTTTGCCTGGTGTCAAAATAGACCACCTGGTGTTATTCCCTACCATTTGGAACTCTACCTTCACTTCTGGGCTTTGTACATAGTCTTCCATTCAATAAAGAAGTCCAAAAACAGGGTGGACTCTGATTTTTTTTGAGGGAAGGTACCGGGGATCGAACTCAGGACCTTGAGCTTGCGAGGCAGGAGGCAGCACCACTGAGCTAAAGCCCCAGCCAGATTCTATGATTTTTCTTAAACTATATGCAGGGCTCAATTTCCAAGTGGCCTGGCCAGGCCTCTAGGGCAGTGCACTATGTGTATATATGCCAGTGCTTAACACAAGACTTGAACCATAATTGCCATTCAACACACCAATGAATAGAAAGGGAAGAGCTATATCTAGTCATTAAATATTCACAAGCTCTTCAGAATAATTTGATTCCATTATCCACACTATTTAGAAACTGTCTATGTCAGCTTTTTAATTTTAATTTTTTTTTTTTTTTACAGTGCTGGGGCTTGGACCCAGGACCTCCTGTGTGCTAGGTAAGTGCTGTACCATTCAGCAATACACCCAGCCCCTATGTCAGCTTCTTAGTCACCTTTATTTTCATCATGGATTGTAATTTTATTAGACACTAAATGCTATTATCTACATAGAGTCAATGGCCTACCAAAGAGTACTTTGCACTCTAATTAAGAACAAAGCACCCAATTACATTAGATTGAGCTTAAGAATCACCTTTAGGTTTTGCTTCATCTTGTATTGCTGAGTAAGGAATCAGAGGGATTGGGTCAGGCAGAGGAGCTATTTGAGGATTTAATGAATGGATTGCATTTTAGGCTTTGCCCTGTGAGCCAGACGGGTGGTGACGCTGCTGCAGTTAACAAGCTTAGTTTGGCTTTGCAGCCTCTGAGATTTCATTCTGTTTGCCAAGAATAAGTATCAGGCTCTGTCAACTTCAGAGCTTCACTCCTGGGTCCCCGCCTTCTAACTCCAGTTTAGGCCTGCCCAGACTTTGTGACCCACCTGGAGTCTCCACTTGAGAACTTGTTAGAAATGCAGAACCACAAGCTCCATTCAGTGCCTTCTACATCAGCCTGCATTTCAGTAAGCTCATACATCTGCATATTAAACTTAAGTAAGCACTGCTCATTCATCAACTAACAGCATGGTTACCCAACTTCAGTGAGTCTCAAAATCATTGGTAAATGTATGAAATTTAAAATTCCTGGCCCCAGCCACACAGATTTTGATTCAGGAAGTCCTTAGAATCTGCCTTTTCTTGGGTATGTCCTACTGGCCTGGACTGAGCTCAAACTCAGTCTGACGGTTGGTTTCTGCATAGCTTTGTTTCTATCCAGTTTTATTAACTTGTACTGTTGTGACTCAGTCTCTGCTGTCAGTGTTGTTTTCTGTGTTGTCTTTTATTATCAGAGTCTCTGTTATCTCAGTCATTGTTTTTAGTGTTAGCTTCAGAATTTTTATGCAGAAAGGGAACAGGAGGGTTGAAATTGTTCTTCTTTAACAATTTGAAAAACTATCAGTTGTCCAAATCAAGGAACTGAAAATGAAGTTAATGGAATTTATCGGGGACACGATTACAATCTACTTTATTCTTCCCATTCTTGACCTCCTGAACTCCAGATCTAGAGTTAGAGTCCTTTCATCACAAGTATCAGAAACAGTCTCTGCCTAGCTCAGCACAGAAGTTTACTAGCGAGATATCAGATGGCTCACAGAGACAACAAGAAGTTTACAGAGCAAGGCTCAAACATGACAGAGGTGGGAGTTTGGGTAGCAGGAACTTCTCAATGGTCTCATCTCAAAGCCATCTCTGGAATGAAAGAGTTCCATTGTAAATCTCTTTGCTATTTTTCTTTTTTTATCTTTATTAGGTTTATTGATACATTTTAGGTATATGATACAGTTACATTCACCATAGGGATCTTGTACCTTCACATGGCTTAGGTTTCTGAAGATTCAGATCCCAGGGTAGAAGTGTTTGGCCTCACTTGGCTAAGGGAGAGGTGTCCACAATGAGTAAGAGTCTTCACGGAATTTATCAAATAGGGTAGATAATTTCCCAATGGAAACAGGCATAGTAGAAAAGGTGCCTGGCAAACAGACTAGCAACCAATGTCCACCACACCAGTTGAGGGGGTGGAGACTGGATACTGAGGGTACACTTCTATGTTCTCAGACTTCACAAGAAGTAAGTTTCAAGACATCAGGAATTTTTGTTGCTTTTGGTCCCCGCTGAATCTCATGAGCATGGAATAATACCTGGTACATGGCAGATTCTTCAAACATATTTGGCGGATGAATGAATGGAGGGGTTGTACATCTAAAACCTACATATGAGATTTTCCCACCTTGCTGTAGCCTGCCTATTGGAAGTTCCCATCAATGTAATTGGTAAATGTATTGACTTATGACTTTCTTTTGTTCTTTGACTGTAAAAGTTCATGTAACCTCCTCCACAGTGGAATGTGTCGTTCAGGATAACTTGAATCTGTGCCCCGGGCCATGGTCATTTAAGTTGGGTTCAGAATAAGCTATTTTCTTATTTCTTCCAAAGCAGAGTTGTTGTTTTACATCCACAGTGGGTACCTAACTTTTATTTCCTGCTGTGGCTTCTTTTCTCATAGCCAAAGTGTCAGTGAAAGAACAGATCTTATTTCATAGGGTTATAATTAGGATCTGCTTAGGACATTGCCTCTTTTGTTTGCCATTGCTTCTTCTATCTACTGGTGTGTGACAAACCATCCCAGAATTTAGTGACTAAGTCAGCATCGTATTTATATACTCAGGAGTCTGCAGTCTGAGTGGGGCTCAGGGAGGACACTTTGCCTCTGCTCTCTGGCACCTCAGCAAAGATGGCTCAGATGGTTGGGGCTGGCTGGAAGAGCTTGCCTGGGATTGTACATATGGGACCTTGGTTTTTTCGGCTATGTGCTCAGCTCACCTCCATGTAGCTTTCCTGAGCCCTTTTCCATGTGGCCTCTCTTGTAGTCTCTGTGCATCTCTAACTGCCAAGAGTAGAAGGTTTTAGGTCTTCTTGAAGCTTTGCCCTTTTTAAGGCATGGGTCTTCTTAAGGCTTGGGCTATATTCTCTTGGCTTTTTAATCTCAGCATTATGGACCAGATAATTCTCTGGACCTGTGCTATGCATTGTAAAATGTTTTAGCAATACCCTTGGCCTCTACCTGCCAGTATAGTAGGGATGCCAGTGGCACTCTCCTGTCACAGTCTTTATTTTTTGACGAAACTGTTTCCAAACATTGTGAAATGTTCCGTGGGATGAGTGGGGGTGTGTCCTTGAGTTAAGAACCACTGACATAAAGCATGTTATAGATTCAAGGGAGAGGCTTTGAAAGGGCCGAGTACCAGGAAGTACAGCTTAGTGAGGACAGTCAGCGTAACAGACCCCACTGGCTATTGGTATCTCAAAGCCTCATTTGTCCAAGAGATCTCTGTTCTTAGATTCTGCTTATATATGTCCAGCATTCCACTCATGTTTTTATCTGTTTTCTTCCCCTCTCTCTTTCTCTTTCTTTCTTTCTTTCTTTCTTTCTTTCTTTCTTTCTTTCTTTCTTTCTTTCTTTCTTCTCTCTCACTCTCTCTCCCTTCCTCCCTTCCTTTCTTTCTTTTCTTTCTTTCTGAGACAGAATCTCTCTGTGTAGTTAAAGCTGGGCTTGAACTCACTATGTAGTCCAGTACCCCTGCCTCAGCCTCTTGGGTGCTGGGATAGCAGCATATGCCCCCATGCCTGGTGCTATCTTATCATTTATTTTGGGGACAAGGTCTCACTTAGTTGCCTCACCTGGCCTCAAATTTTTGAACCCCCTGCCTCGGCCTCCTGAGTAGCTAGGAAGATAGGTATGTACTACAGTGCCTAACTCTTTATCTTCTTAATGACCTCCTCATTCTCACTGTTTTTCTGTTGTCCCATCTTGTCACTGGTGATGCTTTGCAGTTTCCTATCCCTCGCCTACTCATGGTTCTCTTCTGCACTGTGCTACTGGGCAATCTAATAGTGGTTCTTTTCTTGCCCCAAGCCCTGCAGTTCCCCAAGCTACCCCCAGTGCTGTAGTGCACAAACAGGCTCTGGGTACAGATAAGGCAGATGCAGCAGTCATCTGCCCTCATATCTATATACGTCTGCTCTCTCTATCAAAGGCCTTTGCTTATCACCTCTTCCTCTCCCCTCACTCAATCCTTCGCTATCCGCAGAGGGGCCTGTCTTCCAGGAATCCTCCCACAAAGCCTGCCTGCACTCAGAGCATTTTCTTGAGGGCAGAGGCCAGTTCATCTTCATGTCCCTACCAAAGTGTCTGCTGCAAGAAACATTTTTCTCTTTCTTTCTTTCTCTTTCTCCCTCCCTCTCTCTTTTCTTTCTTTCTTTCATACTGGGGATCAAATGGAACATATTTCTTCGATCAGTAAAGGAGTGATTTAAAAGCAAAGAGTTTCAAATTTAGTGAGACATTGAATAAGCATGAGATTGAGTGTAACAGACTTCTGGCAGAAGAAGAAGCTAGATCACAGCTTCTTCTTGGGGCTGTATAGGCAGAGGTATCTGAGGAGTAGCCAGGAGGCCAGAGTAGCTGCAGAAGGGAGAGGGCAGGGGTGTGCAAGCATGGGGTTGGACAGGTAAGAGAACAAGCCATTTGGTGTTGTAGTCAAGGTAAGGGTTCTTTAGGGTGCCGAGAAGCCTCTGAGGGAGGTTTTCTGCAGAACAGTGATGTGGAGTGACCGTGTTCTTGAGATTATTCCAACTCCTTTGTTAAAAACTGACTGTGGCAGGGCCAAGGGTTGAGCACAAAGACCAACTGGAAATTATTGCAATAATCTTGCAGGAGATGCTTGTGCCCAATCCTGTTGGATGGTGTTAGGATATGAGAGAGGAAGGAGCCATATCAGGGACAACTCCAGGGTTGGTTTGGAGTAAGAAGGGAGGGCCATTTTCTGACAGATGAATACTCTTTGGAGGTGGAGTTGGAAAATTTAGTTATGTTAAATTTGAGGTTCTTACTATGTATTCTACTGGTTGTAAAGTAGACAGTTGGATCTACAACTGTAAATTGCAGGGGAATTATACAAAGTATGGTAAAAAAACATGGTGAATGTTTAAATTTTAAAAAATGTATTACAGTAAAATATACATTCCCATTGAAACCCCCACCCCAAAATACTTCTGTTATCTTGGAACACATTTATTGTTCTTGTCACTTTCTGAAGCAGTTCTGGAAGTCTTGTTTCATGGATGTCTTTATCTGATGTGATTAAAAAAGCTATGGTGAACATTGATGCTGAGCGCCAGCCAATGGAAAGGCTTGTAAAAAATATTATGCTGTGTCCTCATCCACCTTATTTGCTGGACATGGTACTGTGTGACTCTTGGATCTTCCTCAATGTCAGAATGGCCATGCAATGCCACTATTTTGGATCAGTTCAGGACATTGAGATAGGCATGTCAGTGCAGCCGAAGTTACTCATGAGAGGACTTCCAGAATTGATTCAGAAAGTGCCAAATTTGGTATTTAAAGTGAGCAGGAGTATTCTGAGGTGAATTAATAGCAATGTGTTTTTTACTGTCTAAAAGCTTTTCAAAACATTCACGATATTTTACGATCTTACTGTGCATAAACTAAAGATGTGAGTGTGGAAGTTATTAGCTCTATTACTTAAGTTAGGGCAAATTTCTGTTTTTAAAGAACATTTTTTAAAAACCAACAAAATACAATGGAAGTTTATTTCTTATAATTCAACAGTCTAAGAATGTTTCCGATCTAAAATAGTTCAACAAAGAATGGGGAAAAGGAGAATTAGAAGCAGAGACTGTGCATAGACAACTGATTCAAAAGATTTTGTTATAAAGGGGAACCAAAACTGGACTAGTAGCTTGAAGAAGATGTAGGTTTGTTTGAAACATTTTTGTTAATGTCTTTTATTTTTTCCTTCATTCTTTGGGGGAGGTACTGACGACAGAGCACTAGAAAAATGTTCTGCCATGAGCTATGTCCCTTGATTTTTTTGTTGTTGTTGATTTTTAAGGTATTTGTTTTGTTTGTTTGTTTTTTGGGGTTTTTTGGATTTTTGAAGTCTTCGAGTTTTTTATTTATTTGTTTTTTGTTTTGTGGTGGTGGTGGTGATGCTGGTGGTGGGAATTGAACCCAGTACCTTATACAGGTTAAGCAAGTGCTCCACCACTGAGCCACATCCCCAACTGAGGTTTTTTTTTTTTTTTTTAAATACCATATTTCAGTGTTAATGGAGAGAGGAAAGGATTGGAGAGGCAGGAAGGAGAGAGAATTTCAAGAGCCTGTTTGAGTACGTAGAGGAAATGTCAACCAGGGTGAAGGCTGGAGCATGGGTGACTCAGCTATGCGGACAGCGGGCTAGCCTGGGTGTATTAAGCAACCACCAAGCCGGGTACATTAGAGAGATAGGATACTGGGCGTGGCAAAGTCGGTTGAAGAAGAGGGCGTAGCTTGCTAACTAAAAGATCCAAGACACATACGCAGTCCAGTTTCCACAGCCCTGCACATAGCCTTCTGAGAACTCCAGCAGGTTTTCAGAAGGAAGGCCTAGACCTGACGACAGCTCAAGGCCTGGGAATCCAGCACCGCCTCTCGGGACCCGGATGTAGTTCTTCTCCGGTTCCTTGGGATTTGGACACCATAGAGGAGAGGTGCCACAAGCAGAACTTGCTATCCTGGCTTTTCCTCATGATAGCCTGGAGTGTTCTTTTATCCTGCTTTTTTTCTCTTTTAGAAGGCCTAAGCTTGGTCTGCAGAGCCAGTCTCTCACTCTTCACTTTTACTTTCACAAATAATCTTGGCCACTGCTTTTTGCTCATTTTGTTCAGTTCTTCGTCCCAGTTGAGAAGAACCTGGAATCTAACTCCCAAAGGAGAGGCGAGCAACCCTGAGCCCCGTAGTGTTTAGTCGCCGAGCCACTTTTTAGAAGCAGGTGATTCGGTAACAGTAGTTCTCTTCTGATTGCTTTCAGCATTGCCAAATAAGAAAAGTCAGAAAGTTCTCAGTGGATTCAATCCATTACCAAGTATGTGTAGCCTTAAACCCTGTGTTTTGCAACCACAGTGTGGGATATTTCAAGTAAATTATAGTTCTTGGGCTGGGGCTATATGTAGCTCAGTGGTAGGGAACTTGTTTACCATGAGTGGAGGCACAACTTTGACTTACCTTGCCTTAGCTTGTCTCTAAAGTTATAGAATAAACAGAACTCTTGATCTTCAGTGAAATGAATGCATGAACACATTTACTGCTTAAATGCATATTTTTAAAAGAATAATGCACAGACAGAAAAATGTGTGAACAATCAGTATTTTTAAGTGAACATACCTGTATTAAGAAATACTAGTCTACCAGTAACCTAGTAGTTCCTTTCATGTGATTTTCTAGTCAATATCCCCTATTCCTTGTGAAGTTAATGATGACCTTGACTTCTGAAATAAAAAGATTAAACCAGTCATGGAGGTACATGCCTATAAGCCTAGTGCTCAGGTACTGAGGCAAGAGGATTTTGAATTCAAGGCCAACCTGGCTACAGAGTGAGGAAAAAAATTTATGTTGCCTAATTTTGAACTTCATACATGTAGAATCCTAGATATTTTCCTTTTTTAAATCTAGCCTCTTCAGTATAATTTGAGAATAACCCATATTGTTGGCTATACCTGTAGGCTTTTATTCTTGCTGGTGTATTTCAATGTGTGAATATTTTGGAAAATTCCACTAATGAACCATTTTACTCTGTGTGGATTTTTTTTTTCTTTCTTTCACTTTAGCGGTATTTGAATGAAACCCAGGGCCTCACATATGCTAGGCAAACCCTTTATCACTAAGCTACACTCCCAACCCATGCTACTTTCTATGTTTGGCTGGTGTCCGGGTTTTGACAATTAGTAATAGAGCTTCATGAACATTCTTGCGCATGCCTCTTGGAGATGGTTCCCTTCTTTTGGTCATGAACATGCACATGCATTCAAAGGCAGGCCAGAGTTTCCGGTTGCTTTCACGTCCTGGTGTCTTGAGTTTCCAGCATCAGTGAACATGTACAAGGGAGGTTATAGGGTCAAAATGGCCTCTTCTCAGCACTCTTGGATTTGTTGCGGAACTCTAATAAGATTGCCAAATGCTTCAGTAACTGCACCTCCAGTATGTACTATTGAGACGGAAATCAAATATTGCATGTAGGCAGTTTAGCTAAGATCAAGCAAAAGCCAGTCCCACCTTCTTCCTGGATGGCTCTGATCCAAAGTTATGAACATAGCCATTTCTCATTCCAAGCACTTCCAATTGTGAAGCCCTTGTAGTGAACTGTTCCTGTCCCCCCACATGGCGCATGATAGTTATTCAATGGCAACTCGATTCCTGATGGTATACAGTTACATCCCACGCTTTCACAAAAGACACATTTTCCATATTGCTCAGTGTGGGAGCCACTATCAACATGAAACTATTGAGCAAATGAAATAGAGCTAGTGTGACTAAGAGACTGATTTTGTGATATTGAAGTTTACTTGATTTAAGTTTAGCAAATGATACTCGATTCAGTATGGAAAACTTTTACGTCTGATTGGATCAACTTGACTCTGTGAATCAACTTTTTCAGATATAAATTTTATGAACTTGGAGGGGGTGAAGGGAGGGCAGGGACAAGGGGAAAAAATGAGAACCAAGATCTGTCATGTAAAGGTACAAGATCCCAATAATGAATGTGACTGTACTATATGCCTAAAATGTACCAATAAACTCAATTTTTAAAAATAAATAAATTTTATGAACTCTTAATTCACATTAAGTATTTCTGATAAATATTTCACAACTAAATTGAGACATGCTGTCAGTGTAAAAGCCACAAAAAGATTGTATAAAAAGAATGAAGAATTATACCAGAAACTTTTTATATTGATTGCATGTCAAAATAATAATATTTGTGTATATTTGGCTTAAATAAAATATACTATTAAAATTATTTTCTCTTATTTCTTTTACATTTTTATTGTGACCTCAAATAAATTTTAGATTACATATGTGGCTCCCATTATATTTCTGTTAGATACTGCTCTTCTAGAGAGTGTCAAATAAAATGTTTCACTACATTTCCCCACAGGGTCTTCTTCCTTAGAAAGTGAACTAAGAATATCTTTTTTTTTTTTTTTTTTTTTGGTACCAGGGATTGAACTTGGGTCCTTGTGCTTGCAAGGGAGGCCACCGAACTGCTGAGCTAAATCCCTGGCCCCAAGAATATCTATTTTTTTTAAGAATATCTATTTAATATACATAGTGTGTTACTATATATATGGCTGAGGTAGAAAGAGGGGTATGTTTGGTACAGGAGATCAGCATGAGCTATGAAGTCAAACCTTTCCAGGTATGTACCTGAACATAAACCTTTAATAGGGACATTTGGCAAAGCCATTAACCTGAGCATCAGAGTTCCCCTTATTTAAATCAGGGGTATGAGTACTGTAGCATGCTCCACTCAGATACCTGGGTCTCATTTATTATGCTTGTATCCCCTGTGCCATTTGCATACAAAACCCAAGCCATGGTTCTCTTTAGGCAAACATCCTTGGGCTCCTAGAACCACTTGAAGGCACAGCCAAAGAGTGACTGGCATAGGAGTATGAAAGCCCAACTCCCTAACTTAAAGGGGGGACTTTAATGAGTAATTTATACCCCAGAATTTCCCTGAAGCATCCAACTCATGGAAGACTTCACCTAGAAATCTTAGTACTGACTTTTCTACTCCCCTCCTCTGTTTCTAGGGGTCAGCTTCTGGGAATCCAGTTTAAGACAACTACTGACTCGTACATGTTTTAGGGATCAAATGAGAATTTCCTGGAACAGAGGCCCTTCATAACTCCCTCTTTGATATATGGCATCTCTACAAACCAGTGGTTTTACTACCAGGAAGATTTTACTAACAGGAAGATGTGCATTGTCAGTTGTTTCCTCATAGTCTGTCATAGATTGTGTTGAAACATCCTTAGTCTCCCTCCCTCCCTCTCAGATCCTATTCCTAACCATTCCCTCATCACCTAGATGAAACAAATATGGAAAAACTCATGGGTTCATGGGAACCTCAGAGAATACTGAATTAATCCACTTACAATCAATTGATGTAGGCATTCCCGTGTTTTCTTCTCTGTATAGTACTAGACAGATACTGTGAAAAGTTAAATCACTCTCAGTATAAACTTAAGATCATTAATGATTTCAGAGTAAATAAGAGATTCAGTTTATTGACTCAAAAAAGACCTAAATGGATATATATGATTTCCTCACTATATAGATACATGCACATGTTGTAATTGAAGCATTTTATACATGAAAAATAATCTGTTTATATTTTCATATGCTTTCAGTCCACTCATATTTAATTTAAATCACCAATTTTTTTTCCTTTTTTGTGGTGCTGGGTATCAAACCCAGGGCCTCACTTATAATTGGAAAGTGCTCTGCCATCAATCTACATTCCCAGCACTAAAACGTAGTTTTTTTTTTAAATGAACACAAAAGAACTTAAAAGTTTTACACAGTAGTGGGGTAATTTGAGACTTTGATGCATATATATACACACACAGTGTAATGTTTAATGCAGGTTAAATGCATCAATCTCCTCATTCACTATTTCCTTTTTTATTTTTATTACCACATGTTTGCAGTATATAATGATTATCATATTTATTGTGGGGAGTTGGTACATGTACACAACACATTTTTAAATGCCTTGTCCCCTCCCCTCATCATTTCTTTATGGTAGAAACCTTCAATATACTTTCTTCTAGATTTTTGAAATATATTTTCTGTTCATTCTTTGGACAAGTTTTTATTAACACTAACATGTTTTATTTTTGACATTTGTTTTATACAGGACATGATTCTGATAGAGTCATAAATGCTATCTCATCTAATTTACTCAAAAATTCAGTTCAAATATCTTTAGAGAGTCCTGCTTTGACCTCTCTTAATTAGCCATTTGTTGCTCTACTTTGGCTTTTATCACTGACATTTTTGCTTTTGTACTTACTCTCCCCCAGTTCCTTCCCTAATTAGATGATTTGTTTCAGACAGCAGGCACTTTTCTGTTTGAATTCTACCAAATCCACAATTCCTGGAGAAATGGGACTTCCAAGCACCTAGCAAATACTGAATGATGGAGTGAATGAAAAACTTACTGTAAATAAGGCCTCTGAAGCCCAGAGAAGCTTAATGAGTAAGATCTCAAAGTTGGTGGCAGAAGTTGTATCTGAACCTGTATCTTTTCTCCACTGTAAAATATTGCCCTTCATATTTTATGAGCTGTAGGAGAATGACATATCTTGACTGTAAGGCCCACACATAAGGGAGGGAAGATATTCACTTTAGCCAACAAAGCATTTGCTAATCCCTGATAGGCACTGTATCCAGCTCAAGGGACACAGAGACAAACAATTCAAATGTGGCACTAGCCAGAGTACAGTTCTTGTTAGGACTCAGCACAGAAGACAGACATTACAGGTGAGGAGTAAGATACATATTTTGAAAAGGAATGTACAGGGATGGAAAAGAATGGCAAGGTAATTTCCCAGGGGGTCAGGGAAGGCATCTGTGTGGATGGGAATGAAACCTGTTAAAGAACCAGGAGGAGTATGACGTAAAGATTGTGCAGAGGTGAGATCAAGAAAGACTGAAGGCAAATTGAGAATGGCCCTGAAAACGATCCATATAACTAATGATCGAACGTGGAGAAGGGTCATGTGTCCTCACAGAGGTGAGGCCGGCCTTGAACTCACTATGCAGCCCAGGCTGGCCTCTCACTTGCAGTGCTTCTCTTGCCTCAGCATCCCCAGTGCTGAGATTACTTACAGGCATGTGCCACAATACCTGGCTCCTGTTTTTTTCTTAATGTCGCCTTTTTAGTGGACAATATATTTCCTATGGGTTGATATTTAAAACAAACATAATTATTTATATACATAACATCCACCCACTCCTCAAGGACCATCCTGCTATATGTAATTTCTTTTATTATTTTTTGCACATCCTTTCAGAATTACTTACAAGCAATTATTTCCCCAACATTGTACAGTACTGATAGTGCACTATATATGCCATTGTATACCTAACAACTTCTCTTTGAAATCTTTCCCTATCAGGGAACAAAGTACTTCCTCATTTTTTAACAGCTGTCCACCTGCATATGGATGTAGCTTAATTTGCTTTATCAGTCTTTTATTGACAAGCTTTTGGGGTGGTTCCAGTCTTTGGCTATTTAATAATTTTGTAGATATAGCATCCTATAACTATGCAAATACATTGGTAGTTTTAAAAGCTATTGCCAAATTGACCTCCATAGAAACGGAGTTCTATAAAAATGTTTCCAAGTGGCTAATTTTAAGTAAAAAACTAACTATAAAGCCAGAGAAGCAAATAAAATGAGTTATGTTTTTAATGATAACATTAATGTACTTGCTCATTTTCCAATAAAATGCTGGACATAACTGAGTTAGAAGTGGAAAACTGTGTTGTTATGTTACATCAATTACAGATTCAAATTTTGTAAATAATGAAACTTGTGGGATTTGTAAAGTCTTCTTTAAGAAAACTAATAAGGCTTTACTGAATACAAAATGGAAGGTCTGGAACTTTGGCTGGAGCTCAAGCTAGAGAGGGGTCCCCTCTTATAAGCTTTCTCAGCTTTGTGGCAAGTTGACTGCATGTACAATCTAAATACACACCCGGGAGAATGAAAAATTATCTATCCATTTCATTTAGGAGAAATCATATTAAAAATATATGGATCACTGGCCTTAGCTGCACTGTCAGTGAGAGCAAGTCCACACAGGTAGTAAGATGGCAGCTCCATGATATATGTAATATTCCTGTATTTGCTTACTATCTCCCCAGATGGGCTCACTCCATCTATGTGACCTTTTCATCTATGAAACCTCAAACACCTTATAGAGACTTCTTGTTAATATTAGCACTATGACCATGATATATAGAAAACTGTAAATTTATAAAGATAATTCCCTGGGAAGAGTTCAAAAAGCCTCTATCAATCTCATTTGTTTTGATTATACCCATAAAAGTTCCAGCTGGCAAGTGGTTACCATTGGGAAATGACTTCCCTAAATTGAGTTTGAGAGAGATAAGCTGATAAATTGCACTTAATGATACGAACTTAGGGATCTATCTCTGTACTAGGCAACAGCTTGTTGGTCTGCACCCAGGTTCTCCTGCCATTAATAGGCTTTCATCATTTTGATTCCGCTGGAGAGAGGAGACAGCCAGCTGATGCAGAGACCAGCGTGGTCCTTGTAATGGCAGAGAGGAGAAAGCCTAAGAGAGGAGAGAGGAAAGAGAGGGCTTCGGAATCAGGGGTAAAGAGACAATGCAATTAACTGGCCTAATTTAATGCCAGCAACAACAAAGTGAAAAGCAAGTCAGAAGAATGTAGATCATGGAATAAAAATTTAGAAATACGGGGCACCTGCCAAACAAGATTAGAGTTTTAGTGGGACTTATTACATTTACAGAGACTCACATTGGGCATTTGAAATATAGGCAGTAACCAATTAAGTGAGATTTGGAAGCAGTCCATATCCACCATGCAAATTTCAGAGATTCTATGACTTATTATAAATCATATTGACCTTTAGCCAAATGTGCCTCATCAGCTATGTCCCATATTCATTGCCAGTGTCCAAATGTCCACACTCAAGTCCCCAGGTTCAAGCTGAAGTGGCAACTGCTTGCTATGAAGCTTGTGTTACTGAGATTGCTCTTACCATGTATTCTTTTAAAATGGCTCATCAAGTTTGGAGGAGAAGGTCACTGAGGCCTATGTGCAAGTTTACAACAACTATGAACTGACATGCAAGAAATGTCACTTTGGCCTTTTTTTTTGTTATTTAAATAGTATCGCCATCCTCACTATTCTTTCTTTACAATATATCCTGGTCCCATTGTGTCTCACTAGGCGGTAGAAGTTGAGTCTGTCGTTAGAGTTTCCTCTTCCTCTGATCCCAAGGAAATCAAGAATGTTTACTTAGTGCCCAGAAAGTGGGGTGTGGAAGTCACAATCCCCTCTGTAAGTTGAGGTTTTTACAAATCAATTCAACATCTTTCAGGAAGTTCCAGCTTTCTGCTTAGCTATAAACTACCTCTGAGACAAGGGAGCCCAGACTGAACTCACTCTGTTTAAAATGGCGGTTGGAACTACAGATAGAACAAATGCAAGTTAATATTGTAGCAAATATGTCCAATAAAATGTCTAATACATTACCTTGCCCCACCTAGCAGTGTAGCAAAGTAACCTACTGTGGCGAGAGACACTGTGGGAATTATGACAGCTGATTAACTAGGACAAATTTTGAGCCCTGTGCTGACTTGCATGGGTGAAATCATTTGGCATGGTTTTGCCAAACAGGTTTTCCAAGCTGTGTATGACACAGGGATGCTTCCTCATATATCTCTAAGCCAGTGAAGCTGACATCATAAGCAAGAAAAGCCTGCATTTGGATGGAGGTATGGGAACGGGAGAAGAAAAGGAGAGTGAGGGTGTCTAACTGTTCACTTCTTAGACATTCACTATTTATATTTTGTATTATTATTATTGTTATTATTAAATTTGCAATGCTGGGGATTGAACCCAGGGCCTCAGGCATGCCAGCAAAATGCCCTACCAGCTCTGTATCTTTGCATTTAAAAAAAATCTTTATTAAGTTTATTGGTACATTTTAGGTATACAATACAGTTACATTCATCACTGGGATCTTGTACCTCTACATGACTTATTTTGGTTCTTATCTTTCCCCATTCCCCAGCCCTCACTACAGCCCCTCCACCCTTCCCAGTTTACAAAGACATTGTTTCCATATTTTTCCTTTTCATGTATTTTTTTCTTTTCCCTTTCTACCTTTCCCCTACCCCTCCCACTTCCTCTACTCTTTTAGACCTTTTCTTCCTACTATACAATATCAATTATACATTTTGATCCTTATTTACACTTTTAGTTTTTCACAGTAGAGAAACTATTCAGTATTTACACGTTTGTGACTTATTAATTTCACTTAAGAGTATGGCCTCTATTTATATTTGAGAATTCAAGGCTTTCATTTGAAAATATTTGCATTTTATTTTTGGATTAATTTGGTTGAAATTTTATTTGCTTTAAAGTTCCGCTTTCTGAAAAGATGCTGTATTGGGACTGATCAGAGAGAGAGAGAAAGAGGAGAGAGAGAAGGTGGGGGAGGGTTTGTTTTCTTTTTTTTTAAATCAAACTGGTTTTTATGATCAGAGCCTGGATGGTCCTACAGTGGCCTTCGGCAGGCTGGAGATCCAGGAAATCTGATAGCTGCTCAGTCCAAGACCTGGAAGCCTCAAAACAAAGTGCATCTCAGTCCAAGGCTGAGGGCCTGAGAGCTAGCTGGAGATTTGCTGGTCTGTGTATGCATTCAAAGGCTGAAAAATATGGAGTCTGATGTCCATGGGTGATGGCAGCAGCAAAAATACACACCCACTGAAAAGAGCCATCCAATGTGGGTGTGTTGTGAGCCTCTCCCTCTTCCATTTTTTGTCCTTCTGGGCTCCCAGCAATACTGGATGGCATCATTCACATTCTGGATGGGTCTTCCCCACACAGTTTGCTGACCCACTTGCCAGTTCTCTTTTGAACCACCCTCCTAGGCACACTCCAAAACATGCTTTTCTAACTTCCCAGGTGCCTCTGAGTGCAGTCAAGTTGACAAACAAGATTAACCACGGCAGTAGTCATTTGCATGATTAATTGCAGAATTGACAGTAGTAGCAAATGACTGGACATGACCTACATATCAATAGGAGTCAGATTAAAACAAATTATAGCACAACTATGGCACGAAATGTGAGATAGCTCAAATGTCAAACAATAAAGGGTATGAAATCCTCTCTCCACTCTCATCTTTTTTTCCTTCTTTCCTTTCTTCTCTCATTATTTTTATTTATCTATTTTGTGATAATGGGGTTGGAACTCAGGGGTGCTTTGTTACAGAGCTATATCTACAGCCTTTTTTATATTTTGTTTTGAGACAAGGTCTTGCTAAGTGGCCCCTGCTGACCTCTAACTTGCGATTCTCCTGCCCCTGCTTTCCAGAGTGCTGGGATTATAGACATGCATTAACATGCCTGGCCCCGTCTCATTTCTTGTCTGCTCAATTTCACTGCACATGAAATATCTTATTATGTTTTCAGAGCTTCTTTTCTTTTCGCAGTGCTGAGGAATGAACCCAGTACCTCCTGCACGCTAGACATGTACTCTACCACTAATCTACATCCCTAGCCCTTCAGTTTCTTAATACGCAAATAAATACAAATATAGATTCTTCTTTTCTCCTCCTTTTTTGTTCAAAGAGTAGAATACTTTACATATTTCTCTGTCTCTTAATTTAGTAATGAATCTTGGAGCTCTTTAGAAGATAGAAGTCTTTCCTTTGCCTAGTTTTTCACATCTTGTAGTCATGTTTTTAAGTTTTCTTTGTGTGGGTCATGCACATTCTTTTTTGTTTATTCCTACTTTTTTTTTTTTTTTGGTACCAGGGATCAAAGTTGGGTCCTTGTGCTTGTGAAGCAGGCGGCGGAATCACTGAGCTAAATCCCTGGCCCTCTTTATTCCTAAATATTCTATCACTCTTTTTTTTTTTGCTTTGCATTCTCTTCTATATTTTTAACTCATTATTGTTTGTTTATCCTTGAATTTCAGTTTATTCACTTCTTACCCTTTACACCTCCCGCTTTTGTGGTACCAGGATTGAACCCAGGGGTTCACATACACTAGGCAAGTATTTACCACTGAGCTACATCCACAATTTTATTTTACTTTGAAACAGAGCCTCACCAAATTGCCCAGGGCAGACTCACATTTGTGATTCTCCTCCCTCAGTCTCCCTGAGTAGTAGATGGTACGTGTGCACCACCATACTTGCATACCTTCCTCTTGATTTTTAAACATTTTCACAAACTCAGAGTAAGCTTAACACATCCTAGTCTTTTGGCTCAGTTTTCTCTTCACAATGCAAAGCTCTCAGTTCTGAGATTTTTGATGCCATGATTGCTATAAGCCATGGTGGGCTCAGGGCTTCTCAGTAAGATGTGCCTCTTGATACTCAGAGACCAATTTTCATTCAGAGGCTAAGTATAAGGGCATTGATGGCCTTTACCTCCATCAAAACTACAAAATCAATTCACAAAAAACAGCCCCATTGAGGTACTGCAACACAGCTAGTATAAATCTTTCACAGATCTTTAGTTTGTCCATTAAACCTCGATCTACGTTTCTTCGGTGTTCACAGCCCACTAGGCTTCACATTTTTAGAAACCCAAAGAAAAAGCTTTCCTTCTATTTTGTTTGGGGGCTAGCTCAGCACCATGAGCCCATCCACCAGGAAGGTTTTCCTGCACAGTCATCTGAACTGCTTGCTATAATGAGGACCCACAATATTAATGCAATATAATTGAAATAAATGCCATCCATTCCTCTATTACTTGCAGGCCGTCATAATTGTAGAGAAGGGAAAAGTACTATAGATTTATTATGTAACCCCTACTGCTTGAAGCAGTATAAGTGGGTGGCTTTTAAATGGAAGGACCTTATATGGTTACTTTCCAAAAATGCTTGGACTCAAAAGGTCATTCAATTCAAAATCCAAATATTTGTGACCAAATATAATTTCCTTTCAATAAAAACCTTACATTTTCATAATAGTCTGAAATAACTGCTTCCAAATTACAGTAAAAATATTTTTTAAAATCAGGTTTCCTTTATTCAGGAGAAAATTATAAGGTTTGTAGCTCTTTCTAGGCCAAATTTTCCTCTTGATGCCTACTTCCCAGTTGTTTCAGGTTTTGCTGGCAGCTTCATCAGAGAGCATCGGGGAGAGGTGGAAATTATGAGATTTGGAGAACTGAATGAAGAATCTCAGAGTGCTAAAGCACATTGAATCCAAGCAATGGCTTCCTTTCACAGGTAAAGAAAACGAGGACTTGAACCATAGAATGACCGGCCTGACGTTATGCAGAGACTTCCAAGACAGCCAGCATTGGAAATCAAGTCTCTACTTCCCTGTCCATCTTCCCTTCTGCCATCCCCTATATGCTACTGGGCCAGAGCACCCTTCTCTCATTAGGCAATCTCATTCACTCCCATAGCTGTCATTGCCACTGGTGTAGTCAGTTGACTTAAAGTAGCAGCAGAGCCAGCCCTGACCTGACCATGTTCCCTGTTGGTACTGTGGCTACACCCACCTAATTCACAACCACCCCGACATCAGCTTGCTCAGAGTGAGCCCATTTTCAGTTTGCACCACATCTGTTCTTCCTGTACTCCCTATTCTGTGTCTTGGCTTGGTAGTCACCTAAGTCCTCACCTTACCCTGTACATCCAATTCATTATCCACTTCTGCAGTTCCGTGCCCCAGATATTTCTCACATATTTTCTCATCATCTCTTCACCTCTATTTATATATTTCTCACCTTTCCTCTTTCCTCTTTCCTCTTCAAGGTATGCTGCAGAGTCATTTTTCCAAAGGATAAATATTGTTTTGCTATGCTCTTGTCTAAAACTTTTAATTGTTTTCTTCGTGTCTATTAAATCCAGCCCATATGCTAGTTATTTAATGTCCTTCATGATCTGTCCCCTATTAGCCCAACTTCGTCTCCCACAGAGGCCTTTCAATGTTAGGTCTCATAAGCGCAAAAATACTTACAGTTCTTTGAATTCATTGAGCTAATTTCCGTCTCTATATCTTTGCATGTGTGTCTCCCTTCTTCTCACATATGGCCCTCTTTTCTCTTCCCACGTGGTATCCTGTTAGTCTTAGATTCATCCTTCAAGTTCAAGTACGAGAGAGCAGAAGCATTGCTTTGTGGAAGAGCACTTGCCTTCTACGCAAGGCACTGGGTCAATTAGCATCCCCCAAATGAAAATCCAGACCAGAATCCCCTTCTCAAGGTAGCCTCTAAGCAGAGTTTATGTTTTGACCTCTGCGGGGTGGCTTTCTATGCATTTCTATTATTATGCATCACAGCATATCATTCTTATTTACACAACACTGCGGTATTTATTCTGCCTCCAGACCTAGCATGGTGCCTGAATGAATGGAAGAAAAAGTAAATAAGCACACACAACAGAAATCTAGAGAAACATTTATTTTATGGTCAAATGTAACCAACATTCTGAAAATAATACTACGCGGTCAGTGCTGCTCGGAATGGACTCATTGCCCAAGCTATAAAATTGAAATATTTTGTATTTATAGAGTTTTAATAACTATAGTTTAGAATGATTATGATACATTACCTTACCCTTTTATTGAATCAAGAATTTGTTTCCTTACTACGAAATCATTGCACATAATTTTCAGCAGATGACACAATAATTATTTTAGCACAACATGCAAATTAGGGAAAGTTCTTACATTTTATCTGCTTTTCAGTAGATATTTCATAGAATGCTTCATGTGTCTTTAGTGGCATTAGTCAGCATCTGTGTCTGTACCAGTCTGTAGTCAAATAAATTTTATTATACATTTATTAAGATGCTTTGCACTTGGGCTTTAAGGCTAGACATGGAAGAGGCTATTACATGTGTACTCTTAGATCAGATATGTGGGGATTAAACATGATGTTTACTAAATTAAATGAGGCCAGTTAGCAAATTGTATAGGCTGTTTCATTTTAGTACTTCTCATACTTTTTTTTTAACCAAAGTAAACACTACAGAAATGAATGATTTTTTATTCCTGGGGAAATATAGATTCTTATCTCTTGATGCAAAGGTAGATTTTATTTGACTTTTTAATTGTATCTAGCTTTTTCATTTTATTCTATTATATGTCATGATAAATAACTTCTGTTTTCTGTGTACATGGTTCTGGGATCTTACCACTCTACCACTGAGCTGTGCCCGTAGCCCCAAATAACTTCACTCCTTTAATAAGATTTCTACATAACTGCAGAGACCCAGGCTAGGAGTAAGCTACAGTTTCTAGCACCTCCCTTTACTTTGCCATGAGTGCCATGGGTTATAAGCTATAGAGCTTGAAAAGCAAGTGAGACCTTTTGCGAAGACTTGGGTCCAACTTTGGGTGTGCTACTTACAAGCTGTTAATCCTTAGCAAGTCACTTCATATTTCAGTTCCATTTTCCTCTCTTACTAAGAATAATAACACTTATCTTACTTCCTCAGAGGATTATTTTAAAGATGGAATGAAAATTGCTCAGATTGACAGATTTGAGCTTGGGAAATGGGCAGGAACAATGGGAGACAAGGCACCCAGAACCACAGCCAAATAAACCATATCGAACCCCTGCATTAAAGACACCAGCAGCCCTGGGTGTCTCACCATGGGTGTTCTGCCACCACAGGTGGCCCTGAATCAAGCTTGTGAAGGATCACTGATTTTGCCACCAGCAGCGCCAGAATGATTATCCTCTCACTAAGTCTTGACACCAGCCGCAAGGAAGGCTGGAAATGCAGGTCTCAGGGCGTCTCTTCTTTTACAGTGGTACATTGGCCTATGTTCCCAAAATGGATTTTTCTCTCTCAGATCCAAGAGGGAATTAAGACTCTGGGCTCACAGCATTTTTCGTGAACCCTTGCTATGGTTGGTCTTCTAATGTGAGTTGGAATCACCACCCCTAGGACACCCCCTCCAACCCATTCTGCTTGCTGGTAACGGTTTCTTTTGCAAATGAAAATCAAATTCTGCTATTTCTCTGCTTAAAACCTTCCTTGACCTGCTCTCTGCCAGGCCTACAAAAACATAAGCTCATCAGAATAACCCCGAAACTGTTCACCCCCTCTAGCCTTACTCTTCTGTACTTTCCCTCCTCCCTGTTGCACCTTGTTGCCTGGCTGAAAGGCTAGTTTTAATAGCTCGATGTCAAAAGGGGAACTATGAAGAAACTAAATAAAAGGCAGGATTGTGAGCTCTTCCTGGCTAAGGCTGAGGAGAAAGAGGGGCCAGAACCTGCTTCTGGGGATGAGGCATGGCCTGCCTGTGGGGAAGGATGAAGAAAACAAAGGTAGGTGGGAAGGAGATAAGAAAAACTGTAATTTAGAAACTGTACTTTTAAGAAGACTGCAACTTCGGGATTAAAAACTTACCCAAGGTTTCCACATTTGTACTCCATACTTTCCTCTATTAGGCTTTTATTTTATTTTATTATCAGATTCATTATACTCAAATCCCTTAAAGATGCCGTTAAGTCCATAAATTAACCTTTGTTGATAAGGTAAAGAACAGAAACCTCACCTTAAAATGAAGACACAGAGTCTTCAAAGAATGTTTTAAGGCAAAATATCTCCAAGGAGCCATCTGAAAGGACACCTTCACTACCACATCCGCATCCCCAACCCCACACCACAGGGCACATCTCATTTGAGGGCCTGAACTGTATTTTCTCTAAGCCTGTACTTTGGCCACTCTGCCTAATCAAAGTTTCCTACACCTCTCATTGACCCATGTTCTGAAACTCCTTCCTAGATTTTTTTTTCCTAGTACCAGGAATCGAACTCAGGTCCTTGTGCTTGTGAGGCAGGCAGGCAGCAGAACTACTGAGCTAAATCCCTGATGCTGAAACTCCTTTCTGTGATGACAGTCAAGCACCAGCTCTGTGGCCCAGCTAAGGTTCTCATCTTTTATTTGAGGGACTGCCTTGGGTCCATTTGCTAGTCCCTGTGGTCAGTGGAGAGGGACACTAAGCTGGCCAGAGGACAGTGCCTCCCTGCTGGAGAGCAGAGACCAATTCCAGAGAGCATCTTGTAGCTCAAGAGGCAAACTCCCACTGTGTCCCATTTTCCCCTGCAAAGGTAGTCCTAGTGAGATTGGAGATAAAACACAGCTTAGCCTGGCTGGGAAGAGAGGCCTGGTATGATTTCAGAATCTACACAGCACCTCTCAGGACCCTGTATGTAAAGTTGTTGCAGGTTCGTGCAAGGTGTGGATGGCATAAAAGGATGCAGTTGCCAGGAAGAGCTGGCTATCGTGTCCCTTCATGGTGTCTCCCAGCCCAGGGTGTACTTTTATTTTTTCCTCTCTTTTGTTTGGCCCACGTTTGCTCTGCAGATGCAGTTTTTCCCTCACCCCTCACTTTCAAACAAACTTTGGCACTGCTTTTGCTTGTCTTGTTTAAGTTTTTGTTTGTGAAGAAAAGAACCTGAAATGAGTGAGCCATTTCTAAAAGGAGCTCCCTGATACCTCTAGGAGGCTTGTTTGGAGGAGGAGAGCGTTCCTCAAAATACTGTGAAATATTTTGCCTGATACTCAAAGTGATTTCAGGCCAAATTATTCTGAATTTAGAGAGGATTGTCCACATGTGTACTAGAAACTCGTCACACCCGTGACGCTCATGAGTAAACACTCGGGCTATTCCTAGCAGTGGAAACCACCAATCTGTTTGGTGGCTATGGTTCAGGTAACTACTGCTCAGCTTTCCAAACTGGTTCCAATACACGCACAGAGAAAGCTGCGGAAGAATTCAGAGCACAGCGCTAAGATTTGTTATCTTTGGGCAAGGAGAGCTGAGGAGGATGGGAGGACTTGTGGCTTCATACTTTTCTGCATATTTTGAATTTGTCACAATATTCGAGGATCATTGTATACCGAGTTTTTCAAAAGTTGGAGAAATGGTGGTGTCTTCTTAACTATTTTCCTTTACAAATGATCTAAAAGGTTTGGGGGGGCGTCTTATAAGTCATATGGGAAATGAAAAGTAAAAATATCTTCAGTGGTTTTAAAAAAATTGTTACAGTCTTAAACATCAAAAACTGTTGTCTCAGCTAAAATATACCTAGCAGCACATCAAAGGACAAAACAAACGAAACAGTGTGTGCTGCTTTTCCTTTATATGCAAACGGTGCTCTCATAGCCATGCTCTCTCTGTGAGCTCTCTCCTGGTTTCCTCCCCGAGTTGGCCTCTTCAGTGCCTCTGGACTCAACACAGGACAAGGCCCAGGCTTCTAACTTGGCACAGCAGATTGTCCTGGGGTCTTTCTACCCCATGTACACTGGGTTTCACACTACAATCTTCGTATGTGCACCCAACATATTTTATCGTTTGATTTTCGTTACAGCCCTTGGAAAATGTTTAAAGACAAGCATTACTCTAACAGAGGCTCCTTTGAAACTTTTCTCCTTTCTTTTGCCTTGCACCCTTCCCTCATCCTATTGCTGAAGAGAAACCCTTCTTTGGGTTTTTAATTAGCTACAGAAGCTTGCAGAAGGCCAGAGTTCATTACAGTGTTCTGGCCCAAGATGAAAACTAAGAAATTCACCCTGGAGGGCAAAGGCCTTGTCCAGTGTATAGCTAGCTTTTCTGTTCCCTGTTCCCTGTGTATCTCCTTTCCCCTCCCCATAAAGTCTTCTGTGGCTTTGATCCCCCCCGAGATAGAACTTCGGGGAGCTAGCTCTATTTTCCTTAGGAATGGCTTTGAGTAAACTTAACCCCTTTCCACCAACTCCTGTCTCACTGAGTCTTGATTCCTTCAAGTGACAGGTAGCCTGATTTCTAGATTTCTACCTACTGGTTTTTAGTAAAATTACCTCTTTGCTGTTGAGAAAAATTTCTGCCATTCTTGATGGAGCTGGGATGGGAATCCTGGTTTCCTGATCATGCATGAAGTTTTCTCTTTTCCACTGCACTGCCACATCTCTTACAATGTTTCATAAGAGGAAAATGTTCAGGTGGCCTAAATTTGTTTATAAATGGTGGGAGAATGGAAGGTAGCAGAGGTGGGAGGAGCCTAATCAGTAACAAGGTACAGACCCAAAAGAACAAAAGACCACTTTACATTTTTGAATGTGTGCTGAACCCTTAAAATCTTTTCATGGCTTCCTACTTGGACTGAACCAGTCCAGACTACAACTTCCCCATTTGGACTCTCCCACCTCAAAGCTTTCTGGGCAACCTTGGGACATTTGCTAACTGCTCCCTAGGCTTGCTGCTGAGGTCTACAAAAATTTGTCCTAGGATCCGTCCTTTCTTCCTAACACCTGTAACAGCTTAAGAAATCTTTGTATTTCAGTGATTTTCTCATCTCAGGAGTTTTGGTTAACACCATAGACCCGCACTCCCAAGTCACAGCTTTGCCCTCCCTTCGCTGTAGCATTGCTCTAATAACACTGCAAACCCAGCTTTCTCTTTCCCCTAACACTATCTCTCAATATCCTATTCTCTTCCTCCATGGCATGAACAGTTGGCTACATATACTTTCAAATTGAGTGTGTGTGTGTATCAATCACATGTATTTCTCCAACCAGGCTATAAACTTGATGAAAATGTTAAGTCAAATGCGAGAGATCAAAGAAATCACTGAAACAAAAGGGTTTATTGAGTCATTACAGATGCTAGCTGAGAAAAGGCAGGAATGCCTTGTCCTGGGACAAGTTTGCATAGTGCCTAGCAGAAAGGCTGGATAGCAGTTGGCAAATGTACATCAGACCAGAACTAAGAGCATTTCTTTAAACTTTGGGGAAACAAAGCTCTACAGCCTACAGTGGCTGTTGATTGGAGGGGCAGGATAATGTGGAGTAGGAAACGCTTTGGGGTAAAGAGCAAGAACAGTAATATTTGCTTCTGCATTGGTCAGGGTTAACTGTGCTGACATTGTATGTGTAAACAGGGGAGGGTGACCCTTGTGGTCTGCTGAGGTGGGATTTTTAAGTCAAGGTTTCAAAGCTGACTTTTTGTTGGTTTCCTCCACAGCTGATAACTGATTAACTTCTCTCATCTGTCCCATCCTCTGGTCTTTGTCATTAAATTTAGGACATCTGAGACTTTTTTCCTTTACGTGAACACAATGACTTTTAGTATCTAGCACACAGTAGCCATGCAATGAATGTTTATTGATAAATGAATGCACAGCTGCTTAGACTTCTATGGCCTGCAGACCTTTCACTGAAACTAGCTCCGAGGCAGAAACTGGTTGATTCAAGCATTTCAGAAAAATTACAAGAGGTCATTGCTTTGGAGTAAGTTCCTGCACCAAGCTCCAACAAACACGGTTAAAAATAAAAATGGAGTTATTAATGTGAGAGTTCCATGCCACCAAGCTGAAACTAAGCTGTTTACCTGACCTAAGAGGTGAAGATAAGAGATGACAACTACATTTCCCAAACAGGCTCACTTCAGACAAAAAGTAACCCAAAGTAATGTGAACAAAAGGCTAATCCATTGTTTCCCTGCTATTATGTCTCTCTATCCCCACTTAGTAAGGGAAGAAGCGGAACTATATGCTTTTGTTCTTTTGTTTCCTTCGGCTTTTATCTATCTATAGAACCAAACTCTTCTGCTCAGCTCATGGGAGCCCTTATTCTGTTTTGTGGAATGAAGTGTTGCTCAACTCTACAATAGCAAATAAAGCCAATTAAGTTGTTTAGCTCAGTTGTAATTTTGTCCTTTGACACAAGTATCCAAGAAGTTCAGGAATCAGCTGGCTTCCATCATGGTTCCATTGAGGTTAGATTAAATTGCTTCACTACTCCCCCTTTTCTTCTTCCTCTTTCCCTTGTACTTTTCCACCCTGTGTTCCACCCTGTCCCATTATTGCTCCTCTGCTTCTGCCTTTCCTTCCTGGGCAGCTGGGCTTCCTCCACCCCATCATGAGGAAGATGGCAGCTAGGAGTTCTGGGATTCCTGCTGTAGGTGAGCATTCCCAAGAAAGAAAGCATTTCTACCTCCACATCAGTATTTTAATCTCAGGGAGAGAATGTTAGAATTGGATAGACCTGTGTCCTGTCCTACCATATGAATGGGTTAGGGGTGTGGCACAATGATTGGCAGCCCCCTCTGAAACCTCATGGAAGAGGGAGTAGTTGTGTAACAAAAGAAAGGATGCTGGGCAGATGAAAACATCATATGTCTGCCATAAATATTTTCCTGGGGAGTTTTATTCAAGAGGAAAGGAGAGTCTGCTTTTAAGATGAAGGAACTCCATGCTCCTTGGTTGGAGCTACATTACGACCTTATAAACTGCTTCATTGAGATTTTAAATGTTTAAAAGATAGACCGCCCTTGAGTCTTTGCGTCAAAGGTATCAGTAAGTGAAGTATAGTAATAAAGAAAAGCGTGCCCACAACCTGACGCATCTATCTGCTCCACAAAGCAAAGGACTGCAAAACAATTTTTTTGTTTGTTTTGGTTTTTAGCCAAATAGGAACTGTAGAAATTTATTTGCAGAGTTGGAGAGGAAGTGTGCTTCTCTGTCAGCACCCACAGGATACAGATCCCCATTTCACAGAGAAAAGCCTGCAGGCAGTATGCTCATTTTCCTGTGCATATGGGAAAACAGAACTTTCTTCTTTCACATGACTGCAAAGGCAGTTGTGGTACTGGTATTTTTGTAGCCTCAATTCTGAAAGGGGGAAGTGGGTTTTCAGTCTTAATTTTTTAAAAATTTGCCTAGTTCCCCGTGTTTGCAAGCTATCTTCTGAAAACAAGGTAATAATCAGAATTTTTTAAAAAATCTTTCTATATCTGTTGCCACTTGAAGGCACTGTACTTTCATCCTCTTTCCATATTGGTCAGAAATGTCTGAAGAGGTAGGAGTTTCTATAAAGGAATGAGAACGGATGAGGAGTGTTCTACCTAGATGGTCAAATAGCAGGATCAGAGACCTCAAAGCATTGATCAGAAACTGCTACAAAGCATTGCACCGAAAGCATTAGATTGGTTCTTCTTGTAATTTTTTCATTATTATAAACTGGATCTTGAGGAAAAGGAACTGAATTTTCTACCTCTTAAAATTATAAATATATATATAACTAATAAGAAAAACACCAAAGGAAATGAAAATAACCTCATATCCTGTACTTCCTAACATCCTCCTTTGATTTTGTGAAGTTTCCTGTCATTATTTTGCAGTATATTTATTTTTAAGGAAGTTTCTTTAGCAAGAAAAGAGACAAGCACTCAACCCTACCCACACATATGCAGAGACAGACGGACAGACAGACACACACGTGCGCGCGCGCACACACACACACACACACACACACACACACACACACACTCTATAGGCTTATTACATGTTTGTGTTCTCAATATTGGAATTTCAGCTGTGAACGAAGGTTGTGGTTTTGGTGGTCATGTTCCATTAGTGAATCATGAAATTAATTTAATGGATAGAGATAAACTCCATGCTGTAACATTTTTGTGGGGTGACTCTCCCAGATGAAGAACATCATAGCTTAGGAGGCTAGTAACTCACCTGAGTTCATAGAGCTAATAAAAGGTAAAACAACTTTTGGAATCTCAGTCTCCAAAACCCTTGTCTTAACTACAAAAGCTTTATTACATCATTGAACATAGCCTCCAATAAATCTGGATATATACATTATGAATATAACTATAAATAAAAGAAAGCTCTTCTAATATTTCTTTTTTGCAAAAAAACTTTGTGTATTTGATAAAGTCAACTTAATATAGCAAAATCAAATTGAAATAGCTTATTAAAAGTGTCTTTGTACAAAAATGGCCTCGTGATGTACAGTAAAATGCAATAAAAATTATCCTTTGTTCCTTTCCCCCATCCCAGTAACTAAAATGACTACTATCTATGCTCTATAAAAGAAATATAGTGACATGTTCTAGGTTGTATGCCTGGCAAATGTTGACGGGGTCTGGAAGCATCAAATCCCATGCCAGAGGGCATCTGCCATGGAGGTTTGTGCCCTTTTACTTTTGAGCCAATGGGAGGGTAGGCAATTCCCTGTTCTTTTGATAAATGGATGTCACACCTTCGAGCTTCCAGGGTTTGGTCCCACTTGCTAATGCTGCTGGACTCAGCACTGAGTCCCTCAGTGTATTTCAGGTAGACTTCTGAGTGGAGGAGCTGTTGGGTGTTCGGTGGGGGATACACAAACATAGGTGTTGTTGCCTGCTATATGACAGGAGGGCCAGCTGGATGTGGGCCCAGATATGGAGGTGGTGCCTGCTGCCCCGAAGGCCCCAAAACCCCCACTAGTTGTCCATATGGACTTCCATCTGCTGGAGACCCTACCGTAGGGGCCACTCCTAGGTTCATCACACCTGGTAGTGGGATGCCTGGGAGGCCAGACACACCTGGTGGAAGATGGTGGGGGAGAGGCCCCCAGGGTGAAGAGGCTTCCCATGCCACCAAAGCCATCAACTGCACCCTGTAAAGGTGCAAGGCAGGGTGGATAGCCACCCATCATGCCTGCAACAGGTGTCAACTGCTGATTGAGCATCCCCACTGGTGTTGGTGGTGGCAGCATCCCACTGACATCCAGGGGTGCCTGATCGGGGAGAAGCACTCAGCTGCTGTTGCTGTGCTGCTTGCTCTCTCTCCTGTTGCTCAGCAACTTTAGCTGCCCGCTCTTCATATTTTGCCTTCTTGGCCGTCTCAAGGTTTCTCCATTCTGTCCCCTCCAGTCGGCTGAGCTGCCCAAAAGAGTAGTCTGGGTGCTGGGCCTTAATCACTGCTCTCATCTCACTGATGAACACGATGTAGCCACTATGTTGATTTTCCTTTTAGAGCCGGCCTTCTTTGCACTGACTTTAGCAGACTTTGGGGTGGACTGAGGGGGTGTATAGGACATGAGGTCCAGTTCCCTGGCTAGGGGAGTCTGAAGCTGAGGTAGAGGAGGAGGTTCAGTGACCTCATATCTTCTTCCATCTCTTCAAT
This sequence comes from Fukomys damarensis, assembly GCF_012274545.1. Taxonomy (NCBI): domain Eukaryota; kingdom Metazoa; phylum Chordata; class Mammalia; order Rodentia; family Bathyergidae; genus Fukomys; species Fukomys damarensis. Next base: position 20,832,945 of record NW_022900944.1, read on the forward strand.
ATCATCATCTCCACCTTCTCAGTCAACAAATTTAGCTTCTAGTAATTGGATCTTCTTTTCCAACAGAGGTGATAGCTCCTTTTGAGGAATGATTGACTTTCTGAAGTAGTAAATTTCATCATCTACCACTTTAGCAGAGAGTGAAAACCTCTTTAGTCCCTTGAATTTTTTCATCTGCTTGTCATTTTCACTGTAGTGGTTCTCACAAAGCATAATATCATTTTCTGTTATTTCAGTTGGCCCGCAAAAGAGAAAGTCCTTGAATGACAACACAGCACACTTTCCCAAAATACATGTCATAGGGCAGGTTTCCTCCAGATTACTCAGAAACATTCCTCCTCCTCCTCCTCCCCCTCCTCCTGTTCCTCCTCCTTCTTCTTTTGTAAAAATTTATTTATTTTTTTGTTTTGTTTTTTGAGACAAGGTCTCACTATGCAGTTCAGCCTGGACTTGAACTTACTGTGCAGCCCAGGCTGACTATGAACTTACAATGATCCTCCTGTCTCAGCCTCCTGTGGGCTAGGATTACAGGCGTGTAGCACCACATCTGGCTAGTCCCTAATGTTTCTTACAAGGGAAAACATAAGGCTTGTAGACAATCACCCATCCTGTGTATTGTATATAGGCTGAAATATCAAATGCATACATGTGGATGTATATGGATGTATATGAACGTGTGTATGTCTATGGGTATGTATTACTTAGAGTTGTAGAAGAAAATTCATAGGACTCAGCACGATTAATGGAAGTATTTAAATTCATTCTAGATTTAAAATTCATGAGTGATTTGTTAGGCAAGAAAGAGTTTCATTGATTTATAAAGGCACAATATTGATATTTTGCTCAGTACTTTACAGTTTGAAGGGGAGCTTCTCTGGATACTCTGTGAACCCCCAAGAGTCTATGGAATCTGTGGATACGGCATCTGCATGGTGTGGGCTGCAGAGTGGCTATAGCTGATAGGCACTAGTTACCAACAGGAAAGCCAGCACATTCTGACCACAGTCAAAAGCAAAAACAAAAAGTGCTTACAGATAATCTTGCCAGTTCCAGCTCTTAAGGCAGCTGTGTAGCTACCAAATGAATAATCAAGCAAATGTATTTAGTAGCTGCTAATGACCCTGGAAAGTCTCTGCTTTTCCAAAATAACTATGATGATCTTTCTTCCTCTTCCCTCCTCCTTTCTCCCCTTCCCCGCTTCCTCACCCTCTCCCTCTCCTCTTCTTTCCCCTTCTCCCCCTCTCTGTTGTCCTCCCTCTCCCTCTCCCTTTTTTCCTTCTTTGTTTTACTGAGGATTGAACCCAGGGAGTGCTGAGCAACATTTCCAGTCCCTCTTAAGCACAGGGTCATGCCAAGGTTGGCCTTGGAATTGTGATCCTCCTGTCTCAGCCTCCTGAGTACCTTGGGATTACAGGCATATTCCACTGCACCTAATCACGTGGCAGTGTTCCTTAAATACATTTGTCACTTTAGAAAGGTTTCTTCAAATTACTGTGACCATTTCCGGTGTCAGCATTCATACACTCCCACTCTTCATTTTCTTAGAAAAAAATATACTTTAAATTCACACAAAACTCGCCACTATGGAAGTCGACATGGAGATACCTCAAACAACTAGGACTAGAGGTTCCATTTGACCCAGTCATCCCTTTGCTGGGTATCTTCCCAAAAGAATTAAAAAGAATCATACCACAGTGATATATGTGCACCCATGTCTATAGCGGCACCGTTGGTAATAGCTAAAACTTGGAAACAGCCCATCTGCCCATCAGTTGGAAACTTTACTCAGAAACATTCCTCCTCCTCCTCCTCCCCCTCCTCCTGTTCCTCCTCCTTCTTCTTTTGTAAAAATTTATTTATTTTTTTGTTTTGTTTTTTGAGACAAGGTCTCACTATGCAGTTCAGCCTGGACTTGAACTTACTGTGCAGCCCAGGCTGACTATGAACTTACAATGATCCTCCTGTCTCAGCCTCCTGTGGGCTAGGATTACAGGCGTGTAGCACCACATCTGGCTAGTCCCTAATGTTTCTTACAAGGGAAAACATAAGGCTTGTAGACAATCACCCATCCTGTGTATTGTATATAGGCTGAAATATCAAATGCATACATGTGGATGTATATGGATGTATATGAACGTGTGTATGTCTATGGGTATGTATTACTTAGAGTTGTAGAAGAAAATTCATAGGACTCAGCACGATTAATGGAAGTATTTAAATTCATTCTAGATTTAAAATTCATGAGTGATTTGTTAGGCAAGAAAGAGTTTCATTGATTTATAAAGGCACAATATTGATATTTTGCTCAGTACTTTACAGTTTGAAGGGGAGCTTCTCTGGATACTCTGTGAACCCCCAAGAGTCTATGGAATCTGTGGATACGGCATCTGCATGGTGTGGGCTGCAGAGTGGCTATAGCTGATAGGCACTAGTTACCAACAGGAAAGCCAGCACATTCTGACCACAGTCAAAAGCAAAAACAAAAAGTGCTTACAGATAATCTTGCCAGTTCCAGCTCTTAAGGCAGCTGTGTAGCTACCAAATGAATAATCAAGCAAATGTATTTAGTAGCTGCTAATGACCCTGGAAAGTCTCTGCTTTTCCAAAATAACTATGATGATCTTTCTTCCTCTTCCCTCCTCCTTTCTCCCCTTCCCCGCTTCCTCACCCTCTCCCTCTCCTCTTCTTTCCCCTTCTCCCCCTCTCTGTTGTCCTCCCTCTCCCTCTCCCTTTTTTCCTTCTTTGTTTTACTGAGGATTGAACCCAGGGAGTGCTGAGCAACATTTCCAGTCCCTCTTAAGCACAGGGTCATGCCAAGGTTGGCCTTGGAATTGTGATCCTCCTGTCTCAGCCTCCTGAGTACCTTGGGATTACAGGCATATTCCACTGCACCTAATCACGTGGCAGTGTTCCTTAAATACATTTGTCACTTTAGAAAGGTTTCTTCAAATTACTGTGACCATTTCCGGTGTCAGCATTCATACACTCCCACTCTTCATTTTCTTAGAAAAAAATATACTTTAAATTCACACAAAACTCGCCACTATGGAAGTCGACATGGAGATACCTCAAACAACTAGGACTAGAGGTTCCATTTGACCCAGTCATCCCTTTGCTGGGTATCTTCCCAAAAGAATTAAAAAGAATCATACCACAGTGATATATGTGCACCCATGTCTATAGCGGCACCGTTGGTAATAGCTAAAACTTGGAAACAGCCCATCTGCCCATCAGTTGGAAACTGGATAAAGAACATGTGTTTTTTTTTATATATAAAATGGAATACTACTCATCCATAAAGAATGAGAAAGTAGATTCACTCATAGGTAAACGGGTACATTTTGAGGATATACTCCAAAGTGAAATAAATAAATCACACATATGCAAATACCAAATAGTTTCTCTGGTGTGAAAAACTAAAATAGTACTAGATACTAAT
>NW_022900944.1:20836469-20853096 GCF_012274545.1 Fukomys damarensis
AAGGTGTAGGGACAGTGAGAAGGATAGGGAAAGGGGAACAAGGGAAAAGGAAAAAAATATGAGAAAATGTAAAAATGGAATTAAAGTGTTTGAAGGGGGGAGGGGAGGAGGGGGTGAAGGGAGGGCAGGGACAAGGGGAAAAAATGAGAAGCAAGACCTGGCATGTAAAGGTACAAGATCCCAGTAATGAATGTAACTGTACTATATACCTAGAATGTACCAATAAATTCAATTTAAATTTTAAACAATTCACACAGACAGAACCCCTTCTGGTTTGGGTTAGTTACCATCTTATTTGGGTTTATGACCTTAAAATTACCCTCAAAATTTTCCTTGTAAGTTTATCACATCCCTATCGAAGTTTCTGCTATGGGTTAAGGAAATACCTTTGGTGATCCCAACCATCTATGAAATCAATTTGGTGAAGACACAAACTTTTGTTTTAGGTTGGTATTATAACATTTATTAAAATAATGCTATGGGTTAATAGAAACAGCAAGGAGCCAAAGATTAAAATGAAGTTATATAAAATCCCAACTAAAACCCTGAAGTGTCTAACATATCCATTCATTAGCTAAGTAAAAGCCCCCCTGAAATACGATACCTAGTATAATAAAGTACTGCAAAACAATTGACACTTCTCAGTTATCAAAACTGTGGATTTTGCATTTTATATCCTCTGTCAAGAAAAAATTCTTTTTGAATGTTATGTAACATACCTATAAAACAAGATAGAAAAGTACATTATAAACTTGTACCAGTGGCTGTAAATACATTATCTTACATGTTTCTCATAGGTAATAGGTTGGTTATGGTACACACATAGCATGAAACTCCTATGGTCATGAAGAATAGACAAAAAACACATGTCAACTGTACGGTAAAATACAAGCGACACTTCCATCTACCCCCGCTAAAAAATGACATAATACTGTCACAAAAAAGTCTTAAAATTCAAAAAAGAATAATACTGAGAACCAAGGCATTCAGGGATTTCAAAAGTCATGCTCTGCTTTCAGTTGATCCGAAAATTTGTCAACTAAGTTTTCAAAAGTTTGTTCTGAGCCAGCTTTACTTATAAATAATACACATTTATTACTTCATACAATTACTTTCTTCCCCATAAAAGATCTCTGGTAAACACCTACAATGTCCAGGGATAAAACAGTTGAGATGAAACTGGTATCGCTTTTAACTATCACCTCAAGTGGTTGAGTGTTGCAAATTTATTCAACCAACCAAACAAAATGGCACAGCATATGTTGTAAATAAATCAAAACAACTGTGTGTGTAACAGAAAGATGAAGCAGCGGCACATTAAACCAAAGCTAGCCGAATACAAAAGAATGACTGTCAAGCGCATAGTAAATAAACTGAAAATGGTTCCGAGTGAGACAAGACAATGAAGAGGTCACCGTGAAGGAGGCGACTGAGCTTCCTGCTGACCTTGACTGTAAAGCTTTGAAGGTACGGGAGAGGGAACGAGTTGACGAGTTGGAGGTCCACTGCCCTTTGAGATTTGCCACATTCAGCACTGAATAGCTCATAATTATTTCCTCACGTGTTTAGGTGTAGGCTTTGCACACAAATTGTTTCAACTACAAAACTGATTGAACTTCACGAGAAACTGGAAGCTTGAAGGGAAACGCAGATGAGACAAGACCCGCAAGACCTTCATGTACGTGGTGATGCAGTGGAAGGAGCTGTTCTCAGTAAGGGGTGTTGATGTCTGCAGTATGATGGGGGCAAAGGAGCAACAGTCCACCTAAATGAGTTGTACACAGTGGTGTCTTCCTCGTAGATGTGACCAATGAGAGTTAAAATATACCTATGAGTACAACTGCTAGGAAAAAGAGCAACGGAGCGAACAGAAAGGAGACAGGGAGATCAAGAGGGCAGTGTCTGAGTGTGGACAGTGTAAGTCAGGGCAAAGGCGGGGTTCACATGTGAAGAGAGGAAAGGAAGGAGAAATAAAGCCAAGAGGCATGTAGAATGAAGACTGGTAGGTAGAATCACCCTGCATTGAGAGAATGCCTTCAGCTGCTGGTAGCATCACCGATTTGAATGGTTGAAACAATGAGGAAATGTATTGACCGATCCACTGGCTCAAATGTGCCACAAGAACCTATGGTTATGTCACAACATCCACAGTACTGGGCTCCATTTTGTTCCTCTTATGGATGGCTTGTGGAAATCCAGTGACTGGCAGAGCAACGTAGACTCAGTACTTCCTTGCTTCTCACTTGAGTAAAAGACTGGATTCCCATGCTCCTCTGAAAGGCAAAGGATAACTTCTAAGGTCTTCCAGCAATCTTCTTACATCCACCTGTTACAAACTGAAACACATGCCTAACCCCAAGCCTTTTACCGATGCTTGGCATTTCCCAGACCCATCAGACTCTTGTCCAGAGATGAAACAGCCACTCTCAGGCACATGGCAAGGTGGGAGGAAAGCAAAATTGAGATTCTATCAGCAACAAGGGAGAAGATATTTTATGGAATGGGCAGTCAACAAAGTTTATTGCATACAAGAGTTTAAAAAAACATTAGTAACATATCCTAGTAGTTCTAGTTGATTTCATATTGACCATTTCCACTATGAAGACAATTTCATCTTTGAGATCTAGTATGGATTTTCCTTCACAGAGAAGAATACCTTTGGAGGTATTTAAATAAATGCAAAGAAATCAAGTACAGAGAGCCTCTATTTTCTGTATACTTTACTCCCAAAAGAAATCTCAAATTTTTTTTCCAAAAATAAAATGCTGTATTCATTCAGAGACAATGCACAGTGATTGACCTCTGGTGGAACAAACATCATAAGAGAAGTAATAGCCATTGTGTAGAGCGTTACTTCTCTTTGCGGCTCCCTCCCCCACTCAGAAGTTATACTTCAACATTATCCCCACGCAGACTTGCCAATTTTCTGCACTGTGACCTGAAGACCCTGCTGCTGGTTAGGACTATTCCAGCCTGAAGAAAGGCAAAGCAAGGGCAGCCAGGCTCCGATGCAATGCACACTGTTTGCTGAAGGGCCTTGGTGTTTTGAGGGTTCCCTTTATGAAAGGCTAGCTTAAAGTCAACAGCCCACAGTTGCTCAAATCTGTGTTTTGGTTTCCTTGCCACCACCACCACTTCCCCACCCGGGAGAATTACAGCTAAGTGGTGTTTTGACTGTGCCCCCAGGGGAGTGTTGGGTAAGATGAAAAACATGCTAGGTCACCAATAAATGGTTTCTGGAAAAGGGACATTTCAGGAAAATTCAACAAAGTGTAGAAAAGCCTTAGCTTGCAGTGTGTTGTTGCAGACTTTGAAGGATGACTTTCCTCCCTACTTGGACAAACACCAAGCAGGAAGCTCTGAAGAGGAAAAAAAAAATTCTGTCCAAGCCTCAGGAGAGAATGGCAAATGGTGATAGTCATTGTTACTTCATTTCCCATTTAAACAAAATTAAGGTAGATAGGTATTTAACCCTTTCTAATTGATCTCATCATTTTCAGAATTCTACAGCAAGGATCTGACGATTGTAGAAAATCTCCTGAGCATGAGAACCCAATCTTTCAGTTATTTCAAAGCTCAGCTAAATCCCAAAGTGCCCAGGCCACATTGTGCAGGTTAATTGCTCTCCTTGGGATCTCTCCAAATGGAGGGGAGCACTGGAAAGCATAGCTTGCTCAGAGTGTTTTGTAAATATCTCCCGCAGTTTGAAAGCCGTACTTTTCCTATGTGGACCTTGGGAGTTTTGATTTGGCAAATCCTGTTGTGATCTTCCTATTTTGCTTTTCCTCTGCTCCAAGTCCAACACTCAGATGTCTAGTGATTACTGCTGCTGTACTATCCCACAGCAATGTCGACCCAGATTTATTAGCTGAGCTTGCTGCTGGCTGCCGCCATAGCAACCCAGTGGAAATATCATAAGATTTTCCCCAGGAGCCCACACTGAGCAAAAGCACGTTGCTACTTCTTTCATGTTTAACATCTGTTTACCCCAAGGGGACCCAAACAGAATTCAGAAAATATTTTTCATCTTGGAACAGAAATAATCAACCAGGTCAAATGCTGAGCCTTCTTTCTTTAGACACCTGACTGATGGCCTCTCGTTCTAATGAATGATTTATGTCATTCACCTTGAATAAGTCACAGTGTTATCTCAATTTTTATTTTAGCTCCTAAAATTGGCATTGCCAGGATGAGTGTATTTTTATAATAGGTAGGAATTCAGTGGGCAATAATATATGTGACTAAATAATTTCTTCTTAAGTTTTCAAAAATAATTTAAAACTTCAAAATCTCCTCAGGGAGCTAAGTAGCCTAGAGCACAGATTTCCCTCATCTTCTAAGAGTCCTTTCAGGTTTTAAAACTTATGAATATGTGAATATATATTATAGTAGGCCCACAGGAGATTCTGAACTATTATTCTCCTTGTAGGATGAAAAAAAAATCAGTTACACACTGCCAAGGTGGTGTGGATTCTACACGTAAAGCCACAGACTGGCCTGTTCTGTCGCTGTGTGATAATGCCTTGCATATGACGGGAACTAAAGAACTACTTCCTGACTCTTGGAAACTTAGCATTTTCTAATCACGAGTTTTGTAATTATATAAACTACATATAGTAGGATTTTCAAATAGGTCATTTTATAGCAATACAGTTTATAGCTTATAAAACTATAATATGCGTAGAAGGAATGCATTCTTTTTATTTGCTGGTGGGATGAGATCTGTCATTGTTGTTGGTTTCACAGGGTCTCCAGGCTTCATATATATGTGTATGGTTTTATACAAGATTACTAGAGTACTATTTTCTATTCCATTATAGAAGTCAAATATTAGCATAGTGAAAAACCATAAAGTTTCTTTTGAAGAATATTCCAAATCAGACAAGCAGACAGAACATCAAAAACCTTACTTTCCTTGCCCTTATCCATGCTAGTTAGGCTTAGCATCTTTTCTGCTAAGGACAGTCTTTTGTCTAGTTGTATTCAAACCAGGTGATGTCTTTGTTCCAACAGGAAGAAAAAGGGCATCCTTACTCTTCCTGGCTTTCCAAGAACAGCTGCATATCCTTCTTAATAGTCTCTACCAACTTTCCCACAATTTTTTAAATGCTCTCTGAAACTTGGTGCTTGTTTCACATTTCTGATTCCTGACTTCCCTCAAGCTAATGAACCACTCAGGCTCTGCCAGCCTGGTCTTTCCCTGGATACTCGTCATCATCATCATCATCATCATCATCATCATCATCATCACCACCACCACCACCACCACCACCACCACCACCATCACATTTAGTGCTATATGTCAGCTAAGCATCATGCTTATGGGGATTATCTCATTTAAAGCTTGGAAAAACTCTATGAGGCAAGGGCTGTTATTCAGTGCTTTAGCATATTAAGAAATGAATGGTAGAGGAGAACTTGAACCCAGGCAATCTCTCAGATGCCATTTTCCATCTCTGCCCAACTCCTGCCCAGATAGAGAACTGAGTTATGAGCCGCTTGGGTTAGGGCCAGGCTCTCCACCCACAGGGTGTTGTTAGCAATCTAAGGAGGGCACAGGCCAGCTGCATGGAATGATGCTGCCTTCCAAAAATTTTCTCTCAATTCTCCTAGTTGCAAGAGGCTTTATTCATTTCCTTTGTGCTCAGAATTAGCTTTTTATTTTTTTATTCACACAAAATGCCAGAGACATCCCAGATTGCATTCATTACGGGCTACCATGCTTCTTGTTGCTTTGTTTCTAAGACGTGTTTTGGCTTGGCTTTGGCTGCTTTTATGTGAAGTCATCTTAAAAAGTCAAGAGCCACAGAAAAAAAGTATAAAAAAATGACAAACATTGCAAACATTCATTTTATACCCCCACAATCTTTACTTTCCAATTTCTGCTAGTTGAAAACAACAAATGAGAGATCTCAGAAAATACAGGATATGTAGAACTACAATTCCCTATAAACAAAAGCAAATACATTCTTAAATCCTTACTCCAAACAAACCAGATACTATTAAAAAGACTTGGAGAGTGTTTTGTTGCAGTATGGAGCCTACAAAAACCTAATACATGCAAATGAATGGATAATGTGAGAATCAAGTACCTGACTTATTTCTGTTCTTTTTATTATTATTGTTATTGTTGCTGATGCTGTTGTTGTTTTTGGTGCTGGGGATGGAACTCAGGCCCTTGAACTTGTGAGGCAGGTGGTGGAACCACTGAGCTAAATCCCTGGCCCTTATTTCTGTTCTTTACCATGTAAATCAAAAGAATAGAAAAAAGACTAAAATGTAGACCCATTTAAGAACTTTGTGGTAGCTTTTAACAGGTGATAGTTTCCAGTAAATGTCTCCGGCCGCCCAAATATTGATACCACAGAGCAACTGAACATGTCTCTGAGCTTTCCTGCCCCATGGAGAAAATCAAGGCAAGATCAGAGATCAACATCGACTTGTGGTTGCGAGGGTATGAGTATTGTTAGCTAAGAGGAGCCTCTCATCAAAAAATAAGAAGATACAAAGCGAAAGTTGTGTCTTTATGGGAAATGAGAGCTTCAGCTCCTAAAATGCTGCTCTGAGTTCCGAGTGGCAGAAACAGGAAGGAAGAGTGAGCAACACATTCTCTGTGTTACATTTTCCCCTTGAGGAAACCATGAGACTGGGCATGTGATGAGCCTAGTCTGCTCCGATCTCATGTTCTCCTCTGGAAATCTGGAACTAACTGGGTTTTTCTCTAAGGAGAAGACTGTCTGACACGGAAAAAATGACTAGCTACTCAGATACAAGGGCCAGATGACAGACATCTGGCCGGATTGTGCCTAGCTGTAGTGTGAGCGCTTGGAGAGTAGTAGGTCTTCAGTGAGTATTTGCTGAACAAGTGAATGTGCAAGGCAGAGCCAAATAATTTGAGAGCGGCCTGAGAAATATTTAGGCTTTTTTTTTTTCTTCCACCAAAAACAGTGATGACAAAAAGATGATGAGAAGAGGAGGAATACAGAACAGGAGCAGTACAAGAGGTTATTCTTCCTCTGCTATGGCAACCAAGTTATTTTGTTTACATCCACTTAACATTTGCAGTTTCCTTATAGAAAAAAAAAAAAGCCAGAAGACCTCAGTAAAACATTCATGTGCTTTTGTGTATGTGTGCATATGTGTGGGAGGGGGGGCTGCTCTGATTCATGTTGGCTATCAAATCAGACTCTAAATCCATGACTGTGGTTGACTTGAGCTCTTCCTCAGCTCTGTTGAATGACTTCCTTATTTCTTCTGATTCAGCAGCAATTAGAATTGTAGAAAGCAGGATCAGCTCATAAACAACATAGCCCATCCCTATTTAATCACACAGTCTAGTGACATTAAGAGAAAGGTAATCAGGGAAGGTCACACCCCACTCCAGAAATCTCGGGATGTCTAAATTGGGAGTTGGTGGCCATGTAAACAAATTCAAATTACCTTCCAGCAAAAACCACAAATTACTTCTTTGAAATGGTTTTGGCTAGAGAATGTGGATCCAGATCAAATCAAAAGCCACAGGAACACTGAAATAGCTGAAACAGATACATAGTCATTACAGGAAGCTTATGAAGGCTCAAAGGAGTTTTTAAAAAAGAAAAGGAAAAGCTGTATAGCCAGAGAAGCTGGTGGTATTGCCCATCCCTACTGGAAATGTTGATGACATCCTGTAAAGAGGAAGAAGAAGGAGTTAAAGTTGCCAACCAAGCAGCCTAGACAGTGAGAAGTCAGGAAACAGGAGTACTGATGGAAATGGAGCTGTAAATTGGGAAGAGGACAAGGCCCCAAAGACACAAAGCTAAGACGCCAAAAGAGGACTCAAAACAGCGAGGGACCCAGAAGGAATTATGGATTAAATAAGCATTTACAAATGATAACAAATTTTCAGTTTCCCTATAAAATGACCCAGAATAGTTTTCATCCTATTGTGATCATTCTGGGAATATTCAGTTGTACTAGAATTCCATGGGATCAACAATTTTTTTAAATAAATGAAATTTCAATTTTTGGAGAATTCTGTTGTTCGTACATAAAGTCTGTCTCATAGGGTTTTGGTTAATAGTAACAGGCAATGTTTAGTACATCGTCCATGATACTTTTTGGATGATATAACTTAATCCTGTAATTAAAGGGTCAAGAGACTAGGGAAAAATAGTCTTTGACGATGAATTTAGCACCTTTCACTCCACACAGAGCCTATGTTTTAAGACCACCCTTTCATCTGACCTCCCAACTTATCCTGCTGTGTGATTACCCTGTGTTTTGCTAAATATACACTAACTCACTTCTGCTTACATCTGTGCCATGCACCAGAATCATTATTTTCCTTTGCTAATCTTTAAAGAAAGTGAGAGTGGGAGCAAAACACTTGGGATTAAGGAACTAAAGGAAATAAAGAGGAGTCTAGAGCCAATAAGCCCTTTCGTGGTAGAACATTGAAGCCAGGTGGGTTATAGAGGACAGCACTCAACTTCCTCAGGAGGGGGCATGAACTTCCAGACCCCAAGTCAGTCTTTCTAAGAGCATTTGAGCAAGAGAATGACAAAATCTGTTCAACAGATGAGAAATGACCAGTAAGTTAATTTTCTTACATTTAATAAATGTTTTTAGGGTGGGAATTGCTGAGTTGATAGTCTAAGTATTACTGTTAAACTAACAACAATTTTGTGTGGTTAAATGATTCATCTAAGGTCACGTGATACACCTTTTAAATTACTCCAAACCTTATTTTTTTGGTTGAATATAAGCTAATACTACTTAGATATACTTTTTGTTTGTCTTTTCTGTGCTGGGGATTGAACCCAGGGGCTTACACATGCTGGACAAGTGTTCTACCACCTGAGCTGCATCCCATCTAGCTGGAGACCTCCTCTCTGCCTCCCTCCTTTCTGCTACTGGGGATTGAACCCAGGTTGCTCTACCATGATCTACATCTGTAGCGCTTTTACAATTTTTTATTTTAAGACAGTCTTGCTAAATTATCCAGGTAATACTTAAATTTGCAGTCCTCCTGCCTCAGTTTCCCTATGGCTGGGATTATAGGTGTGTGCCACTATACCCAAATGAGATGTCATTTCTACAGAAACAAGAATTTTGCTTCAGAGCCTAGCATTCATTTCTTACGTGGATGCCAACCTGGGACACTTTCCAAAGAGCCAAGACAACCTTGGATGTTGCACTGCTCTTTCATCTGCCCTTGGTGGGCTGTGGTCCTTGGGTTCAGGAATGAGCCCCTCTGGCATGTTGGCTTGGAGTTATTTAAGGTCTTAAGAAGGCAAATTCTAAATACTCAGAAAGGACCCCATCACACTCAAGGGGGTGAGGTCAATACAAAACACAAGAGGATGTCATGCAAGGCACAGTCATAATAAGAGGTATTCTAGGTCAGATGAAGAGTCACATGCTGTGGCCACAGCTGAAGGACGATCTTTCTGGTGAGGAAAATTGAGCAGCCCCTTATTTGATGCTGACATTGAAATCAGTATACATTGTAACAAGTATGTCTGGGCTGAGGACACTGGAGGCCTGGGGAGCTGATAGTTTAGTTGCATGCAGAGTATGTCTAGTTTAGATGCCTGACTTAACTTGAGTTGAATCCATGGTGTCCAGATATACTCATATGATAAAAATGTCTGAATATCATGTTGTTCTTTATAGAATAAAACAAAATATAAGTATTTAAACTGTTTTTTAAAAAGGTTCAGATACTAGATACTAGTGTGTGCTATTATTAAAAATGGTAAAGGAAAACTTATTATTTATTTATTTAGCGGTGCTAGGGATTATACCCAGGGCCTCTTACATGCTAGCTCTACCACTGAGCTACACCGCTAGCCCAGTAGTAATATTTTTAGAACCAAAGATACATAAAAAATTTTTTAAAAACTTGTACTTGTGGACACTGCATCCATGAACTTTCCCTTTTTTTCTCAATGTGTTGTCTGGAAGGAACAGCTAGCTTACGGTCTCGCACCCATTCTCCCCTTCCTTTTTAACAGAACCCTGAGCTTTAGCTGGGGCAGTGTTGCTCCAGACAACAGCTCTAGTTCCCAGCCTCCCTTGCGGCCAAGTGAGGCCACATCACTAGTTTCTGTCAAAGATAAGAAAGCACAACTCCTAGCCAGGACTTGTGAATAGGCACCTGAAGTGGAGTTTGCTCAGCTCAGAGTGAATCCTTTTGCTCTTCCAACATTTGGCGCATGAGGCAGATGTGATAGCAGCCTGCGGTGGTCATAAGAATAAAAGCTACAGGTTAAGAAAATGGGAACAGGGCCGGGAATTTAGCTCAGTGGTTCCACCCCCTGTCTCGCAAGTGCAAGGACCTGAGTTCGATCCCCAGTACCCCCCCAAAAACAAGAAAATGGGAACAGAGATAGCGTGGGGCCCACATGACATCATGCTGTGCCCTTAGCTGCATTTCATCTCTCCAGATTCCTTCCATCTGAGAAACAAAAACTTGAACTTGTAGCTTGTGTTAGGGATTAATAGTTCATATTTATGTGCAGCAAAATCCAACTGTTAGGTTAATAACAAACTTCTCCATCCTTATTACTGGATTTCAGAATCTAACTGTGAAAACAAGTGATAATATATACAAGAATATAGTTTGAAAATCACAGGTTTGGTTATTATCTGTTGATTTGTTTCCTAAAATCTATAAAGACAATTATTCAAAATAACTTCTGTTTTTACCTCTGGAAATCTTGTTTTTGCTAACAAACGAAAAGTAGCAAAATAGCCCCATATTTCTTTAGTTCCTGGACCCATTCTCCCCGTTATTCTCCACCAAACATCCAATAGTGGTGTAAGCTCCACTGTGATCAAATCATCCTTTTCTGCATATTTACCGAATACTTCAGGTTCATGCAGCATAGCCATGATTTTCCTACTAGGCCCATGAAGTAAGTGAGACACACAATTATTTCCATTTCTAGCAAAGTAGAAACGGAGATTTCATCCTCACTCCCTCACTTGGAGGTAGATGGGACTATTATTCCACCCATACACATGAAGCAGAACCCTGAAATGCCCATATCATCTGCTCCACTGTCTTGGATACAAGTTGGCATTGGATAAATACTTGTTAGCTGTTTGGATGGGGGCCAGGGCAAGTGAATGAATAAGGCAAATGGAAGCATCAGTCACAACAGTTTTCCTCACTCCTATTCTAATTCCTTTTCCATTATCCGTGTCATCTGTTCCCAGAAATGCATCCTCCAATGTGCTGAGCTGTCCCTCTGGGTGTTCGGTTGGTGAAAGGCAGCATTAGACGGTCATCAGTTGTGAACCTCAGCTGATGCCCTTGAAGAACAACTCTGCACACAGCACAAAAGGGGTTGCTCTCGCTGGCAGCTCTCCCCATCCTCATGCGGTTATGCTGTGCTAACAGCTATTATCTTTGACAAGTGACTGTGCGGGCAACACAAGAGTCCCTTAAACAAAGTCCTTCACACAGCCAGTGAGGAGCCCCATGGCTGGCACCGCCCCCCACCCTCACATGGCTGGAATACATTGTTTCACTTGGGAAAATGCTTCAGGAGGCTCTGTGCTGTGGCACTTGTGTTTTAAAAACAATAAAAGCTTGAACTAGAAAACAACCCTAACATTCAGAGCATTTTCTTTCCTCTGAAAGAACCAACAAATGAGCAAACATCAGAAAAATTTGAAACATCATTTTGATTCGATGCAAAGAATGAAGGTAAAATGAATGAACATTTGATGCAGACCGCTGAGATACATATTAAAAGATTTCTCCTAAGTCATCTAATTTGTCAAGACATAAGGGAAAATCTAGGTCCTGTACTAGTCAGTTAGCTGATAGGTGAAATTCTAAGCCTGCTATTTACTAGCTGTGCAACTTGGGAGATTATTTATTTATGCTGAGCCTTAATTTAATATATTTATAACTGAAATAATATTTTGACTTTCAGAGTTGCTGAATATTTACACATGATCTTAGCCAAAAGGCCGAGAAGCAACGTTGTTGTTGAGTATTTAAATTAGTTATTGTGAAGCGCAATACAGAAGTCACTCCATTTCACATTGATTTGATTTCTTCCCCTACAATATCATCTCTGTTTTCAGAACCTTCTGTCACATTTTGTAAGCGGAAGCTCTGAAAAGTAGTATATAATATTTTCAAGGTATTTTAGTTTGCTTTAATATAGGGAAGTTTAAAAACTCCTGTAACATGTAAAATTTACAAAATTACCTAAGAGGATCTAGGAGGCACTTGGACTGCTTTATTTTACCTGCAGTAATTCCTCTTCTTTGGCCCAAGTTCTGAAACAGGAATTAGAATATTTAATGGAGACATTTTGGTACCTATAATTTTGTCATGATTCTGACCCAAAAGTCCTTCCTTCTGCTTCTTCATAGTTTATTCAGCAAGCAGTTATTTATTTAAATGATACATAAAAATTATATATGTTAATGGGTTATAATCTGACATTTCAACTCAAGTATACACTGTATAATGTTGAAGTTAGGTTAAATATATCTATGGAAACATGTGTCATTTATTTATGTGAAAACATCCCAAAGCCTCTCTTCTAGCTTTTTGAAAATACGTAGTGCATCATCACTATCCATAGTCAGCTCTACCACTTGGTGGAATATCAGCATTTCTTTCTCCTATCTAACCACAGCTTAGTATCTATTGATCAACTTTAGCAGCTAGGTGCTGAGGATACAGCAATAGCTTCACAAATAAAAAATATTCTCTATTAATAAGAGAGACAGACAATAAGTCAAATAAACATGGCCTCTTGGAAAGTAAAAAGAATAATGGAGACAAATGAAGTCGAGATACGGGGTGTTGGGCCAGAAGTTTGTAATAAAATATGGTGGTCAGAAGGTTCTCACAGAAGTATGAGCCATGCAGAAATCTGGAAGAGTGGAGGTCATGAGATGTACATAGATCCAAAGTGTTGCACAGAAAAGCAAGCTAGCCACACCAGTGTGGCCAAATCAGAGACAACCACAGAGATGAGAGAGGCGTTGGGGAGGGGCCGATCATGTGTGGCCGTTATGAAGACTTCATCTTGCTGTAAGTGAAGGAGAAACCTTTGTGGGTTGGAGCAGAGAAGTGATATTATCTTACTTATATCTTAGCGGGAACATTCTAGGGAGTCTGCTGTGAGATAGGCTGAAAAGCAATGAGCTCAGAAAAGAGATTATTGCAATTATCCAGTGAGACATGATACAAATATTTGCAGATAGTTTGGATATGACAGGGAGAAGTCAAAATGTACTCCAAGTTCTTTGGCATGACAAAGTAAAAAGGTGGCGTTGCCTTTACTTTATGTGCAGAAGACTACAGGAAGAATAGGCTTGGACAGATCACCTGTTTGGTTTTAGACATCCTAAATTCAAGATGATTGTTAGACACCCTACAGAGATTTCATGTAGGTAATGGGACAGCAAGTCAAAGATACAGGAGAAGTCTAGGCTGGAGATATAAATGCTGCATTGAGAGATTAGAAGGCAGGCGCATGCATGTGAGGAGCAGGCAGGGGGTAAGATGTTGCAGAGGGAGCTCCTGGAAAGTACCTTCCACTTGTTTCAATTTTCCCAGTGGAATGAGAAGTGAGGATATCAGGTGACACTTCCTATTTAAGGTTGAAAAAGAATGACAAAGCTGGGATGCAGAGACTGCAAGCCCAGAGCCTGTTCCCTCAGTGCCCTCTCTGGATGTTCAGCTGCTATCCCAGTTCCCAATTTTCCCCACTTCTGTCCTGGTGGTGTGCACAGACCACACAACCATACATCATGGTCTTTGCCTACAGAGTGCTCGGTTTCAAGGCTCACAGAACCTGCTCCTTGAAACCACTTGAAAGCAAGGTGCCTGGGAAAAGTGGGGGAACCACTGGGTCCAACAACTTCCAAACCCTCAGGTGAGAAAGATGAGCAGGCACAGGTGAGCACTGCCTGGGTGGAGTCCTGGGCAGAGCACAGAAGCTGGAGGGACAGCAGGTGGAGGGTGTGGACACAGGCTACCGAGGAATGATGTGGACTCCCTGGCTCACATCCACAAAGTGAGTCAGAGAGATTTGTTGGATGTTTGGTCTCCCAAATACGCTGTTTACGCAGTGTGCTGTATCTGTTCAGAGCTTTAAAAAGATTAGAGTCCCCTTTGACTCATAA
This sequence comes from Fukomys damarensis, assembly GCF_012274545.1. Classification (NCBI taxonomy): domain Eukaryota; kingdom Metazoa; phylum Chordata; class Mammalia; order Rodentia; family Bathyergidae; genus Fukomys; species Fukomys damarensis. The sequence goes on from NW_022900944.1 coordinate 20,850,615, forward strand.
TTCTATTTTTTGGCATGAATCCTAGAGAAACAATTTAAGTTGAGGTGAAATATTTATAGGTATGGATATTCATCACAGTGTTATTCATAATTTTAAGAATTATAAACAATCTAACTGCCCCAAGAAGGGAAGAGGTTGAATCAATTATCATATAAGACAAAGTATCATATAGCCATTAAAAACAATGTTCATAGCAATGCTTGATAACATGGGAAATGACTACAGTATAATATTAGATTTTAAAATCATCTTAAAGTATATACAATATACCCCCAATTTTTTTCTTTTGTGTGCAAAGAATATAAAATTAAAAGAAATATACCCAATAATTAATTATCTGTCGTGGCAGATGATTTTTTCCCTATATAGTCTTGTGTTTCCAAATTTTCCACTAGGAGTAGATATTTTTATTGTCACATTTTGAAATTTTTGATTGATAATTTTAAGTAAAAGTCAAAATAAGTGATTTCTGAGTTATCCCCAGTCCTCCTTGGGTTGCTCTGTCTGGCTGCGGATTTCTCTGCATATTTCAGAGGTGGGCTCTGTGAGACTGCCCAAGTACCTGGTACCTCGTTCTTAGAACAACTGGTCAAACCTGAGTGATGGGGCTAAAGATATCAAGTTGTTGAATAAGAGCTGAGCTGGTAGAAAACCCGTGACACTGGTATGACAGATGACAGAAGAGGGATGTCTTCAAGCCCCGGAGTCTTTCATCAGACTAGATTTCCCCCATCTGAGCTGGCAGCAGGCCCTGACACTCCCAGGACACCTAGGACTCACCACTTGTGCCTGGATTGTTTGTTCACAAATACTCCTGAATTCTTTGTAGCAGAATCATTTCCTGTTTAAATCTCTTCAGCTTTTCCTATTTGGCCCATGACTGACTGAGCATTATCTATGTCCTACAGTGCATGAAGTATTGGTAAAGCCATTAGTCATGTGTTAACCTGTCATGAAAAAAAAAGGCAAAATAATTGAGAGCTACAGTTTGTCCCTGATTTGGGAGTAACTAATAGTTGTAGCAGATAGTGTACCTTCCCCAGTCAGCTTCTCTGTATCTATAATCCCATCCTAGCTTCTCTCTGGGAGGCTGGTTTCCTACCCTCCTGCTTCTTTAAGGTTGTGAACCACCCTGGCCTCCCAGCTCTTGGCAAGCAACAGATTGACTTCATATTACTCAGCACTTTGCTTCTTACTGAAATGCTTGGCTCTGTACAACCGGTTTGTAAAGTCTGTTTTAATAAACCTCTTTTTTTTTTTCTCTTGTAAGAGTAAATACAACACAAGCTAACCTCTAAGTGAAATATGTGCTCACATACCTGCAGAAAACATTTGGAAAATTATATAGGTATTTATTTCTCCTATAGTTGAAGTGTCCATAACAAGTATTAGACATAGCTAATTCATAAATATAATTTATATGATCTACTCTTGGTAATGACTACAAATGATCTGGAGTAAGTATCATCAGAGGGGGAAATCAGCAGCTGTTTCCTTGTTTGCTATGTACTCCTGCCTAACAGAGGTAAGGGGGTCTGAAGCCCTGGATGACTGGGGCAAGGTACAAAGAACAGGGAGTATGTTTTAAAAAATTTTTTATTAGTGTGTTTGTAGTACATAATGATTACATTCATTGGAGGGAGTTGGTGCATGTACATAGCACATTGTCCTTCTTTTTACTTTCCCTCTTCTTCCTCCTCCATTTCTGGATCCCCGCCCTTTGCAAAAGATCTGTCTCCCTGTTTTCCTATCATCTTTTATTTTGTAGATTGTTTTTTCTTATAACTGAACCCAGGGCCTCCTGCATGTTGGGCAAATACTGTCACTGAGTCATGTCCCCGGGCCTGTTTTTGTAGGTTTGGATCTACCTCTTTTTAATATGCTATTAACACTTTTATCAGTGTATGCTTGTGATACATAATCATTGCATTCATCACGAGAAATAGGAGCATATACCTGTCACATCTTGATTATTTTCACTCCCCCTTCTCCCCTGCCCACCTCTCTCCCCCAATCCCCAGATTCCCTTCCTGTCTCCACAGAGTGTACCTTCCTGTTTCCTACCATCTCTTTTTTATTTTGCTCTTCAAATTATTTATTCTTTGGGACTCTCATATTGCAGAAACCATAAGATATTTGACCTTCTGTGTCTGATTTATTTCACTTAGTATTAGAGTCTTTAGATGCATATTTTTCTTTAAGCTAATGAGAGCTAATGTATCTATGGTTATGAAAACACATTTATTATTAAAATCAATAGAGAAAGAAACCTTGGTCTACTATGCATCTATCATTTTCTTTTACAATTTAAGTATTTTAAAATCTTGATTTTTAAGGTTAAATTTGATTTAACTTTAATAGGAGATACATCCATAACGAAGAAAATCTGAAAGGCACATAATTAGTACTTTCACAACAAAAGGTTTGGGGCCCACCACTATGTGCCACCCATTCTGGTTCTTTTTTTTTTTTTTTTTTTTTT
>NW_022900944.1:20853601-20869022 GCF_012274545.1 Fukomys damarensis
TTCTGGTTTTTTTTTTTTTTTTTTTTTTTGTACCAGTGATAGAACTCAGGTCCTTGCACTTGCAAGTCAGGTAATGGAAGCACTGAGCTAAATCCCAGCCCTCTTGCTCAATTTAAACAGGGTCACTTGAGGTTTTAAATGTATTTTTTTGACAATTTGAATGGGCTCTAGAGCTAAACATTAGCTGTAGTTAATTTTCAAATGATGATAGAATAGGAAATATATCTCTCTGTGTAGTTTTCCGGAATAATTTTTCCTGGTAAAAGAATTAAAGATAATTTTCAAACCCATTTTGTTGGACTCTGAGTGACAGCATGCGCACATCATAATGCTGTCATCCCTCTTTTACTCTCATTCTCTGCTTGGTTCCCTGAAGACATTTAAAGTAACAGCAAACTCCCAGGTGACATTTATTGCACTGGGCTAGGTGGAAAACAATATTACCTATTTTATCTTTTCAACAAATTAAAAACACTCCACAATAGGAGGTGCTACACGTGGTAAGTGGCCACATTTAAAGTATTAAAATATGCATTTTGCTCTGTTTTTCTCTATACAGAGTCAAGTATTTTTCCAAGCCTGTTCCAGGCATGAGAATTTTGTCAGTGGCCTCACTTATTCAACAACAGTGATTGAAAATACAGTGAACCATGTCAGCCAGCGGCAGGAGTGATTTGGCTTGGTGTGGTTGACAGCAGTGTGTCTCTCGCTGTCAGATGTACTGAGTGTGGCCCCCTGGGGATCTGGAAGCAGCAGGGCACATTGCTATGAGCCCTGGGCATCTGATTTGTTGGGTCCTGTTGTCTTCTCAGGACAAAAAGCAGAGGGAGAGAAGTCAGATTTTCCAGGTCCTCACAGACTGTGTGATATGCACTCTTATTTTCCCAAAATAGAAATAAAAATTTTATAAAGAATAAACTTAGTAATATTCCTTGCAAAATAAACAAATACATGAACAATATAGGAAAGTGTAAAGTATAAATTTGTATTTTCATTCACTTGATTGAAAAGTAAATCAAAACTTTCTATGAGTTTAAGCAACCATTTAGCTTATGTTATTTAATTTTTAACTAATAGTTCATTCATTTGTTTTTCTTTTGGAATTGGTGGTATTGGAGGTTGAACCCAGGGAATGCTTGGCAAGTGCTTTTCGACCAAGCTGCATCCCTAGCCCTGGTCTCAGTTTTTGAGAGTCTCACTCAGTTGCATAGGCTGGCTTTAAACTTTCAATCCTCCTGCCTCAGCCTCCAAAGTAGCTGGAATTACCAATATCTGTCACTACGATTGGCTTAGGCAAAGGCTATATGCAGTGAAGATATTAAACCTTTGCCAGATATTCCATTTTTCTTCTGGTTTGCAATTTCCATTTTTACTTTATGATAGTCTTTCTCACATAGAAATCTTAAGGTTTCAATTTTTTATTTTCAATACTATACTCTTGCCTTTCCCCTTTTTTACTTGTTTATGTTTGCAGCAACACATAATAAACACATCCATTGTGGGGACTTGGTCCATATACATACATCTGGATCCTTTTTACTTCCCCTTGTCCCCTTCTCCCAAAAGACAGGAGACACTGAAGATCCATGATGATGAAGCTGGGACTAGAAGGAAGACCAAAACCACAGAATTTACCATGATTGGCAGAGGATGGGAAGAGAGAAGAGGGGCTATGGGAGTGTGTGACTTCACCATCCCTCCGAGCCCTGGGTTTGATGCAGGGTTCAGACTTGCTGTGTCTTAATCCTTGCTGTCCAGTTGGGCCTTAGAAAGAACTGCTTGTACCTCATGTTCCTGACTTGTAAAAAGCAGAAATTTTTACTATTGGATGTAAGATTGTTTCGACAGTTTGGTGATGTGCAAGCTGTCAATATGGTATTCATTCTTGTTTTCTCCTGTCTGGTAGGGTCCATGAAGAAATGTTGAATTGGTTTCTGGGTGGATGTGAATGAAACTAGACTAGAGGAGAGAGAGAACTTGAACCTGGGGCCCCAAAACTGCATGTGAGGTGGATTACACGGCTGAGAACTCTGAGCAGGCTGTAGAGGTTAACTGGCGAGGTGCTCTGAGGAGTAGCTATGAAGGATGAGTAAGACTGTGTAAAAATATTCATGGTGGGGGCAAAGAGAAAATCTGGAGAGGACAAGAAAGAACTGACTTGAATTTCTGGTGGGACCATTTTAAGGAAAAAGAAGAAAGTGGAGCTAATATTAGGGCAAAAACTATCTCCTCGTGTAAAAATGGGCAACTGTCAGTTAACTGTGTAACTATACTTGTGGAGAAAGATCTGTTATAACTATACTTACCACTGTAATACAAATTCATCAGAGCAAGGTGATCTTGGAAAGCCCTGCCAAACTTCCTGCTCCCACTTCACTGCTCCTTAGCTCCTGTAATTATGTTTAGATTGATGGCTGTTTCCCCAGTGATTACAGCTGCTGTTCCGCCTGCCCCATAGAAACATGAAGGTACAAAAATGAGAGTAAACTTCTGTTTGATGTTTTTGAGGTGATTTGAAGCCACCAGCAATAAAGCTGACCTTGCTCTGACTTAGTGTGGTTCAAGGTCTGTCTGGAGACCCCCAAGTGGTCATGCTTCAAATGTATCTCAGCCACTGTGTCAAAGAAAACGAAACTCAAGTCACAGTAAAACAACAGAAACAAACTTCTGATAGTTGGTACTGAAATCAAAATGAAAAAGATACAATGTACATCAGCTGGGCCTCGGGGTGCACACCTGTAACCCCAGCACTCAGGCAGCTGAGGTAGGAGGATTGCTATGCAGTCAAGTCTAGCCTGGCCTACATAGTGAGTTCAAAGACAGATTGGACTACACAGTGAGACCCTGTGTCAAAAAACAAAAACAAAGAAACGAACCTCAGCCCTTTCAGATTGGCTGAAATGCAAAAGATTGATAATACTACAGGTTTTGTGAAACAGAAATTAAAATTTTTATTAGGCAGTAATGACAGCAGCCCCTAAATGGAATCTGCAAACCCAAAATTGAGTCTTCTGAGTCATGACCCTCCAGAAGTCTTAGAAAAACACCTGCCGGGTGTCCTTTGGCTATCTGGAACCTCCCCAGGCCCACAGGTACATGGGTCCTGTGTGGGCACTGTGTGAACACTGAACAGGTTGGACCCTAAAACATATGTAGTTTCCTATAGGGTAGAGGTTGCGTTGCTTACACATGTGCTTGAGCTCCCTTCTAAACTCCTTAAAAACTCTTCAGAATCCTCTCCCAGATAGCAGGAGCTTTACTCCCTTGCCTTTATATCTTTTAAATAAATTTGTTTGCACCTACCTCCTTCATCTATGGTTCCATTCTTCACCACCGTGGAACACAACTCTTGCATTTGAATAACAATAGTATTATTAGCAAAGGTATGGAGCAAAGGAGCTGTTGGTAACAGTACAGTGGGTAACTGAACTTTGGAAAACCAATTGGTGATATCAACTCAGTCTGAATCTTCATAAAGCACCAGAACATAGCAATTCTACTCCCAGGACTTTCTGGGCCAGAAATTATGCACTTCCTCACCAAAAGGCTTTCATGTTAATAATCTTATACCCTCCCACTGGAAACTACCCAAGTGCCCATCTGCTGTATGGTGGACAGACACACCACAGTCTGTCTTCAGCAAAAGGCTCTATAGCAATGAGGATGAGAAAATCACTACAACAAAACCTGGCAAAAGTGACGGATACACTAGAACCAGGGCACAGTTCTGTATGATTCCACTTATATTCAGAATTCAAAATCAGACAAGATCAATTTCAATGTTAGGAGGCAAGATAAAGCTATTGTTGAGGGTGATTGCTGACCAAAGAAAAGAGGGGGCAAGTGAAGGGTGGGATCAGCTAGTTTTGGAGGGGCTAGAAGTGTTCTATTTTTTATTTTTTTTAGAAAAGCACTACGGTCAAGTCCAAGGCCTCGTATGTGTACCTCACTTGTGAGCTACATCCCACTCCTGTGTTCCTTTTTGATGTGGGCAGTGAATACATATGTAGTTTCAATTTGTAAAAATTCATTGACATGTATATTTAGTACTTGTACCTTTTTCTTTATACATTTAAATATTCAACAAATGTTAAAAGTATTTGCCCATGGCTGGGGACTGTGGCACTGCACCTGCCTTGCAAGCAAAAGGTCCTGAGTTCAGTCCCCAGTACTGGAAAAAAAAAATTCACCCATACTGGAGATTAACAGAAGTCTTTGAGAATATTTGTGCTCACTCACAGATAGCACAGCTGCTCATGGCCAGGTTTTTCTTGAGACAATGATTCTGAACTTAACTTTCTATATTTATGAAGAAAGGATAGTAGTGCCTGTTTCACAGTAGATGGTGCAGGTGAAAAAGCTTTGAAAATCATGAAATGTCATATAAATGCCTGGAGAAAAGCTTTTCTGACGCTCCAAATGCTTCCTTTCTATTGGCACAATAGCCTTGGTCTTTCCCTGCCCATAGCCCACTTTACCCCAAGAGGGCAAAACTGATGGATAAGTTTGGAAAATACAGTACATCTTTTTTAAATCTTTCCCTTCTAGAAGCCAGCCTATCTAGAATAAAAGGTTACTGAACCTCACAGTTTAAGTACATTCCCCAAATGTAGACAGATAAGTGACAGAGATAGAATTTGAACTCAGACCATGCTTTTAACCATACTGCTATTTGCTGGTCTAATAAGGCATAGAATACATAGAAATCACAACTGAGTTGTATGGGTCAGGTAAAAATGCAATAAGAACACAGAAAAAGGAATGATCCAAACAATGATCATTTGAGGGTGACTATGCAAGACCACCTACCATATAGGGGCCAATTCCTGCTAAGCTTTCTATATAAATGTCAGGAGCCAGAAGGGCCGGCATTACCACTTACTTCCTTCTCAGACACAGTCAGGAAGTGTTGGCAAAAACACAGCCAAACAGAGTTGAACTACTGTGTACTTGGGCCTCAGCACCTATCCATTTTCCCCAGTGGCAGAGCCCATTTTGGCTCTGCCATTTGGTGTTAGCCTTTAAACTCTTCCACCCTTTGCCTCATAAACTGTTCTGAGGTATGAGAAGGGACAAGAAGCAGGCTGTCAAGCACCTAAGGTGTGAGAATATGCAAAGAAATACTAACAGGACTTCATTAAGGAAAGTTTCAAAAAATGGAGGTACAATTTATATTCAAGAGAAATAATTCATCTCAAATGTCTAGTTAGATAGTTATACAGCCAGACAGCCACCACTCAAAACAAGATAGAGACCTCTTTCACCACCCCCCAAAATTATGCTGAATGACTTGCATGTGCATCTGACTTTTTTCACTCTATATAATATTTTAGATTCATCTATCTCACTGCGTTTACAAGCAGCCTGCTCCTTTTTATTGTGAGTGTTCCTTATAGATATATGACAATTTGTTTATCCATTCTTATTGATAGATGTTTAGGTTGCTTCCAGGTTTGGGTTATTATGAATAAAGATATTGTGAACATTCTTAATGAAAGTCTTTGCATGAACATATATTTTCATTACTCTAGGGTAAATATCTAAGATTAGAACTGTCAGGTCATAGGGTAAATGTATGTTTATTGTTAAGAGGAACTGCCAAACAATTCTCCAAAGGGTTGAACAACTTTACATTCCTACCATCAGTGTTACTGTGCACTCCCAAAGGAAAATTTTCTACAAAAGCCAAGCTGTGATGACATCTTAGTAAAGAATATTTATCATGGTGTCTAGGGTGGGAAAGATTTCTGTGGGAATCATTTAGAAGGAGGAAAAAACAGCTAACAGAGGGGAGTGGATTGGCACTCCCCAAATAGAGTTTACCAGGAAGCCAGCCCAAGGGGACCACGTGGGCAGTGGCTCCATAGCTAATCAAGGCTGTGTTCTCTGCTGATGACATTCATTCCACATGCCAAGCACTCTGTCTGTGATCCAAGAAATCTGGGCAACTTATTGTTTTTGCTCAAGTTGTACTTCATTGAAATTCTTTCTGGAGTGTCCCTTTTGGTCACAAGTTCCCTCTCTTGTCTGAGAGCCAAGATCTTGGAGCTGAGTACAGCAAGCCTTTATGAATCTGTGCCGCCTCCTTCACCTTCAGTTGCAGTATCAACACTGACTAACTCGACCCAGCTAGGGGTCAGCTTTCCCTCAGCTTCTACAAGTTGAGAGAAAGTTATTGTTTGTCTTTTGGCTTCTTTCCCCCAGTTACTTTTAGCAAAGTTTTTGGTTTGTTTTTTATGCTATTATATTCAAGGGAGGATAAGGCCTTTGGCACTGCTTTAAGATGATTTCATTTTGAGACAAAACCTTATTCTCGGAGGCTTTTTGTTGGGTTATCATGGCAGAGGCCAGAAATAGTGGGGAGTAGACCAAAGGAAAGAATGTTAACTTTCTCTGGGCATGCCTGTCCTAGCTCTGCCTTTTGATTCGATTCTATCAGTAAAGACTTTTGCTAATGTAGGTGACCAGCGGTGTTTATTCCTCTAACAATACAGTCGGCTAACTCTCACACAGTAACACAGTCTCACCTTAATGACTGCAAATAGATGATTCAGGGTCTCCAGATGCTCTAAAAGAAAGATTCTAAAGAACCCCTGGCTGGTTAACGAACTTAACTGGCTCATCCCTGAGCCAGTTCCATAGCTGGAGAAAAGAGTACTATGGTTTGTCTTGGAGCTGTCTATAGGAGGCGAGTTCCTCGCAGGACAGAAGGTGCAGAATGGAGACAAGGATGTGAGGCTGGTGTCTAGCATGGAACATGTGCACTGTGTTTCACTCTGCACATTTGTGGTTGCTACTCACCAGCCTCACATCACTACAATGCTTTTCTGATGAATTCTACTCATCAAATTTACTTGTCAATTGGGTGTGAGTACCTTATATTGCACCACACCAACGAGGGCTCTCTCAATCAAAAAACAAGCCCTATTCAGGTCTCATTGCTCTCATGAGTTTGGAATTATCCATTCATCTGGGTGATTGTTAGTTTTGTACCTGAATGCCATCTTGACTCTAAGATCTATGAATTCAGGATAATGCTGAGGTTGCAGAGTGGGTACTCAAAGATATCTACAGAATGAATGAATAAAAAGGACAATCTGTCAATGGGTTTTCTTAGTTTCTTGTCTTATGCTACCTTTTTGTAAATGAATATCTGGATAACTTTTGGACCCAGTTGTTAGAACCAGTAAAAACAACTTGTCCTTTTTTTTTTTCTTTCTTTCAGTGCAAAGGAATCAAACCCAGAGCCTCATGCATGCTAGGCAAGCACTCTACCACTGAGCTACATCCCTGGCCCTTTGCCTCAATGTGGCAGTCAGAAATTCAAGAATTGTGTAACCCTTAGAAGTTAAAAACTCATTGAATTAATTAGCCTCACCATTTCTTATTGAAGCAAAATATGTACTATCTGTATGAGACTAAGTTAATTAAACCATGATGAGCTAATAAAATCATGTGCTTTAACTTACATAGTGCTTTTGTGTGATTTCAGCCACACAAAGCAATTTTGGAAGTGGGGGGCGGGAGACAGACAGACTTACTCCAATCTCATTGTTAGTACCAGTGGTTCTACTGATTTCCAATCCCCAAATCAGAGCTCTCTGGCCAATGACAGCCTAGTATTTCCAGGCTGTAGATTGAGTTGAGGGATGACACAAGGCCCACAAGGGCCATTATAGTGCAGTAAAATCTTTGCCAAGGCTTTAGGACAGAGGCAGACCTCTCCATAACCCAAGATGATCTGAAGCTGGAACTGCTGCAGTCAGTGTGCTCCCATGTGGAACCTGCAGCCAGTGAAAGGCAGAGCTCAGAGAAGAAACCCAAACCCAGCAGTACATTCTGAGTCCTGAATCCTGCAGTGCCCGAAGCCCACACTATCCCTGGAATTTCAGTTAAACAATCCAATAAATGCTCCCCTCTTGAGCGATTAGGATTTTCTGTCATTATCATGCAGAAAGATCTTACCTAAAATATGCTATGTTCCACTACATTTTCTTGAGAGTGGGAGAAACAAGTGAAGTCACAGCTCTTCCATGAAGAAATTGAATCTGTGTGACTGTTAATCCTGAGACGTCATCTTACGAAACATCTAGCAGATTAGTGCCTGGGTGAGTCACTCGGGTGTGACTTGGGTATGACATCTTGTCCTTGCCTTGCTCCTGCTCCTCTCTGGCTCTGTCCCCCTGCTCTGTTTCCCAGCTGCCATGAACCAGCGGCTTTGTTCAGCCATGTCCTCCTGCCATGATGTTCCTGCTTTGGAGCCAGCCAGCCATGGAGTGAATCCCCTCAAACTGTGAACTAAATAAAACCTTTCCTCCTTTAAGTTGTGTCCAGCAACAGGAAAGCTTACTAATATGACACAGCAAAGAGACCGATGATGATAAAAACAAACTAAACTTTGAGTTGGTTCGCCAGGACTTAGAACCGCACCTTCCTCATCTGAAACACTGCATTTGGTGTTTAGTGGTGAGTGAGCACCTCCTTTCACCCCAACGACAGGCAGACTTGCTCCCTACTGCTGATCTCAGACACCACCAGCTGGCCGGCCTTCCAGAATCTTCCACAGTGAAGTTTTGTGTTCATTTGTTTCTCATTATTATACCAAATACCTAAACTTGGTTATTTTATAGAAAAAAAGGAGGTTTACATAGCTCACAGCTCTGGAGGACTGCAACAGCTTGGCTCTGGTGAGGACTTCTGGCATCGTGGTGGTGGGAGCGGGAGTGGTGGGAAGAGATCACATGGCCAGACAGACAGAGATTCAGGGGTCAGGCTGTTCTAACAACCAGCTTTCTAGCAAAGGCAAAGTTCCATGAGAAATACCTAAATCCCTTCCTGGAGTCACACCTACAGTGAGCTAAGCCCCGCCTGCTAGGCTCTGCCTCTTAAAGGTCCACACTCCTCCCAACCTCATGATGTTAAGTACCGAGCCTACAACAACCAAACTCTTGGGGACACATTCAACCCATATTCAAACCAAGGCAAGTTTGAAGCTCTAGATGGACATAGTACAGCTGAAATTCTCTTGAGCTATCTAAATCCATAGCCGTCTCCTCTCTGTCAAATGTCACTGGAAATTCATCCCTGTAAATACCTGCTAAGACTGTAATCTCAGAATGGAATTTTCAGGTACCATCTATTTGAAATAACATAGCTGCCCAACAGTTAAGCCTAAGTAATGACTCACTTTTCTGATTGCCAGCCTCAGAGAAACAAAAGCACAAAGAAAATCTTCTAGGAATTCTTTTAAAGTGAGAATAATTTCTTATATAGGATCATTTAGCTGGTAATAAGATTTCAGCACAAGATGTTTTCAGACTTTCATTTAAAAATTTGAGGCCTTTGCTATTCCTATGATTAATTTATCTCTGCTCTGGGTAGTGAATCTAGCAATTCATTACTTTTCCTTTGCCAAATGATGAACACCTCAGCTTTCCAGGAACTAACATTGCCTAATTGGAGTCATACCCCTAGTAGACAATGAGAACATAGTGAATGATAGTGATTTGGATTTTTTTTTTGTAACTGGTGCTTATATGAATTTAGATACATTATTAGATTTCATTGGTTGTTCTCAATAGGCTTTTAAAAGAGGAAAGTGATTAGAAAGCAGTTACCAACTAGCTTTCTTCATACGTGAAGTTGCATGAATCATGATGCTTGGACCATGTGTGAGTGAAGATGGAAGGAATATCATTGTAAAAGTTCAACAATAATAAAAGACAGGATTGCCCGTGTTAGTAATTTTTTTCTTAAATATTCCTGGAAAATAAGAAACACACACACACACACACACACACACACACACACACACAATACAAGTGGCTACGATACATAGCAGAAAACATCTTGGGCTCAGAATTAAGAAAGCTAAACTTTGGCCCTGTGTGGCTGTAAGCAAGCTACCTGTCTTTCCGTCTTTCTTCATGTATCAAGTGAGCTGCTGCATTCCTACTAATTAGGCAGAGCCCTCGCAAATGGAATTCTTGATTCAGTTCAATGTGCATAACCAAACTGACATGACCTAAACACATAGAGTTTATCACAAAGAACTTTGAAAGTGATCCCAGGAGCTAAAATGAATTGAACTGGGAGAAAAAGAGGTATTAATATACATCACACATGTATTCATTTACACACTTTGGAGGACTCAGTGAGCACCAGGTACAACTACAGGTGCTGAGGATACAGTAGTGAAAACCTCAGATTCTGTCTTCATAGGGCTTATTTTCTAGAAGAGAGGATACATAATGAGCAAATAAACACATAAAACAGAACATGACCCAAGGCGATACATTTTATTTTAAAAAAATAAAGCAGGAAGAGGGATGGGGTGTATATGATATTGCTTTTTCTGTATAGGATAGCTATGAATAATATGGCATTTGAAGAGAGATCTAAAGTGGATAAGTAAGTTAGGCTATTTTCTGCTTAGGAATAATAAGTGCAAAGGCCCTGAGGAGGGAATGTGTCTATCGAGCTCTGTGAATAGCAAAGAATCCTTTGGTGCCAATGCACAGTGAGCAGTGGAGGAAAGGTTGTTAGAAGGTGAGATCAGAGATAAGGAAAAATATCAAAAGATGCTGAAAGTGTACTTGAATATGAATTGCCCCTTGCAATTATTTTTCAATCTGTTGCTTCTAAAATTGGACAGGAACAATATACTCATTCAGTCTAATTATAGCTTTTCTGCCTTGGATGGGATCAGGATTTGACACTCACTGTCACTGCTGGCCAGAAGCCCAAGTTGTTCCTCTGAGGGTGAAGCAGCATTTCTCTTACTTTCCACAAGGCCTAACTTATTTGATACAAGTGCCTTCCATCCCTTCCTTTCCTCTCATGTGAAGCCCTGTTGTATCCCCACTACTACAAATAGCAGCTGTGTTGGGACAGTTACTTAGCATCTATTCCAACCTGTTCCTTCTGTGTGTTTCCCAGTGAGGTATAGACCAGAAATCTTTGTTCGGTGAATACATAAAATTAACATAAAATTGTTATTTCAATTAACATAAACTCCAGTTCCATCCAGGTTGGAGCCAATGACAGAATTGCCTTCTTTCTTTTTTTCTTTTTTAAGGGCTAAATAGCATTCCATTGTGTATATGCATTTCATATCCTTTATCCATTCATCAATAGATGGACACTTTGGCCATTTCTATTTCTTAGCCATTGTGAGTAGTGCTGTAATGAACACGGGAATCTGATATCTCTTTGACATAATGCTTTCATTTTCTTTGCATATATACCCAGGAATGGGATTGCTGGATCAAATGGCAGTTCTATTTTTTTTTTTTTTTTTTTTTTAGAAACCTCCGTAGTGTTTTCCATAATGGCTGTACTAATATGTGTTTCTCTCAACAGCATGAAAAGGTCCACTTTCCTCCACTTTCTTGCCAGCACTTGCTATCTTTAGTCTTTTTGACAATAGCCATTCTTATTGGAGTGAAATGATACCACATTGTGGTTTGGGTTCTCACTTCCTTGGTTGTTGACACTGAGCATTTTTCACACACCTGTTGGCCATTTTTAAAAATGTCTCCTTGGGCTGGGGATTTAGCTCAGTGGTTCTGCTGCCTGCATCGCAAGCACAAACACCCGAGTTAAATTCCCGGTACCTAAATAAATAAATAAATACATAATTTTAAAATAAATAAATAAAAATTTTTAAAATAAAAATGTCTCCTTTTTAGGAATTTCTGCGTTGTTCTAATTTTGGAATTAGATGCATTGTTCATTTTTAAATCAGTTTACTTGTATTTTGCTACTGAGTTTTGGGTATCCCTTATGTATTCTGGTTGTCAAACCTGTCAACACAGGTTGCAAATTTTTCTCCCGTCTATTTTTCTCTGCGCTGTTTTGATTGTTTCCTTTGCTGTGCAGATTTTTAGTTCGATGTGATCCCATCCGTCTATGTGTGCTTTTACTTTCTGAGCTTTTTTAAAAACTTTTTAAATTCAATGCCCTGAAACCTTTCCCTTGTTTTTTCTTGTAGTTTCAGGTCTTAGATGTCACTCTAAGCCAGTTATGGAGAGCCTTTTAAAGCTTTCAATGACACAAACAGCCTGCTGCACACGTACGTGCTCCATAGGTTTGCCAGAACTGGTCTGAGTCATTTTGAGCTGATTTTGAAGTTGTGAGAGATAGGAATCTAGTTTCACTCTCCTGTGTGTGGGTATACAATTTTCCCAGAATCATTTATTGAAAGCACTGTCCTTTCTCCAGTGTGTGGTCTTGGTGCCACTGTCATTTATGGCTGTAGATGCATGGGTTTACTTCGAGGCTTGCTAGGTATTGTGTTCCACTGGTCCATATGTCTGTTTTTATGTCAGTACCATACAGCTTGTAGTATAATTGTTTTGTGGTTCTCTATAAATTTTAGAGTTTTTGTTTTTTTTCTAGTTCTGTGAAAAATGACATCGCTAATTAGCCAGGGATCACATTGAATCCACAGATTGCTTTCATATTTTCAAGTCCTTGATCCTCAATAATCCAAATATTTGCTATTTTAATATTGTCCCAAAGTTCCTATAATTGTTCTTCATTTCTCTTCATTCCATTTTTCCCTAGTGTGCATTCCCAAATAGCCTGTCTTGAGCACACTGATTCTGTCTAGTTTGATCTATCCTGCTATTGATGCCTTCTATTGCATTTTAAAGTTTGCTGAGCAGATTTTTCAACTCAAGGATTTGTTTGATTTTTCAAATTGTGCCCATCTCTTTAGGTTTCTCCATTAGAGTTGGAGTACTCTGTGTTTTCTTAAAACAGAATATAGTTTCCTTAAAGCTGATATTTTAAATTATCTGAGCATACTAATTACCACCTGGTCAGTTTCTAGCTCCTTATTTTGTGTGGTAGGTGAGGTCATGGTTTCTGGAAAGTTTTGTGTTTTTTGTTTTGTTTTGGTTTTGTTACTGGGATTGAACTTGGGACCTTCTGCTTTCAAGGCAGGCTGCAGAACCACTGAGCTAAATCCCCAGCCCACTGGAAAGTTCTTGATGCTTGTTGACATGTGGTGTCATCTAGGCATTGAAGGATTAGGTACTCCAGTCTTCCTAATCTGGCTTTGTGCCTGACTTTCCAGAAATTTTAAGCAGTTGCTTATTTCCAGAGTTTGTAGTCACTTCTGCTGTATCAGCACTGATGGAAATCAGGTTCAGGTGTGCTAGGGGTCAGCTGTTTGTGTGTTGTCACTGTTTCAGTACTAGAGGACAGTCCAATTCCAGGTTCATCCCAATGATACTGTTGGTATATTGTTCAGACTTCAGAAAAAACAGACAAGTCCCTAGAAAGAATAGCTGTCCCCACAAGCATCTCCCTGAGGCCAGGGCAGACACAGGTGCTTTGTCCACAAGTACTAGCCCAAGGTAAGGCACTGTAGGCTTCTGCCCAGCTCCAGGCAGAATTACTATGGATGGAACAGTCCCAGATTCATATGTAACACCTATAGCCACTTACGCCACCATGCTGTGTCATACCCTGAGCCAACAGCCTTCCAAGACCAGCAAAGCACTGGGGAAGTACCCAGGCCCACACTTCTATGAGACGTTCATTGCTAAAGTAGACTCATGGCTGAAGAGTGCTGCTGCCAGCCATGGGGGATGCCAACTGGAATGGAAGTCCAGTAGCTGTGCGTCTTCCCCTGCCACTGCAGCTGCTCCAGAGGCTCTGTTCTCAGAGATGCCTGGACATGGGGCCTTTAGGATCTTCCTACTGTTCTTTTTCACCAGTTCAGCACTTAGTTCCAGAGCAAAGTCTTGCATTTACTATCTTGTTACACCTCAAGAGAGTGGATTCTCTGGGGGTTAGGGTAAAGTGTTAAATTGATCAGCTTTGAGTATGAGTGGAGTATACTTCTGGGTGTCTGGGTGAGTCATGGAGGTGTGGCCTTGGGTCTATGTCTGGTCCCTCCCCCTTTATTCTCTGACATTGTTTCTCTACTCTGATTTACAGGGGCATTTACAGCTTTTCTCTGCCAGTACCTTCTACCATGTTTCTGCCTTGAAGCTAGCTGACTGTGGACTGAATCCTCTGAAATTATGGGTCAAATGAAAATTCTTCTCCTTTAAATTGTGAATATTGAATACTGTGTCTCAGCAATGGGAAAGCTGACTACACAGGGTCTTACACCATGCTATGTTGCCGGAGGATAGGGTGACACTGCTGCAGTCACTTCCTTGATCAACTGAGCTGACACTAAACTGGGTTGGGCTGAGTTGCACAGTCATGAGGTCCTGGACAATCTTGGGGATGCACTGGTCCCACACCACAGCTGGCAGTGATGCAGACAGAATCACCAGTCCAACCTTGTGGGGCATAGGTCTCTGCCTGGTCCAGAAACACTTCTAGGGCCCTCTCTGTGAACGGTGGCCTAGTGATAATATGCTGCCTGAGGTTGGCAGATGGGCAGTCAACACAGTCCCTTGGCCACCATGGTGGTCTCTAAGCTAGGTCACACCTGAGTTTCACAACCTCAGAGGACTACATAGTCTTGAGAGGAGGCTGGAACTAAAGCAAGCTGAATCTCAAGTATCTCATACTGTTCCACAGCCTAACGCTGGGGCCATTCTGCAGGCTCTATCCAGGAGCTCTGGCCTATGTATGGGTCCTTCCGTTTCCATTGATTCCTAAGTCACACCACTTGTCACTGTGCCCTGAGCTAGCCTTGTGTGCTGCTCCCTAGCTAGTGAAATCCTAGTCACCCCTCTGTAGCCCAAGGTTGGGAGGGGCAGTGACTGTTGGCCACCTGAACTAAAACAGTGCTAGCTTTTCAGTGGATGGGAACTGGTCTGATGGTTGCGGCCCTGGGGCTTTGCCCAGCTCTGGGTTTCACAGTGGCTGACCTGGTACTCAGTTAAAATCGAAGGCCTGAACTTCATCCTCTTTCCCTTCCCTAAACAGGAGGTGTCTTTCTCCTCACTAGGCTGCTTGGACTTGGAGAGCAACTCCTTTCTGTCTTTTTTAGTTTATCTTCTTGTCTTTCTGTTGTGTTATATATACTAAAAGCAGGTGCTATAGGCTGTCAGCTGGTTTCCTTACCCCTTGTGAAGGTAGTTTGGAGTGTGAATGCTTGTTTGAGCCGGTGTGTTTTGGGGAGATGATCACTAGGGATCTAATCAGCCTCCACTGAGAGCAGAAATTTGAAACAACCTTCCCATGCTTCTCACACTAGGGCTTTGTGAGAACACAGTTTCAGCAATCAGAGACAATCCGTGAGTTAGGAAAAGGAAGTAAGGCAGACACCAACATTTGTCCATTGTAATATTTTCCTGCAGCACAGTGCAGGGTTCAATTTCTATTTCATGGCTATCTACAGATAGTTACCCAGCTGGCAGAAATAGGGACTCTGGGGGCCACACTATGACATTCACTGGCCCTAGGCACTCAACCTCGTTGGACCCCTTCCTCCAAAAAAAAAAAAAAA
>NW_022900944.1:20869102-20908401 GCF_012274545.1 Fukomys damarensis
AAAAATTTTTAATCAACCTAAAATTTTTTTTTTTTTTTTTTTTTTTTTTTTTTTTTTTTTTTTTTTGAGATGGTCTCACCATGTAGTGCAGGCTGGCCTTGAACTCACTATGTAGCCCAGGATGGTAATCCTCCTGCCTCAGCCTCCTGAGCGCTGGGGATTACAGTGAAATCTGGTGATAACACCTAGCACCACTAGGCCCAGCTGTCATGTTTTCTTCTGATGTTAAAAGAAATTAATATATTTTATGGGTCCCTAACAGTATTGCACTTTTGTCCCTAATGGGTAAGTCAGCTCCCTGGCTTGCAGCTAAAGCAGTTTACCCTTGAAGTCCACACTTGGCGTGTCAGGCTGAGTACTTGTCATCTTGGCTGGGCAAGGGAGCAGACCCTGGGAGGCCCATCTGCTGTTCTGTTCTAGGAATCATGTCTGGCAACTCAGCTTTTCCTGAGGTTTCATAAGTGTGTGATTCCTTAAGTTAAATCCAAAACACTACAGTAATTAAAATGATTTCTGTTTCCTGCAGTTAAAATCTAATTGTTGGAACAAAGGTTTATGCCATTATCCTCAGGGATCCTTCAAATCTGTTCCTTATTTTCAAATTCCCCGTTCACTCAGCCTTGCCTTGTCCCTGCTCTTTCTCTCGCCCTCTTTTTCCATTTTGCCCTTTACTTTCTATCTGCAGATACAAATCCTATATTGGTCAGGGAAACAGCACAGCAGGAGGAGAGAGTTGGGGGAGGGCTGAAGAGTCATGTTCTAGGCACTGGCTCAGTGTGGAGGTGGCAGTGGGCAGGCAGGTCAAGGTGTGGGCAGAGCTGGTGCTTTGTTCAAGTCCTAGGTCGGGTACTGGTCTAACTCCTTCGTTAGCAGAGGGGGAGTCTTCCTTTGTTAAGGCTTCCAGTGAATCAGATGAGGATACATTACACCACATTACAGAGGATAATTTGCTTTACTTCAGGTCTGCTGATTTAAATGTTAATCTCCTCTAAAAAATACTTCCACAGAAACATGTAGAATGTTTGACCACAATCTGGATGCTGTGATCTAGCCAAGTTGGTAGATAAATCTAACCATCATGGTCTCTAATCCCATAAATTCATTTTCTTTTCTCTTTTGTCTCCTTGCCCGAAACACACTGTCCTGTGAGATCACAGCTCTGCTTGTTTTCAGCACCAAGGCCTCATCCTCTCCAGGGTGGATGGCTTTCTGTGCTTCTGTGCCCTCCTGCCTGTGCTGTCCTTGGCTCAGTGACTCACAGATCTTCTCCACTTCCTGAGAATCCTGCCTCATGTCCCTTCACCCCAGCTCTGCCCATTGTCATCTTTATTGACCCTAACAGACACATTAACCTTCCAGATTCCTGGACCCCAGGGACATTCCCTGGGCTATGGACCTCCATGCCTGAGCCACCTCCGGGTGGGTTGCATTCAGGCTCTCTGCTTCTGAGGTTTAGGATCCCTTCAGGGACACAGCCTGACATCTCCTTCCCTCGGACCAGCAAACCCACTGCCAGCTTCCCTCGCACCTCTCCTTGTGCCCTTACCCAATCGAACACACTTCCTTTGCTAATTTTGTTTGCTTTCACGGCTTCCTGTCTTGCTTAGTACAATCAGACTCTTCATGTGTCCCCACATCCTACACTTGACTTTCAAAGAACTCATAAAAATAAAGTAGTAATAAGGTCGCAAGACGATGAATAATAATTAGATGAGATCATCTCCTCTTCTTTTGATCTTTTATTATTTTTATTTATTTCTCTTTGTAGTGCTGGGGTTTGAACCCCGGACCTTCTGCATGCTAGGTAAGTGCTCATAGCCTGCTCCTTTTTTTTTATTTATTTAATTGCTCCTACTCTGCATGTTCTTCTTCATTCATTTTCTTCTCTCGTGTTTCCAAGTTACAATTTTGGAGGAAACTGCAGAAATCTAAAGACATGGCTCATTTCCTACTCAGTGCTATCTAATTGTAGCAACAACATGGGCTCCTACCTCTCCATTTTCCCTCTCAACCTCTCAGTGACTCCACAGCACACCAACACAGAGACTCCTTTCTAAATCATTACTACCCCCATAAGGCTCCATTGTCTTCCTACAGCTGTGCCACCTAAGTAGCCTTACAAAGTTACACACAAGGCTCCACCTCATACTTCACAAAGACTGCTGAGAATAATCCTTTCTGCTTGAGGATAAATGCCCCCAAAGCAGATACTGAGAACAGGATCCAGGGACCCCAGGAAGCACTCAGAGGCTGGACAGAAGTGAGGTGAAAAAAAGAGAGGAAACCAATGCAGGGTGCGTTCTGGGCAACTGGGCTCAGTCTCCCTGGGGATCTCTGGGAAGCAGTGTAGACAGAGCATGCCTCAAAGTGTTCTACTTGGGAGGCAAAAGCCTGTGGATACCCATGGCCTCCCATCTGGCATTGTTTGGAGCCGCAACTCTCCGGCACTTCTATTCTGTCCTAGGTGTGGGCCAATGCAGATCTTACAGCCAGATAAAGGCCACAGCAGTCACAGGGACTTGTAAGAAACAGCCAGTGCATATAGAATGCTGAGTGTCAAGGGGACACAAAGTGTACCAATGACAGCCTATACTTCCAGTAATCTAGCTTTATTATCACATGTACTACCCTTGTTTCTAGCTACCCATCCTCTTACTCAGTGTGCTAGGTGCTTGGAGACATCATTTTCATTTAATCCCTTCCACCACAGAAACTGACATCATCTCAATTTTATATAAGAACAAACTGAAAGATTTAAATTAAGAGATTTCATGAAAATTAGCCAGTTGTCAGTTCTGGAGCTGTGATTTTTAAGATTTAAAAATCAATGCATTTTTGCTAGGGACATGCTCAGTGGCAAGAACCTTGGATTCAATCGATCCCTAGTATTAGGGAGGAAAAATCATCAAATTTCTTAGTACAGCAGAAATCCAAGGTCAAAATGTTGGGAATCATGGGACAACCATTATAATTAGCAATGTCCTGAGTAAGAAGAAATAGATCAGAGTAGAAGGGGGTTAATTTGGAGAAAGAAACTCCTCATCTAAGATTAATTTCAACCTCTGTTTTCTAACTGTTTGTATGTGTTAATCCTACTTTTAAAAACATAATAGGCCAGAATTTTACTGTTTTCATCCAGAGGACTTTATACAATTATTAAAAACAAAGATCAGGCAAAATGCAATTTTCAGAATAGGTAATGCCTGGTAGGTACAGTAATAAGTATTTAGTTCATTCAGTAATTATGTATCAATCATACTACCTTACCAGGCACTGGGCTAGATGCTAAGAGTACAATAATGAAACACAAATATTCACGGATTAAAGTCATGAGTCAGTTTTTTAATGTGACAGATATATACCACATTCTCAAACTGACTTTAATTATATGGAACCATCAACTAATTATGGCCAATTAAAATGAATCTATTATTGTTTTTTCTCAGCCTGGATCTGCCTAGATGTATTTTTGACATTTAATAACAGTACATAATAGTGATGTGAAAACAGCACATTTGACAGAGGACCATTGTGAGGATTTAGTAAAATAAGAACTGCCAAATCCCAGGCATTTAATGTAATTTGTCACACTTGTCTATATAAAAAACCGTAAGTTCCATGAAAATAGACTGAAGTTTTCCTCATGTACATGCAGCTTTCAGAATAATGCTCAGCACACACTGGGTCTCTTCAGTTAACCCTGGTAGGCTGAGCCAGGTGTGTTGCACACACACATCACTCTGGGAGACTGAGGCAGAAAGATAAAAAATTTGGGCAACTAAATGACTTAGTGAGACCCTGTCTCAAAAACAAACAAACAAAAACAAAGGCAAGGGGAGCTGGGGCAGTAACTCACTGCGAAAGCCCTGGTTCAATTTTAGGTATCCCCCCCAAAAAAATGAGTGGGCTGAATAAGGAGATTAAAACTCAGTTTTTCAGATGAAATAAATGCTCAAATAGATTGGTAAGTTGCTCAGTTTCTCAATGCTTATAGATTTTGGAGTTATAGAAATCTCCATTTGTATCGTGGCTCCTAATCTAGAGTGATCTTAGTCTCTTGGAGCCTTGGTTTCTTAGAACACGGGGCTAGCCATTTCCTGCTTTGCAGCCGTAAAGTAGAAATGAGATCTCATAGATGAATAGCTGTTGAGGAAATGGTATCTACTGCTATTGAGACGAGGAGGCCTAGAAAGATGCCAGCCTTTCTACCTACTGCACCTGAAGTTCTGCTTGCTAAGAAGAGACGGTGCAGTAATAAAGCCAAAGTCCAAAAGGAAGGGACTTCTCCCACTCTGCAAGAAGGCCAAGAATGTGGCACGATTTAAGTTGTGAAAGTTCCTCCTGTTTATGTAGAATTTGAAGCCTTTTTTCAGTTTTCTCATAATTATTAATAAGTAAGTAAGTCTTTTGGAACAAATAAGATCTTATGCATTTGCTTGATATGACAAAAGAGAATGGGAATGGGCCAGAGGTGTAGCTCAGTGGCATTGCGTCTGCCTGGCAAGGTCCTGAGTTCGATTCCTGGTACAAAAAAAAAAAGTTAAAAAGAGAATGGGAAATTGGAGAAAGGCATAAGTAATACCTAGTGATCACCATACTTCAGATGTTTTGTTAGGGGCACTACTTTTATTATTTTACTTAATTCTCTATATTCTCTATAACACATCTAATCATTCCTTCTTTCCTGGTACTTCTATCTTTCTGGCAATATCAGTTAGATAACTTTTTACTTGCATCTTAGACACAGGATGAAGCGATAGATCAGCAGGTTAAGCAATTTGTCCAAAGTTACACAGTAAGAGCTCCGGAGCCTGGAGAATTTCTTTTATACCTGGTAAAGGAGAGGTTGGGGGATTTCTGTGCCTGGAGAAAGACAGGACCATCATATTGAGGAGGACGAGAACAGCCCAGGAGAAGTGGGACAACTACCACTCCCAGGTGCATAATCAGGAAAATCTGTGGAGTTCCCCAAGGGGGCTTTCTCTGGGGGATTCCAAATTCTGGGAATCCCTGGACCTCCCAGGAAGTTTCTGGCAGCACCTGGCCCAACCAAACTACATACCCAATGCCCTGAAGAAAGAAGAGGAAATCAAGAACAGACAGCCTATTGCCTGGTGGCCAGGAAAGGTCTCCATATTGAACTAATTAAAAGTAGACTAAACAGTGCAGACCTTTCTTTGTCTTGTCAACATTGCTGAAGTTAGCCAGGAATAAAAGCAGTGGACTTAGAAAGAGATGGGAGGTAGAGAGAAAGGAAGTGCTCTTCTCCCTGCCACCAAGTCTTCTTTCCAGAAATGTGTCTGGAAAAATTGGAGACACTCTGCAGTCATTGTTGTGTGATTTAGATTCCCAGTGACTTTAGGCTAAGCTATAGGCTGGTTACACAAAGGTCTGAAAGGACTATTAGGGATCCTTGGCTTGTTGCCCCACCTGTGGCATATTCTAGTATGGTTTAGAGTCAGGAGACTCATGTGAAGCCAGAAGAGCAGACCCCTTTTCCAGATGACTGCTGCTCTGTACCACCTACTCTGAGCGAGACGGGGCTCTTATCCCGGCTCTAATCCAGATAGAATGGTCTGTATGGCTCTCTTACTATCTCCAGCAACAGAATTAGCATGTACTCTGTAATCTCCCACACGAAGAACCTGCCCTGTACTGACTTCAACGGATAGGATCCTATGAGATTCTACAATCAGAGAGAGAAGGAGAGGAAAAGAGAGGGAGAGAGGAGGAAAAGGGAGGAGGAGGAGGGGAGAGGGAAACGGAAGGGGGAGGGGGAAGGAAAGGGGAGGAGAAATAAAAATTAAGGATGGATTCTATGATGTTCAGCGCCCAAGGAAGGCCTTTTTATTGAAGATTAACAGCCCACTTAACCTATGTACTTTTTGATGCATGGTTTTCCAATATAATCAAATAATTCATAATCAAGACAGGTTTTGGTAGATCGTTCTCATTTCTACTAACCTTTGTGTCTTCTAATCCCCTACCAATCAATCCCTTTAATACCCAGATCAAAGGTTACATTCCCAGTGAATCCATCCCTGGCATATCTCATTAGTCCCTGAACTAAGTTCTAGGTACTTTTTTAAAAAAATAATTTAATTTATTGTACATTCTAGGTAGACAGTACAGTTACATTTATTACTGGGATCTTGTACCTTTACATGCCAGGTCTTGGTTCCCATTTTTCCCCTCCCCCCTCCCTTTGATCCTTATTCCCTTTTCCCTATCCTTCTCACTGTCCCTACACCTTTGGTCCTTTTCTTCCTATTTCACGTTGCTAATTGTCCCATTAGGATCTTGAGTACTATTTTAGTTTTTCACACTAGAGAAACTATTTGGTATTTGCATATGTGTGCCTTATTTATTTCACTTAGGAGTTATATCCTCAAAATGTTCCCATTTACCTATGAATGAATCTACTTTCTCATTCTTTATGGCTGAGTAGTATTCCATTTTATAGAAAAACCACATCTTCTTTATCCAGTTCCCAACTGATGGGCAGATGGGCTGCTTCCAAGTTTTAGCTATTACAAACGGTGCCGCTATAAACATGGGTGCGCATATATCACTGTGGTATGATTCTTTCAATTCTTTTGGAAAGATACCCAGCAGAGGGATGACTGGGTCAAATGGAACCTCTAGTCCCAGCTCTTTGAGGTGTTTCCATATTGACTTCCATAGTGGTTGCACCAGTCTGCACTCCTGCCAACAATGGAGAAGGGTTCCTTTCTCCCCACAAGTGCTCCAACATTCGTTATTGTGTGATTTCTTGATAGCAGCCATTCTTTGTGGGGTGAGGTGAAATCTCAGTGTTGTTTTCATCTGCATCTCTCGAATGACCAATGATGTGGAGCATTTTTTCATATATTTACTTGCTGCTTTTATTTCTTTTTCTGAGAAATGTCTGTTCATTTCAGATGCCCATTTTAGAATTGGGTCTTTATATTTGGGGGGGCTGGTTGTTTTGAGTTCTTTATGTATTTTAGATAATAGTCCTTTGTCTAGGTACTTTTTAATAACCAAAAATTATTATACTCCATGCTAAATATTTTACAATTATTAGGCCATTTAATTGTTAAAATGTAGAAAAACACAACATAGCAAATAAATCAACTATAAACTTACTACCCAGATAATCAGTTACCATTGTCATGTACACTTTTAAACCTTTCTAATTTTATTTTCCTATTGTTTTATAAACTTACTTTTCTCCCATTTAGCAAAGTATTAGAAACATCTCTGTTATGTGTGTGTCTGTGTATGTCTGTATCTCTACGTCAACCTTCACTTCTATTTTAGCGGTAGTGTGCAGTAGTCCACAGTGTTTTAATAGCATTGCTACAGTCGTATCATATTTTGCTACAGTTAGTAATAAATAGCTAGCATTCACATAGTGTTTGCAATATACAAGGTCATTCTGACTATTTATGGGTATTGATCTGCTTAATCTTTGTAATCCTAGGTGGTTGGTTTAATTACTATCTTCCAAACTTTACAGAGAAGGCCAGAGACGCATAAAGGGTTTAAATAATTTGCCCATGATTACACAGCTAATAACTTTAAGTCAGAATTTGAACCTGAGCCAAGCTGACTTTAGACCAATCACTGTACTCTAACAGTCTGCAGAACACCTAGTAATCAGCAGCTCCTCCAAATACCTTACCCTTTAATTCTGCCACAGTGTGAAAACGTTGTCTGTGGTCAACCAGCTGCTGAGTAGGGCAGCCAGATCTGCCTCTCCCCAAACCTACCCTCCTCCACCTCTACCACCATGACCAGCGCCACCCCCACACTGCCCTTGCTAACTAGCTGAGTAACTGTCTTTACTTCCCCTTCCCCAGTCCTCAGAGCCAGGAAACATACAGCTTTATTCACCTTTATAACCCCATCCTGTGGCATAATTCCTGGCCTGTGGTTGCTTTGCAAAAATAAATGTGGAAAGAATAAAAGGATCTGTTTTGATTGGTAGCAACCAAAGAAAATATTTTGCATGAAATGACCAGTTAACACCTGTGTAAATAGAATTCGCTATGTCTAATCTGGGTTTTTCTTTGAGGACTTGGCTCTCCGACACAACACAAAACAAGAAGTTAAAACTGTCCACGTCAGAAATCTCTACACTGTCTGAGGTCGGTGGCAGGGACAGCAAAGGAGTCGGGTTTACTGTGGGTCACTGGAGTCCTCAGAAAGGAGTGTGAGTTCAGGCTGGAACCTTTGTTTTCTTCCATCTCCTGCCCTACTGTGCCATACTCCTTGGTGTTGCAGCCAACTTTACCTCAGTGTTCTTTTTCAATTTTATCTTGCCTGGTGGTTGGCACTGCGTCAACAGGCAAATCACATCTGTTATGTCAGAGCGACACTGGGTCTCTGCAGGTCACCTTGCATCATTAATAGCTGCATCCAGTTCCACAGAGCTGTTGCCAAAGGAGGATACATGTAGGTTTCACAGCCAGTTTTCTCTAATGCATGGCTGTGTTTAAAGACATGTACAGTTGAATGGGCTGTCTTAGGGTCTTGGGTTTCCTTTTAAGGTCTCTCACAGAAGCCACTCAGCCTTCCTCCTGATTGGGTAACCCTCCTGCTCATTGAATTCCTCCTCTCTCTCACTTTGGACTTTGTAAAATCTGTGGAAACAGGCCAACTCTGAAACAGCCTCTGAAAACAGGGCTCATCCTGGTAGATAAAGCCTGCAAGGAGCTGAATCTGTTCCAACTGGAAGAAACATAGCACCAGGAAAACGGCCGAAGCACAAAGCAACCAACACTCATTGGCCCCCGGAGGTCCCACAGGAGACATACGGAAATGGGTGGGCGGCATCTGAATCTGTCAGTTTGTTGGGGTGGCTCTGAAAAGACATTTGGGATACTTTCTGTGCCTCATAAAACACAAGGCTTTGTAGGCAGGAAACTGCCAAGAGGTGTGATTGATCCTCTCCTAATTACAGACTGGAAGGGAGCTTTTCAACATCACAAAATTCCCCAAGTAAAGGAGCAGAAGCCATTGTAGGTCTTTCAAAAGGAGCAAGAGAATAAAGGCCAACACTGATGGGGCACCTGAACAGGTACAGACACTGTGCTGATGCTCATTGAAATCTCACACCTGTTCACCAAAACTGCTGTAGCCATCATGGCTTTACATGGAAACTAAGGCACAGAAAGGAAATACGCCTAGGGAACCTGTCTTCCAATTCAAGGTAAACACATCTGATGTTGAAACAGTGATTTCACTGAATAATTCCCTGGAGACATCCAAGGCCAGTCTTAGAGATACTATTACTGCATAGGACTTTTTTTATTCTTCAACTGTTTATTAATACTATCTGCTAATCGCTGGGAAAGGCTATACTAGCGTAATTCCTTGTAATTTTTAATTGAGTTAAATTCTTTATGTGCTTCATCTCGTTAATTGTCACAATTCTGCTAGGTGGGTACTATTATGATTGGTTAAAGAATGAAATTTTAATGTGAAGTATTTGTCAACTACTTATCACTTCTCACACTGCTGTAATGGGGGAGGCTAGGATTTGAGCTCAGTTGGAGCTGACCCTAAAACCAATACATTAAAGACAAAGTAAAATGATAGAAATTGGAAGTGATCAGTATGTACACAACTGATGTGGAAAAAGAAGCAGATATAGAGAAGAAAAGTTGGAATTACATTAAACATTTCCTTCAGAATGCCCTTAAGAAACAGCCTAGTGAATCTTTTCAGTATCTTCACTTGCTATTTTTGTGGGTCCTTGGAAGCCCATTGCTCTAAACTGCAGTTCCTCAATCCCAGGGGCCCAGGATTCCTTCCAGCTTGTGGTTCTCTCCTTTGCTTCTTCTAGGACTAAAGTGAGTGCTTAAGCAGATGACTTCCCTATGCTCGCCTAGGCAGGTGACCCATGGCAGTCAATGAAGAGCCCATGAGAATCCTGAGACCAGAGGATTGAATTAAGGGATCTGTATGTTCTGATGAGATAGAGTTTATAGTTACAGTAAGATGCCTGGTCCATGACAAGCATTCCACAGAAGACATTTTCAAACAATCCATCTTGGGACCAGTTATTCTGAAGCAAGTAAAGAAGGTTTTGCCATTTGGAGATAAAGCCATGGGGTGCACTTGAAGTTGACCTGCCCCCTTGTGGAAATTGGAGGGAATAATAATCATGGCCCTTGAATAATAGCAAAGTAATACGATGCAGGCTAATGGTCCTCCCCTCTCTCTGTCTGAGACAGGGTCTCACTGTGTAGCCCTGGGCTGGTCTCCAACTCCTGGGCTCCAGTGATATTCCTGCCCCACCTTCTTGAGTAACAATAGTACCTATCTTGTTAGGGCATTTTACAATTAAAACTAACATTTTATAATTAAAATTTCCTAATTGAAATCAAGTAGCTGGGACTACAGGCACACATCCCTGTGCCAGCTCAGTCTAACATTTACTGAGGGCCCAGCATGCACTATGTGCTTTGCAGAACACCTTCTAAGTGTTTCCTCGTTTGGTTATAAAAATCACCTTATGAAGAAGATGCCATTAATTTTCTTCTTTCAAAGCTGAGAAATGTAAGTCCTCGAAAGGCAACTTTCCTGAAGTCACAGATGTGGGAACCCCCGGGGTGCTGCCCCTATACTGTGTGCTCCCCTCTCAGGCATTTAAATCCAGAAGTGAGTACTGCAGGTCTTTGGGAGGATCATTAGCGATGGGCGATGCAGACAGCCGGGTTCCATCAGAACGAGGAGAAACACCTTCGGCGCCTCCAGCTGGTCATGGCCATCTGTGGGAAGACCACGAAGAGGGCTGGAGGGCGCACTCTCTCTGGCTGTCATGACCTCTGCTGCCTTTCTTCTCGCAGCCCTCTTGGGATCACAGCTCCTTTCACTTTCATCACAATGACTCTCAGCCAAGTGTGAAGTCCAACTGTCCTGGGTCCTAGGCCTTGGCCTCCCGGCTGCAGCCCTCCCTCAGCTGCATCTGATCATCTGGAGCCTTATTTACTCATCTGTAAAATGGGGTAATATTTCGGGGGGTACCAGGTATCAAACTCAGGGCTTTGCGCTTGAGAGGCAGGCCGTGGCACCACAGAGCTAAATCCCCAGCCCTAATGGGGCAGTATTAGCACTGCTTTGGAAAACAGTAAGACAAATAAATGATACAATTCTGCAAATAGGATCTAAAATACCTAGCACCGTAGTCAGAATACAGTATGTGTTAAAAGTTTCACATTTAAAACAAAAGTCAATTACTTTAGGCATCATACTTTAATTCAATATCACACTTTAATAACATTTGATGCTTTTTGAGGTGGCTGCAATCATTATTTCCTGTGCTTTTCACAATAATCTGGCATGACTGGCAGGAAAGTTCTACTTCCTCATCTCACAAGCCGTTTTCCTTAATATTTACTGTGCACCTTCTATGCACAGGACCTGGGCTAGGAACCGAGAGACACAGCACATGCACGGACATTCAGAACGGCTGAGGGGCTGCCCCTTTCCACAACAACATGACAAGCAAGCCTCTGGGAAAATAGGAAAGTACACATCCTCTTCCTAGTTTGTGGTTGTTTCCTTACAGACTGGAGACAGAGGCTGCACCTGGAGCTCTTTAAGGGGGATCATAGCTTGAGAGAAGGAGTAGGGAGCCAGAGGGAAGAGGGAAGGGAGGAGGAGGAGGAGCGAGGGCAGAAGGGATGAGAGGGAGAAGGAAAAGGAAAAGGAGGGTGGAAGGGAGTGAGAAAAGGGAGGGAAGAATGGCAGGACGGAATGAAGGAAGGAAGGGAGGTGGGAAGGAGGGAGGGAAGAGGGGAAGAGGGGGGAAAAGAAGGGAAGGATTTGGAAAAAGTACTGTGTGGGCGTAAAATTTCTGAACTTTTCTCCAAGCCTCTCCACCTACAAAGTTGAGACTCAGGAATACTTAGGAATGTTTAAATAGCCACTCACGCAGTAAACATGCATACAAGCAGACCAAGTGTTCTATTTATCTGCTCACTTCTCTCAGATTTTAGGCTCATCGGCAAAAGAAAATGAGTATTAGTCCCCTCTGCTACGCCAGCCTCACACTTAGGAACCCTGGGCTTGGTGTGTGGTAGGTGAGCTGACAACAGCTGACGAAGGACTGTGATGTTGTCCGTGTCGCTTTGGTGCTGCTTGGTCACAACGATGACAGCTAACTGCACTTGGACTCTTACTACTTCCAGGCACACGGCCAAGCACGTCATAGGCACCATCCTACTGAATTTTACAGAATCCTGTGGCGAAGCTGGGGACTACGACAGTCACCATTTTAGAGCAGGGAAAACTTGGGCTTCATGGGGTTTAGCGGTTGCAAAGGTCGCTGAGTTAATCATGGTATGGCAGGGAGTTAAAACCAGGCTTGCTGGACTCAACCCTGGTGCTCTACTGCTTCACACACTGGAAACCCCAGAACAAGAACTAACTTCTTCATCCTTCTGTGGGATCTCAGAAGAGCCTACCAATAAAGAGTATTAATTAAAAGCCCTAGACTTCATTCACTCATTCTTTTTTTTTGGTACCAGGGCTCAAACTCAGGACCTTGTGCTTTCCAGGCAGTTTAGGTCTAAAAGGTTCCCCCAAATTCTCAAGTGTGCAGAAGGCGCCTGGATCCTGGGATGCAGCACTCATCAGTAGATTCATTCACTGATGAGCACAGGAGTCGATCTGCTCTTAGGAGGAGGGGCCTGGTCTCTCTCCCCAGCTCCTCCCT
Organism: Fukomys damarensis; assembly: GCF_012274545.1. Lineage (NCBI taxonomy): Eukaryota > Metazoa > Chordata > Mammalia > Rodentia > Bathyergidae > Fukomys > Fukomys damarensis. Next base: position 20,881,812 of record NW_022900944.1, read on the forward strand.
CTGCTCTCCACTCTGGGCCACCGTGACTCGAGCAGCTTTGCTTCACAGACCCTGGCACTGCGCCCTGTCTGGCTTGGAGTCAGCTGACCGTGGACTGGAATTATGAGCCCCAATAAACCTCTCTTCAAGTTGTGGGTGCCAGGTATTGTGTCTCAGTGACCGGGAAAATGACACAGACACTTCTGCAGTATGATAACTTCTACTCTAGTCCAGACTAATTACTCCAAGCAGAATTTCTTTTTAATCTCATATATTTCATGTCAGCCAAGGTATGTCTCATTAGGTCCCACTCAAAGATAACGTGAGGGATTTTTTTTTTAGAGGCATAGTTTTGCAGACATAAGGGAAAAGAACACTTTATTTGTCCTAAATACCCATTTCTGGGAAAGTCATATTTAACATGTTCAGACAGGAAGTGGTTAGATTAACAGCACTGCCCCTCCTATAGCTTGATCACAAGTAGAAAAAGCAGGACAGGGTCATGAACAACTGCATTTTAATTTCTTTTAAAGAGCTTGATTAATAAAGTAGATCAAAATTTTAAAAAACAGCAACAGCTTTTACAATAACTATGTGTTTTAAGGCACTATATCACTGGACCCACCCACACAATTTTAGTGGACTCTAAAAACAAGTACACAAATTATATGTAACAAAAGCAACAATTTTTATTATCCTGCTTTATATTTAATGATTTAGAACTATACAAAGATTGTTACTTAGGAAGCAGAGATATTTGTTAATTCTTTCATTCATTCTTTTTTTTTTTTTTTTTGGCACCAGGGCTCAAACTCAGGACCTTGTGCTTTCCAGGCAGGCACAGTGCCACTGAGCTAAATCTCCAGCCCTATTTGTAAATTCTTAATACCATTTAAAATTTCATTTATAATCTATAACATTATGAATGAGCTGCTCTAAAGTAATTACTCTTGTTTTTGTTGTTTCTGTGGAACAAAGAAAATTCCTGTGAGGCAAAAAAGTTGCTGTTTTATACTTGCTTGTACTTTAAATACCGTAAGAAAGAAAGAACAGAGGTGTTGGAAAGGTCTGTGGGAGCAGGTGACGTTTAGGGACCATCTTGACTCAGTCGTCTCCTCCACAGATCTTTGAGAGTGCATTTTCATAGTCTCCAGAAGTATCTGACTGCAAAGAACAGGACCAACAGAGAAGAACAAACGAGGCAGAGATAATGAGTGGCCATAAGTGCATCAAACCCCACAGCCTCGGGAATTCACTCGGGGCTGAGCACCCTAGAACTGTACCATTCAGAACCACGTGCCTGCACCACCACCAGGCATCCACACCACAGGTAATCACACCCTAGCCAGTGCCTTCTTCCCAAGGGGTAAGGTTTAAATTCTCCCTCGTGCACTGCAACTGAATTTCAATTTAGATTTTGAAAATTAGGTTGCAACAATTATATAATAGCTTCTAACAGTTTTTTAAAATAATCGTACTTTTAATGATATTTATTAAACACTCCTATTTGCTCAGTTACAAGGTTATAGCTCAGTGCCAGAGAATGTTCTTAATATGTAGGAGGCCCTGGGTTGAATCTCCAGTACAAAAAAATAGAGCTTACTGTGTGTTAACTCCCTTAACCCTAATAAAAGACCAGTGCAATGGGACAGGAACAGTCAGTGTCTCCATTTAACAGGTTAGTAAACCCAGAGAGCCTGCCCCTTAACTCCAGACCGTGAGGTGGCCACATCCCCACAGGCTGTATCTGTTGGTTCCTTTTTCCTGGGACAACCAAAAAGAGGTCTTGGTTCAGGGAACATATCATGTGAGGTGAAGGATTAAGGGACAGATAGTGTATATGCTATGCAAAAGATTTCATCAGAGGTAAAACTTGGCTTTTAACCTGGATTACCTAAAATTCTCACATCATATTTAATTTACTCAAGGCACACTTCCTATTCCTTAAGTTTCATTTTGGGGAAGCTGCTACTGGGGTAAATGTTAGAATAAGTAGCTATGGTAAAGTAAGTAAAAAGGGTCATGGAGTGAAAAGCACTGCTTTCATAGTAAGACACAGGCATTAATAGATATATTTCTATTATACATAGGGTTTAGTGCTTACTTTATTGATTTTTCATGAGTCTTGTTCTGCCATATGCAATGTCCTTTCAGACTGCTAGCAGTCAACAGTGCCTTTGCTTTGTATTAAAAAAGCTCCTTCACTGGCCTTGTGGTGTATGCCAGAAAATCCACAACCTAGAATTCTGGGTTTTATCCCTGACAGTTCTTTGCTCTCTTCACCAAGATATCCCACCATGCCCCTTCAGTTTTAACTCCTAAGTATCCCTCGAGCCCTTGCTCCTTCCTTTTTCTGCATGATCACCAACTCAGGGGAGGTCACTGTGATGACGCCACAGCCTCCTGCCTTGTGACATCTCTTCTGGCTTATGTCTCAAGGATCACAATACTATCCTGCTCAAACACTTCAGTGGCATCCTGGTGTGGTCGTTCACACCTATAACCTCAGCTACTGGAGGCTGAGGAGGGAGGACCTGGATTTAAGGCCAACCAGGGCAACTTAACAAGACTGTCTCAAAATAAAATTCAAAAAAGGTGGTGAATGTAGCTCAGCACTGGAGCACTTGCTTAGCATGTGAGGCTCTGGATTCAACCCCCAGCACTGCAAAAACACCGCACACACACACACACACACACACACACACACACACACACACTCCCATAAAACAAAACCACCTTGTCAGCAGGTTTCCATACTATAAAGCTAAAGACAAAACCCTTAAACATTGCCAAAAAGTCCTGCAAGGTCCAGTCCTTCCATCCTCATTCTGTTTCCTCTAGCACCAGCTTTTCCCATTTGCAATTCCTTTTGTCACAATGTTCTACTGGCTCCCCATCTCCAAATCTCTGCCTGTTAATATCTATTCATTTTCTAAGTCAGCATCATAATTTCCTCATAGATGCCTTCCCATCTGTCAAATTCTGTTAGCTGCTCTTTTAGCACCATGTCTCTTTCCTTCATACTGAACACTGTACTCTCAAAGCTCTTTTTAACTGAACTAAGCTTGCTGCTTGGATTTTTACTTCTCAGTAGCCCCCTAAGTTGACCCTCTAATTAAGCAAGAGCTCAACTGCGTACTTTCCTCCTCCCTTTTGCCTTATATTTCCAGAGCGTGGATCTTTGGCATCTCTGGCATCCTGCTGACCAGCATGACCCCTGGCCTACAGGAAGCATTCAATTCATGTTGTGGACCTGACTGCAAAGGTAGGCTAAAGACCCATTGTTTTAAGAAATGTTCCTTATCTAACCCCCAACTTCTTTCTTCTTAGTTCTTATATTTCTGTCCCTTTCTACCCCACAATGAAGTATTTAATTTTGTTGTTTCAGTTATCACCTGATTCGTTTTGTTTTGTTTTGTGGGAATCAAACTCATGGTCTCACGCATGTTTGGCAAACACTGTTCCATCTCTGTCGCTAGCCCACAACTATTTGGTTTTTCACTCCTACTTCAAGCTTCCACATAGATTATGAGTTTACTGCAGCAACTATGACATCTTCTTTCAGTAAAGAACCTTACTTACTAATAGATACATAATTTACTGAGAAAGGAAACTTTTCAAAATGTAACTTCATCTCCATTTTTCATTAATATCTTCTTTATTTTTTAATATATATATATTTTTTATTGGTACATTTTAAGTATACAGCACTGTTACATCCATCATTGGGATCTTGTACCTTTACCCGATGCATCATTAATATCTTCTTAATAAATAAAAAGAAACGCATTTCTTAACCTCTATTCTTCCTCTCCTTCCCTCTACCAATCATCACGAGATAGGTGTCACTAAGCAGAGAAATATCTAAACTGTGGGTGGAAGGGAAAGAATGAATCAAGCTACCGTTATTGTCTGAATTTCAGAAACTTAGCCATCTGCTCATCAGTAGGGAAAATAAAATATTCCCTAATAATGTATATTAGGTGGTAGAAATAAAGGAATTTATGCTATTTCACATCACAGCCTGACCACTTCAGTGATGAATTTTTATTTTTATCCAACTACAAATAGTTTAAATGTTTTCTAGTACAAGAAATCTCAATTACCCAAGCCATGGGGAACTGAGATTAAATTAAATTAATTTAATTTTCTGGCTTGCTGAGGGTGAACTCAAATTCCTCCTTGTGCATCAACCTAGTTATGGACAATTGTTATGAAATGTGTGAGTCTACTTTTCTGCCTTAGTAAGTACAATTTGTTTAACATTATCAAATCTTTCTCTGATGGCTGAAACGACTGTAAGGTGCCAGGATCGATTCAAATAGAACTGAGTGTGAACAGTTGACAAAATCTGTGCTAAGCCCCAGGTAGAATCAGTTGCTTTTTTAAACATGTTCCTGACTTCAAGTTACTCGTTTATCTTTTTTTCTGCAAATGATTAGAGCAAAAACAAAGACTTTGGTTTAAAAGCAGAGGATATTAGTGAATAAATCTAGTAGAATGATTAATGTTAATTCTTTCATTCATTCATTCAGAAGTCATCTGTCGAGTCTGTGACAGAAATGTTCCCAAAACGGCAGCCGTAGGCCTAGGCTTGTGCCTGACCCAGGGTGGCCATCATAGGGAAGCTCACAGAGCGGGTAGGACTGAAGACTTCTGCTGCTCAAAGTCACACAGGAACACAGTTAAAGCCAGGCAACTCGGTGGCCAGGGCTTGGCATTTTTGCTTTCAGGAAGTTCAGCTTCATCTGCGCTTGAGGGAGGCAGATACTGGGAAGCCACCCAGAGTCCAGATGTGCACTGTACACAAACAACTGCTCAGCTGGGCCCAAGGTGGCAGGAGTCCAAGACTCTACTCCCATCATTGGGCCCTCAACACTCCAGAGTGAAAGCTCCCTGCTGGGCTCCTGGCCACTGCACCCCTCTTGTCCTAGCTCCTCCTTCAACTCCCAGCATGGACCTGAGAATGTGCAGGTTCCAATGCTCATTTTCTCAAAACACTCCATAGGATGGAGCGGACGCAGAGGTAATGAAGCTTTACAGCCTCAGGATCTGTGCAAAGCCACCCTGGACACATCTTTCCTCTTAGTCAGTGTGGCCCTGGCAGCTGGGGTAGTTACCACCTCAATCTCAGCTCCCATTTGTTTCAAGGAACCATCTTGACTACCACTCTCTGGACACTTTCATGTGCCATCTGGGGCTTGAGGCAGCAAAATCAGTCAAGGCAAGGCTGTTAGGCAGATCTGAGGTTTCCCCTGAACCCTGCATTTATTTGCCAATTGCTATACCTCTCGGTACTGACTTCTGAACCAAGAGCTTGAGGTACGGAAGCCTCTTGTATAATTTTTTTTAGTTTTACTTCCTTGTGAAGTGCAATAATTTGTGACTTTTGGGGGCTTTCTATGTAAATAATTATATCAGTTGAGATCTAAGAACTACAATTGGTTTCATTCTTTAAAGCAGAATGGAAGGGGTAAAACACATTTTAGGAAGCTTTTCATTCAAATGATAGAAACAAGGACTGGGGATTTATTTAGCTCAGTGCTGCCACCACCTGCCTTGTAAGTGCAAGGTCCCCAGTTCAAACCCCAGTACCCCCCGCCCCCCAAAAGAAACACAACACGTTAATTTTTTAGAACCAAGAAACTATAAAAAATTGATAGATTCTGTTGAATCAGATTTAAAATTTCTGCCTAGGAGAAATACCTCCAGCCAAGGCAGAAGACAAATAACAAACTGAGCAAAGTATTTACAATGGGACAATGAGCTAATCTACCTCACGTAATATGAGGTCTCAGACAAACACCCAAGAGAATAAATAATAAACAAAGAGCACAGAGAATCACAGAAAAAGGAAAGAGAAGCACTCCAAAAAGGAAAAACTCTTCAGCCTCACTCATACTTATGAAAAATGTACATTAAAGAAAAATGTCCATTAAAATTACTCTGAGATATACTTCCTTAACTGTCAGACTGTAAAAAACACAAAAGGGTTGTTTGTGGGCTGAAAAATAGCTCTGTTCCAAGGCTGTGGAGAAACAAGGGCCCAGGCCCTCCTCATGCAGGTAGAAAAATGGAAATCAAATTATAGTATTTACCCAAATTAAAAATGTATCATAGCTGTTTCAGCAATTGTGCAGCTGAGAATTTATCCCACAGACACATCTATGAAATTGTGTATGCACGTGATGGCACTGTTTATGATAGCAAGAAACTGGAAAAATCTGTTGAGGCCTTTCATGCAAATATACAAACAATGCAATAATAGACAGCTGTTAAAAATGAGAAAGCTTCCTACACACTAAAAGCAACAGAACGGAAGCTGCAGGACCACGCTATTCTTTTTATATAATGAAGAGGAAGTTTATTATTGATTTTATTAATATTATTTTTTTTTTGGTACTTGGGATTGAACTCAGGACCTCGTGCTTGTGAGGCATGTGGCGGCACCACTAAGCTAAATCCCCAGACCCTAAAATGAATTTTTATTTCTTTACATTGTCATAAACATGAAAAAAAATAAAACCACTGCAATATAAACAACAGACACTGGGATGGGGATGTAGCTCAATGGTTCCACCGCCTGCCTTACAACTGCAAGGTTCTGAGTTTGATCCCCAGTACAAAAACAAACAAACAAACAAAACAAAACAGACACATTATACACGCATTTCACAAAAGAAAAATTAAAAACCAGTAAATCTAAAAAAAAAAAAGGTTGAATATCTACAATATGCCTCGGATTTTAGAGCTGAAAAAGATGACTACCTTTAAGGAACATTCTGCTGTAACTATTTAAAACTCAGAAAACACATTGACAAGGAGAAAGAAATCTAAATTATGTATCTCTATGTTTCAAGGACTATAAGGGAAAGGTGGTGAAGAGAGAAGAGCAAAACATGTTCTGCTATTTCTAAAAGGAGACTTACTTTGATGGCTGAATAGAGGGAATAGCCATAATGCTTCTTGAACTCATAGCGAATGTCCAAAAGGTCAATTTCTGATCTGGAAACCATTATTCGGTTGAGAGTAAACTCATCAGTTCCAGCACCCTGTTAGGAAATGCAGGTGTTCACAATGTAAATTTCATTATTCACAAAATGACACAGATGTAGATCTAGACTTATAAGATATAAAATATTCAACTGCAGTGATTCTTCATCCTTTTACCCTCCAATGTCATTACTCATTTATTCAAGAAATACTTGCTGGGCCCCTCCGCCATGCCAGCACCATGTTAAATGCTGAAGAACTGAGAGAAGATATCCCTGAAAAGTTTCCGATTGTATAAGCAAGAATTCTGTAGGCGAGAAAACAAACCACTGCAAAGTACTGTAGTCTGACACACAAGAAATACTGGGCACCGTGGGTATCTACTGGGGGGCCAAGAAAGATGAAGGATTAGGAAAGCCATGTCCAAGAAAGACACGTTTACACTGAAGGGAATTTTAGTGGTCCCCCTGCGGGTAAATAATAAACCTTAGGCAAAGGAGTGGGTTCACAGAAAGAAAAGAATGTTCCATTAGAGAATATTGCATGTGTGAAAGTTTTGGACATCCCAGGAAATATAATCAGAGGGAGATCATAAGACACGCATCTGGAGAGACTAGCCCCTTCTAATCACGAAATGAAATTCTAACTTTATCCTCCATGTGAAGAACCAAAGGAATGTTTTACACACAAACATGTGGAGATAAGGTCCTGTCTGCGGTTTTAGAAGATGACTGCAACCTTGATACAAAGAGCACATGACCGGGAAGGAGAACGAAGATAAGGGAACCAGATGAAAGTCTCTGGGATTCATCAAAGGTGACCGCAGTCATAAAGGAAAGAGGTGATGGTGAGCTGAACTAGAGCACTGGCAGCGAGGATGGGAAAAGTGGGAAGATTTGAGAGGTGCTCGTGCAGGTGGACGGACAAACAATGATGAATCACTCGAGGATGATGAAGAGGGAGCATAAGACTTCTGGCTAAACGGTAGGTAGATGTTGACTCCATTTATTTATGTATCCAATAATACCAGCTATTATACCCAGGTGTGAATAAACAACACAGATTCTCCTCAGTCCTCATGGAGCTTATGTTCCATTAGATGGAGAGAGTGTGTAAAACAGTGAATTGTTTAAGTAAATATTAAGGGCGGGGGATTTAGCTCAGTGGTTCTGCTGCCTGCCTTGCAAGTGCAAGGTCCCAAGTTCGATCCCCGGTACCAAAAAAAAAAAAAAAAAATTAATTTCAGAATCATGCCTGCTCCCGACCCAGCAGCCATGGCTCAAGCGCCAGGAAGGTAGTCATGCGGGTGCCCCTGAACCCCCATAAGCCCCCCACACACACTCTCAGACCTCCTGACTGTGCAAGTCTTTGGACCCACTCTGCAAAGACAGAGGTAGTCATCAAGGGTATTTTTCTGAGTTCCCAACTTCGAACATCTTTAAAGAAAGGGTGGGGGAAACCTGTAATAGAACGTTGTGGAGTTCAACCATTCAGAAGGTTGGGGAACTCAATCTGGGCCTTGCAGCCCGAGGTCAGTCAGCATCATGGGGTTCAGCCATCAGCTAACTGAGATCAGGGGTCTTGCATCCTCGCTCTGTCTGAGCCATTAAATGGTAAATACACTATATTGAAATTTTGTTCACTGCAGACATGTTCTGGACTGCTTCTTGATTTCAATTTAATTCAAATGATTTAAGGGTGATAGACTAGTGACTACCACAGGTGGTCAGTATCTTAAGTTGTGCTTGATCAATGTGTTGCTGACTGTATCAGTTGGGATAAAGCATTGCCGTTGATTTGATGAGCTGTTTTCTCTGATGTTATGAAGATGAGAATGTCTGTGGGTCGTTAGAGACACAGAAGCTAGGGCGCAACTATATCAGGAAGGTTTGGGTGATAATCCAGAGATTAAACCAAGGACAGTCCGACAACAAAAATTAAAATGAGAAAACACTTAAGCAAGACACAGGGACAGACTTCCAGTTTACCAATGGCAAACAGTAGGGCAAATGAGGATGAAAAGGCCGATAGTGAACCACCAGGACACCCTGAACTCAAAGCACAGGAAGTAACAAAACAGATCAATCAGGCTCTGGAAAAATTCAAAACAGAAATAATTTCCCAGATAACCATAGAGATAGTGAGCAAAATGGAAGTCGTGATTCGAGACTCTAGAGCAGAAACTGACAAAAAAATAGATGAGCTCAGGACCATGATAGAAGCCATGAAGGCCCAGCATAAGAAAGAAATGGAAAAAATAAACGCCCAACATAGGAAAGAAATGGAATCCATAAAACAGATTCAAACAGATATCCAGGAGATTAAACACTCTATTGAAAGTGTACGCAACAGAATAAAAGAATGCGAAGATAGGCTCTCAGATATAGAAGATAAGATTGCAGTCAGTGACCATGAAAAGAGAGGTCTCTTAAAAACAGTAAGAGATCATGAGAAATCGATCCAACAACTCCTAGATGATGCAAAGAAGAATAACATAAGACTGATAGGAATACATGAAGTAGCAGGAGAAAATACAAATGACTTAAAAAAGCTGTTTGCAGAATTAATGACAGAAAACTTCCCAAACAGAGGGGAAGAATTTGACATTCAGATAACTGAGGCATATAGGACCCCAACTAGCTACAATCAAAAAAAATCTACACCTAGACATATAATAATCAAGATCCCAGAAACCCAACAGAAGAACAAAATACTACAAGCAGTAAGAGAAAAGAAACAAATCACATACAAAGGAAAGCCCATCAGAATCACAGCAGACTTTTCAACACAAACCCTTGGGGCAAGGAGAGCCTGGAATGAGATATTTCAAGTACTAAAAGAGAACAACCTCCAACCTAGACTGATGTATCCAGCAAAACTCTCTTTCAAAATGGATGGGGAAATAAGACACTTCCACGACAAAGAACACCTGAGAAACTACATGAATACCAAACCAGCACTACAAGCAATTCTAAACAAGATCCTAGAAAAAGACAATGAAGGCAACAACACCATGAGGCCCAACAGAGCAAATCAAATAGGCAAGGCAAGAAATTAAAAGGAGAAGGTGAAAAAGTAAAAAGAGTCAACAAAAGGCCAATAACATGTCAATAATAAGTCAGTACATATCAGTTATAACCAGCAATGTCAATGGCCTCAACTCACCAATCAAGAGAAATAGACTGGCAAAATGGAATAAGAAGCAAAATCCAACAATATGTTGTATACAAGAAACACACCTAGTGCAAAAAGAAGCCCATAGACTGAAAGTGAAAAGATAGAAAACAATTCTCCATGTGACAGGAGCCCAGAAAAAAACAGGGGTAGCAATCTTATTTGCAGACAAAGTAAATTTCAAACCAAAACTGAATCTAGTATTATTGATGTAGGACAGTACTGTATCATACCTCTATGAATGTAAAATATCTAGTACCTGCTTTATGATACATAGTAGGGACCGTGCTTTATCAGAGCTACATTTAATGATATTACTCTAGAATGTTCTCTTTCCAGATGATGATTAAGAGGCTAATAGAAAAAATGGTGCCAGGTACCACAACAGCAACAGAACTTTGCTGTTGTCTGGATATTATTCTTTTCTTTGTTTTTTTTTTTTAATGGAATGTGCTGAATGTCTATAATTTTGTTCAGATGACTACAGAACCTGGAAAAGCTGTTGCTCCTATCGATCCATAACATACTATTATTAGTCTATACACACACACACACACACACACACACACACATATATAACTTGAATTTTGGGAAACTTTAACGGTGCTGCCAACTTTGGAAAAAGTCATCCCAATTTACTGTGTTGAGTTGGCATTGTACAGAAATGGACAGCCATATTGGTCTAGAAATGTTAATTTATTTTTATTTTTTATTTTTTTTCCATGTGTACAGGGGTAACACATCGTATTAAATATGTAAGGTCATATCTACGTGGGATTGATTACAGAAACTAATAAAGTATTCTCTAAATAATGAAAAAAAGAATAAGACAAGACTATAAGAGTGAGAAGCAATTTAAATATGTTCAGGGACCACTTTCATCTCCAGAATCAAGGATTATTTTAATGTTACATCATTGCCTTTTCTCTTTTACTTTCCTTGTTAGTTTTATTTTAGGATTCCCTATTTCTAATGTTCATACAGAGATTTCTTTAACTGAAATACCGAATAGTTTCTTTGAGTGAAAAATTATAATAGTACACAGGATCCTAATGAGATAATTAATAATGTGAAATAGGAAGTAAAGGGCTAAAGGTGTAGGGAAAGTGGGAAGGGCGGGGGAAAGGTAATAAGGGAGAGAAAAAAATATGAGAAACTGAAAAAATGGAAATAAAGTGCTTGTAAATGGGGAGGGGAGGAGAGGGTGAAGGGAGGGCAGGGACAAGGGGAAAAAATGAGAATCAAGACCTGTCATGTAAAGGTACAGAATCCCAATGATGAATGTAACTGTATTGTATACCTAGATTGTACCAATAACCTCAATAAAAATTAAAAAAAAATTAATAAAAACTATGAAGAAAATAAAGCTGGTGAATAATGGAGAATGACGAAAGGGAGCCTAGCGACACAACAGAGATCAAAACTGGGGAGCCCCTCTCTGGAGGGGATCAGAGTTGAGACCTGATCATAGCCATAGACAAATCTGAAGGGGGAGGAACGGGACAACTCAGCACGCTGGGCAAGGCAGCTGCTGTTGGGGCTGTCCAGGAGATGACCGAACACAGGAGGGAAGACTTGGCTGTGGGCTGAGGGAGGGAAAGGACACATGGAAACACAGGAAACGTCCAGTGAAGAAACTGAAGTACGCGTCGCCATGTGCCAGGCCCTGATCTAGGGTGTGAAGATACACGAGGGTGTGGCTCAGAGCCCACTGGCCAGCTGCAAAGACAGACAAGCAAGCAAGCGCAGGGCCGCCCGAGGGCCTGGAAAGGCTGAGGACTCAGCACAGCGAGGCTGCCTAAGAGGCTTCCAACTCTCAAGGGCTAAGTCTGAGGTCCAACTGCCCACGCTTGCGGTGAAGGGAGGGAAATCAGTGCACATATCCCTGCCATCCTCTCTGGACTGACTGGAATATTTACCGTCAGTCTCTGAGACGAATGGACAAACTGGCTACAAAAGGGAACTCACCCAAGCGGAAAAGGAGGATGACATTCCATCAACATTAAGCAATATGTTTACATTCTCCCTGAGGGATGCTAAGAATGCACACGAAATTTCCAGACCCACCTTCAAAGAGCGGTGCAGTCTTCCAGCTAGAAAGGCAGGCGTGTTCCTCACACAGTGAACTGTTATAAAAAGCAACATCATAATTAGCTTTCTTTACTAAAAACTGAGTTCATCTATAGTAACTTTTTAAAAAGACTCTGGATTGTTACTCCAGTCTCCTCCCTCCCCATGATTAGCTTTCGTTTACAATGAAAGAAAGGCTGTTTAACCTGAATTTCAACGCCTTATAATGTCATATTTGCACAGAACTTTAGTGCAGTAATTATCTTCCACCACGGGGAAAATAAAATTTCCTGCCACAGAGACCCCCACCGTGTGACTCATCCCTGTGTCGCAGACACACAAACACCTACACTTGTGCAGGTGATTCCCGAGGGTGCGCCATCCGCAGAGCTAATACCTTTGGCTGCTGATGAACAGCCTGGGCCTGAGGACAGCAGAGATGTGGCTCTGAGGACTTCATTAGGTAAGAACCGCTGGACCTCAACTGCAAACCAACTGTTCCCATAGAAGGATTTTCATTTTTATTTATTTTTAGGTACCGGGAACTGAACTCCACTCGTTGCACTTGCGAGGCAGGAGGCAGAACCGCTGAGATGAATCCCCAGCCCATGGAAGGATTTTTAAATGACTAGATTAGAATGTATAGCCTGCTGAACTACATTAAAACCAGTGCCTGTAACTTAATTTAGTCATTTAGAAAAAGAATAATCTTTCAAATTTTTTTAATTTTATTGAGTTTATTGGTACATTTTAGGGATACAGTAGTTACATTCATTGTTGGGATCATGTACCTTTACATGGCAAGTCTTGATTCTCATTTTTTCCCCTTACCTCTGCCCTCCCTTCACCCCCTCCTCCCCTCCCCATCTACAAACACTTTATTTTCATCTTTTCATTCTCTCACATTTTTTTCTTTTCCCTTTTTGTTCTTCCCCTACGTATCACACCTTCCCTACACCTTTAGCTCCTTTCTTCAAATTTCTAAATGTCAGTAATCTTATTAGAATCTTATGCATTGTTGCAGAATATTCACACCAGGGAAACTATTTGGTATTTACACATGTGTCACTTATTTATTTCACTTAGGAGTATATCTTCAATATGTATCCATTTTCCTATGAATGAATCTATTCTCTCGCTCTTTATGGCTGAGTAATATTCCATTTTATAGAAAAACCACAACTTCTTTATCCAGTTTCCAACGGATGGGCAAATAGGTTGTTTCCAAGATTTAGCTATTACAAACTGTGCCGCTATAAACATGGGTGCACATACTTCTCTGTGATATGATTCTTTTAGTTCTCTTGGAAGGATACCCAGCAGAGGGATGACTGGGTCAAATGGAACCTCCAGTCCAAGCTCTTTGAGGTATCTCCATATTGATTTCCATAGTGGTTGCACTAGTCTGCACTCCCACCAACAATGGAGGAGGGTTCCTTTCTCCCCACAACCCCGAACCTTTCAAATTTTCATTTTGAAATAAGAGAAACAGAAAAAAAAAAACAGAAGGAAAAAAATGGACAATATATGAGTAAACATGAGCTGGATATATATGAGTAAACAATTATGCTTTTTGAAATAAAGTAGCCCAGAATAGAAAGTCTACTTGGGAAGAAACCCACTGATCACAGCACAATTATTTTCATAACCTTAAATGTGATCTACAAGTAGGAATGTGTGCAAAGGGGAGTAGATTTTATAATGAATTCTGGAGCTCAGAAAAAGAGGAAGCCTTGGCTTGCTCAGGATGATATGAGTAAACAATTATGCTTTTTGAAATAAAGTAGCCCAGAATAGAAAGTCTACTTGGGAAGAAACCCACTGATCACAGCACAATTATTTTCATAACCTTAAATGTGATCTACAAGTAGGAATGTGTGCAAAGGGGAGTAGATTTTATAATGAATTCTGGAGCTCAGAAAAAGAGGAAGCCTTGGCTTGCTCAGGATGGCTTAGGGACTATGGGAAGCTAAAAGACTGGTTTGTGTAGGTAGGTGACTCAAGGAAACAGAACCATGAAAACCATCAGACACAAATGTGTGACAAGGAACAAACCAGTTGACTTGGTATCACCTAAATTTTTTCAAGCTTGTTTTATGTAAGCTTTAATAACTTGATCAAAAATCATTATGACCTCTTTTATTCTATTAAGCTTTTTAATCATCCTCACTCAACTAGTTTTGTACACTTTTTTTTTTTTTTTGGTACAGGGATTGAACTCTGGACCTTGTGCTTACAAGGCAGGCAGTGGCACCACTGAGCTAATTCCCCGGCCCTTGTACAATCTTTTATTTTTATGATCCTTTCTCTCCTTTAGCTTGCCCTCTGCCTTATGGTCTTAAATACCAGGTTTGTTCTTCCTGTCTGAAATGTGGGAAAGTAGCAGTGTATATTAGTGGTAAGAAAATGTATATTAGCACCCAAAACCACAGGTAGAAGGTCACGGGGGTCCGTTAGAGTTAATTACTGTGGCCGAGACTTTACAACCACCCATTTCCTACCCTCTTCATTTTCCTGACCAAACTTTAGTCAAGCTTCTCTCTTTCAATCTGCCCCCAAACTCAGACTTGCTCCCAATTCAGAGCAAGCGCTAAAGTGAAGATCCTGCTCCATTTGCAGCTTATCCCAAGAATTCAGCTGACCCATGGAGATAGGTGTCCTTTCAAACCCCAGGGGCCATGACCCTCTGTCTGCTGAACTCTCCATGGAAAGTTTCTGTTGAGTTTGCTTACCCCTTCCTACAAAAGTGAAGACTTTTCTGTTGGGTTTTTGAGACTCTTATACACTTCTGAGATTAAACTGCTCTCCCCTCTTGCAACAGTGTTTTTGAGTGAAGCTTCCCTTTAAATCTGGATTGGGTTTTACTTGACAACTAGTAGGCTCTTACTGTGGGCTTCTACGATGATACAGCCAAGACAGTTTTCATGTAAAAAACAAAGTGCTAACACACGGCAGTAGCTTGGCAGGATCTGGGAGGTGGGTAGGAACGGGAAGTGACTGCCAGTGGGTACAAGACTTCTAGCGCTGATGAAAATGACCTAAACTCAGATGGTGGTGGCAACTGCCAAACTCCAAAATGGATTTAAAAAGCACTGAATTTTATAGTTTGAATGGGTTAATTTTTTGTATATGAATTTATTTCAGTGAAGATCTCTTGATAAAATGGTTTTATTCCAATGGTAGATTGAAATAGAACATCCAAGTGTGAAATATCTTCAATTTTAAATTAGGTGAGTTATTATATGACTTTTTACTTCATAAAACAGTGTACATTGTAGCCCAGATTTAAGCACAATTCAATGTATAGTTCCAAGAATACTTAACTCAGTGGATCTGAAATGTTTCCTAAGGCCCCGTGTGTTAAATGCTCAGTCCCAGGGCTGGGGATGCAGCTCACTCACAGAGCAATTATCTAGTACACACCAGGTCCTGGGTTCAATCCCCAGCAATGCAAAAAAAAAAAAAAAAAAGGGGGGGCTTAGTCCCCACCCCATGGAACTGTTGGGAGATGGTGGCACCTGGAGGGGTAGAGCCTAGGTGGAGGAAGTTAGGTCACCTGGGGCTTTGAAGGGGACTTCGGGACACTGGCTCTTTGCTTCCCAGCAGCTATGAGGAGAACAAGCCTCTCCATCATGAGCCTCTTCTGTGATCTATGAGCTGCCTCAAGCCCAAAGAAACAAGGCTCAGAGACTATAGACTAAAACCTCCGAAACTATGAGTCAAACTATAAACCACTGCCTTTTCTGAACCGATCGCTCAGGTTATTTAGTCACAATGACAGACAGCTGACTAACAGCGAGTCAGGGTTTGTACATCAATAAGGTTTTTCAAATATTGCAGCTTAGCATGACCAGGCAGAGCAACAAAATTAAGGATTAAAAATAGGAAATGGAAAAAAATAATAACTGGCTACATCATCACCACTGGAACATTCTCAGAACTCATATTGAGAAAATGATCTCACTTCCATTTGTTTTAAACTGAAAAAGACATTTTTTCTTTCTTGGCCTATCTTTTAGTAATTCTATCAGAGTTGAGAAGTTTTCTGTTTGTTTGTTTTCTTTTGTTTGTCTGAGCCAACATTTGGATGAAGAGCCCTGGTCTTGGCACTCAAGAGAGGATCAGAAGTGAAATAATGTATGTGGAAGAATCTTAAAGAAATGATACCTGTAACGCAGTAAGGCAAGTGCCTGGCACATGATAAGTTATTTAAAAATAAAATGACATGCCCTAAAGGGGAGTTCAGCCTTCAGAGGTGAGATGAATCCCACGCCCAACTCCTAGACAGTTACCCTCAAATACCAGCTGTCTTCATCTTACCAGAGGTACAGTGAGTCACAATAATGGATATCAGAAGTGACCTCTATCTGGGGAAGTGACAAGTGTGTGCAGTCCAAGCAGTCCACCCTGGCACCACTGGAGAAGAAGCCTGCAGTAATCCCAACAGCCTCCCCAAGTAGCCACGGCTAAAGATCCTGGACAAGTCTGGGTGTGCACCAATACTAATAGATTTTATTGCCTGATACTTGACTAAGGAATAAAAAATCCAGTCTTTTATTAGGGTCTCATTCCTTTGAATGGACCTTGCTTACCAGGGGTTCTCCTGGTGCCTAAAAGGCCAGACTGAAACCCCACCACTTGTCTAACTTGTGAACGCAGGAGTCTACACAGGAAAAGATTCAGCCTGAAAAGTTTTCTATTTGACACACCCCTGCTCACTTGGTCAAGGAGGAAACACCTCACTCTGACCTTGGCTCCACTTTGGCAGGCCAATGACATCTTCCAGAAATAACCAAATATAGTGAAATAGCATATTGTCTTAGGTCTCAGTTTTCACGAAGGGTCAAAAAAAATGTTGGTCAAAATGTAATATTTCAGCTCTCAAGGAGTCTACAATCTAAACATGGTGACAAACTTAATAAAAATTCAAAAGGCAAAGTAAGAGATAAATAGATAACTCCCTCACACATCACTGAACAATATTTGTGGAGCCCATTGTCTGTATTGTGGATTGTGCTGGGGGTGGCCAGGAGTATACAGATGGACCAGTCAGGATTTTCACATGAAAGGAACTCACCTTGACATTAAATTAAAGAAAGTGCAAAGTAACTCCATTAATCAGCACTCAAGAGCTTACCTATGGCCAGCAGTAAGTCTTCAAAATGCCCAGATAATTCTCCTTTAATGCTCTCCTCAATGTCCTTCTGGCTAATATTTCTGTATTCATCAAATGCTAAAAAGTATTACCACAAAAACATTTAAGGCATTCCATGCTTGAATATATTTTAGGTTTTTTTTTTTTTTTGATGTGCAGTAGATCAAGATGCAAACTTAAAAACTGCCCTCCCTTTTTAAATCATCAAAATTTGAGCACAATAAAATCTAGCTTCATAGGCCATTTTCTTCAATGACCTTCCAATGCTTTTTCCAGGTTGCAGCTTTAAAAACAGCCTGAAAGGTTAAATGATAAATAATTTATCTAGTAAGGTAGACTACTTTAAGAATGAGAGCAGCCCCCCGGAAATAATACTGTGGTCATTAGTCAAACATGTTTTATCTGCCAAAGGAATCTTCACGATGAAGTTTTCCTTGTGCTGAGTGAATCATTCCCTAAAGCACAATAGCCCACTTCACACGTACAGGAAGGCATTTGAATTTCTTATCAGCATTTGCCCCAAGCAAAACCTATACATACGTTATCAAGTTTATAAGCATATTTTGTAAGCTAAGTAAATTTTTAAAAAAGAAATTTTGGGGTTGGATCTGTGGTCATATGATTTTTATTTTTCAAACAAAGGTATTGCATTACCAAAAAGAAACTGGATTACTATGATTTTATAAGATCAATAAAGGAAGCTAAGGAAGGACATTTTAGAATCAATCATAGTGATATCCTTATGTTTCCTCTCTTTTTTACAGGCTAGCAAGACCAGGCATACACAGTGGTTGTTGCCTAAGGTGACACCCAGGAGCAACAACGGTCAGATGGCGGCTACAGCAAAGGGCCTTAGAAAGAGCCCTGAGGGAGAGGGTGGGTGCCAGCAGTCCCACAGTCCCACTTGTAGGTCTGACAGAAGAGCTGGTCTTCCCCGTTTCTTCATTTGCCTTTATATCAGAAAGAGCTGAACCCTGGTCAGCATTAATGCATCAATAAAAAGTTACGCGGAAAGCCTGGCTTTTCTGGAAAGTGGTTCACTTGGGACAGTGGGGTGGAGGAAGGCCAGCCAGGCTCCTCCACCCCAGAAAAGGACTGTCTGCTGGCTCGCTCCAGGGCTGCCTCTTCTCTTCTCCCTCTCCCCAGCCTACTACCTGTTACCAGGGAACCTACTCAGTCTTTATGGGAGAGCTAAACAGGGCTGGAACTGCTGGGAATTACAACATGGCTTTCTAATTTTATTTACTCAAATGTTTATTTTTAAAAAGATGGAACAGACTTATCATTTTAACTTTACTTCTGTATATCGGACCCAACCAATCTACAAAAACAACATAAACCAAAAAGGACTGAGTGTGAGTCATACTTAATTTCAGTTGAGGAAAGCTCCGTAAGCACAGGATCTCGGTGAATTTATCTTCATCCGTACCCCATTTGTTCTCACCAGCATTGTAAAGAATCTACGGACAAAGGAGGGAAACTTATGTGTTGTTACAGACACGGTTCTCTCTCTCTCTCTTTTGAGGGAGAGGAATAAGAAGAGTGGGAAGCTTTAGTTTATTTCCAAGGTCAGTGAGATCCTCTATTATCTAGGTCTCTTACTGTAGCAGACTAGAAATTGGGAGGCTGGAAGAGAAGGAGCCTGGGTGTGATCACCATTGCTGAAGAAGGCAGAGGCTGGGCGGGGTGAACCTGGTCTCCAGGCTTCTGCTTCTGATGGGAGAAAAGACAGCCTCAGGGGTCCTACTGTCTTGCTCCCTATGACAGAAATGCAAAGGCTGAGATGAGGAAGAATAAAGGATACCTTTTACTTGCTCTATTACTGACCTGAGCATCTTTCTTGGCCAGATGTTCATCCACTTTCAGACTTTCATCTCTTCTACCCTATGTCGGGATGACAAAAACAAGGTCACTCCTTCAAGAACAGAAGAGTTTAATGTTGAGCCTTTTACTAGCAAGACATCTCCGTGGTTTTCCTGCAGTGGAAGCCATGAAGCAGAGGCGAATCAGGCACTCTCGTTTCCAATCCTAGCTCCACCACCAGATACTCATGAAGTTGATAGCAAATCACACAATATTTGAGTCCCCCACCTTCTCTGAAAACTCGAAGGTGTTAAGAAGATGAAAGAACGAGCCATAAACTAAGAAAATACTTATAAAGCGTATCTAACAAAGGACTTAGAACCAAAATATATGAAGGATCCTTACTGTTCAGTAAGAAGATAACAAACAACTCAATTTAAAAAATGAGCCAAAGTTCTGCTGAGACCTCACCAAAGAAGATGTATAGATATCAAGAAAGTATATGAAAGGAAGCTTCACATCATACATCATATGGGAACTGTTAATTTAAGCAATAATAACGTGCATCTACTGTATTAGAATAGCTAAAATCCAAAATACTGGTGACCCCAAACACTGGTGAGGATACGGACAATGGAAGCCCATTGCTTGTGAAAATGTAAAATGGCACACTCACTCTGGAAGACGGTTTCAGGTTCTTATACTACTAAGTATCTTACTATATGATCCTGCAATCATATCCCTTAATATTACCTGAGTTAGAAACAAGTCCAAACAAAACCTCACACATGAATGTTTAATAGAGACTTCATTCACAATTTCCACAATTTAGTATCAGCCAGGATGCCCTCCAACTGATGAAACAAATATTCCATACAGTGGGATATTGTTCAGTCCTAACAAGATATGACTTGCAGAGCAATGAAGACATAGAGGAAAGTTAAAGGCAAATAACTAAGTGAAGGAAGCCTGGATGAAAAGGGTACAGAGTAAAAATTCCAAATATAGTATGTTTTAGAAAAGGCCAAGCTCTGGAGACAATACAAAGATGAGAGGTTGGCAGGGGTTGGGGGAAGGGATGTATAAACTGGCAGAGCACAGAGGACTTTTAAAGCAGAAATTATTCTTTCCAATACTGTGATGGTAGATATACAACATCATACATTTTTCAAAGTCCACAAAACTATTCAACAGAGTGAACCATTATGTAAACTACAGACTTGAATTAATAACAGTGTATCTATCACTAGTCACTCAGCAACTGTGACAAACCACATCAAGGCAAGTTTTTGATACAAGAAGTCCCCAACTCAGACACAGTCACACTGCGAACTTTCACAGGTGTACTGTATAAGATTCACAGGTGCACTATGTAAAACTCACTTTGTCGGATTACAAATGAATCCAACTTTCCAGAATGTTCTCCCAGAATGCAACTTGTTTCTAAGTCAAGGAATTACTGCAATAGGAGAAACATGGAAGGAGAAGAAAAGAAGAATTATCTGAAGAGTGGTACCTCCATTCACCAACACCTTTGTTTGCGAACAATTTGGTTCACAAAAACACTTGGAGTAATTTTGCTTTTGTTTGCAAATTCCTCATCAGATGACAAACATGAACAGGCCATCTTTCCCACACAAACACAAATGTGGCCATCTTTTCTGAAATTGTAAAACAAATTAAGTTTGTGAACTGAAGTGTCACTGTATTTTCTGCTCAATTTCTTTGTAAATCTAAAACTGCTCTAAACATAAAAGTCCACTTTATAAAAACCCTCAGAAGTCCTCACCAACCTCAGTCTTGAGGGCTCCATAGTTAATGTGGTTGTGAACAAATACATGAGCACATTTTAGAAGATAGAAGAGTTAAAAAAGGATCAGTTGATTTATGCTTAAAATTATAAGTGAACAAAATATTCAGTTATAATATTTTAAAATAGATTTACTCCTATTTTCAAATGTTAGCTCCTTGTATGCCTGTCTGACTTGTGCCAGGTTTCTTTGGGTTATCAGTACTCTGTCTTCTCACTCTTTCATCTGTGCACTGTGCTCCGTGAATAAAGGTGTTGATTATCCTTAGCCTTAAGAATAATAAATCACTACTACTATGCCTCGGTCACTTTCTATGTGTTAAGTACTTCACCTCTCTACACCTTAAGGGATTGGTATTACCAGTATTTTAATTGAACAGATGAGAAAACTATTGCTTTCAGGCTTAAAATAACTTGTGTAGATACAGAAAGCTTGTAGGTAGGATATGAGTTCAACTCTGTTTGAGTCTAAAACCTTGTCCTGGAGCATAATCTACCTGGAACCCTGTGGGGATGTGAATTCACTCACACCCACACTGACAGGATGCACATTTGGGACTGCAGACCTCTGAAAGCACGTTTTTGCAGCAGTGCTTCCTAACTTTGGGTTTGTGTGTTTAACCATCCCAAGGTTTTCAGCATTTGAAACAACTGGTACCGTTAATTAGGATAAATTATGTCATAGTGGCATAATGCCACACTCTGACAAGTGCTATTTCAGTATTCCAGCTGAGACCAACATGAGAGCACAATCATAAACTTAGAGGTGTGTATACTGATGAGATATGGCTTATGTCACTTTCTCTGCAGCACATATCTGTGCAAATACTCCATCTGTGACCTTATCACCTTTAGCAGCAAATTCATGGACCTTCTAAATAAACAAAGCCTGCAGTGATCTCACTTGGTCACACTTGTGATCGATGGTTTAGCAGCTTTTCCAAGGTGGCAAAGATGAAATTGCAAGTCATTTTTTTTTCCAATCCCGAATCTGATATTTATTTCTGAATACCCAACTCTGAAAAATAATTCTTCTGTATCACGTTTCTCACTTAAAAGAAATATTCTTTGAAGTCTAGAAGAAAATAAAAATGTTCTAAAAATAGACATTTATAATGCAAGTGAATCATTAATTTATGTTGGATCTGATTTCTCAGAACACTTTTCTAATTATATACAGTAAGACCTAATCAAAATGCTTTAATCCATACACTGACCTTAGACCAGATTTTTTTGTTGTTTCCCTATGTACACTTGTATGCTTTTATGAACTTGGTTAAACATTTTACTCATAGTAACAAAGCAAATGTAACATGAACAAATCATTTCCTGAGGAAAACTACAATCTCATTGACTCAGGTTTGTTTTTGTTTTTTTTTAAACTCCTTGAAAATTATTACTGAGCATGCAGCTCACTGGGGAATTAAAAAATAACAAAATAAAACCTTACATCTGCCAAAGTCAACAGAGCTTTCCGGAAGTCACCAGACGTTTCAGAACTAATGGCATCTCCAAGACTCTTCTTATAAACTGAAACCAAATAAAAATGAAATTAAGCCTTGACAAACTGAAAAATATCATTTTAAAACAGAGAAAAGTGTCATTGTCAATATGGGAAAATAACGAGTCTCTGGTAAAACAAATCTGCCTTTTTATTTAACTTCCTGGCACTCTACCATTGTGAGAAGGAAATATTTCCTATGTAACAATTACTGCAGCGTGCACCATGGCAGATGCAAAGGAATGGGAAGGGATGTAAGGGAGGCCTCTCTGGATCAAACAACAGTTCATCTCATCTGACAATGGCACTAATTAGGGAACACAAAGGAAGAGCAACCTGCTTGTCTGCCTTCCAGTTTTCATTACCTCCTTCTTCCATAGTAACAGAGCTCTAGTATTTATCAAAACCTAATGCACACAGCTTAAAAACCTCATTCCCAGCTTTTCTCTTAGCTAGGTACAGCTCCATGACTAAACTCTTCACTGTGAAATGCAGGCAGGCACATGTGACTCTGCAGGAAATCTCTTCAAAGGGCTGGGCCATGCCAGCTTGGTCCTTCTTCCATCCCACCTCCTGGCATGCACGTTGGCATCCAGAGCTTGGGTTGTCATCCTGGACTATGAAGATAAGGACTGCACCTTAGCAATGGCAAAAAAGGAAGCAGGAAAGGGCCCAAGTCCCTCAGAATTCTGAAGAGCTACCACACCAGTCTTAGAATTGTCCGTCTCCAGACTTTCTTACATACACTGTACCACAAGAAAACTTCTATCCTATGTAAGACATTGCCATTTTCCTATTTTAAGAAACCATACCTTAATCTTAACAAATATGCCTAGATTACATTATTTGATATTGCTCAAAAATAGGAAAGTCATCTCCAAACACACTATTTTCTCGAAATCCATGCCAACTGTGTATTCACATATTTTGATGCAGGCTAGTTGTAGCTCATTTTTCATGGCAAGTTTATTGTGCAGTGCTGGGGATTGAACCCAAGGTCTTGTGAATGCTGAGCAAATGCTCTACCTCTGGGCTATACCCCAGCCCCTGCCTATCAATTTTAAATCTTTGTTCTGCTCCATCTATAGGGAAAGGGTAATGGGAGTTGCTAGAGACCCCTACAGGGTCCTGGCCTCCTCCAGTACGTCATCCACAAGATAGAAAAGTGGGAATTAAAAGAAACACAGAGAAAAAAACTTGAGAGAAACTGAGTCTTGGGCTGATCTAAGCTGCTCTGGGCACCAAAGGCAAAGACTTCTCAGGACATCCAGTGTTTATTCTTTACAAGCTTGGGAAGGGGGGAAGCTGAGCAGGCCTTGGGACACCTGCTGATAACAAGTGTCAAGCAGGCAGGACTGCAGAGTGGGGGCACAAGCATACCTGTGCTGAAGAGAACAAATGGTTAGTTCAGAGGGGAGGGATTCAGCTGCAGTCAGTTGACCTCAACTGGGAGCGAACTGAGCCGAGCTCTGCTACTTCCAGTGTAACACAGCCGAATTATGGAGGGGCAGGATGTTTGTGCCATTACAGCCCGCTAATACGTGATGAAGGTGTCTGCTATACCAGCAATGGAATAGTGACTCTCCTGAGGCCACTGTGTATCTGGATATAGGTGATCCCCACCGGCAACTGCAACATTCTCAAGAACTGCATAGAAGTCAGCCACAGGAATGCTCACTCTTTGAAATCAGTGAAAGCCAACCATAGAAAGTCATGTGAGATTATCAACCAGGAAGAGCCACAGCGAAGCAGAAACTTCCTCAACACAACGTTAGTCTTTTTATGAACTCTGCAATTTTTCAAAGCAATCCATGCAAGCAAAATCTATAAATACGTTATTCGTCTTAATACCATTTAGTGGGCGTCACTGTATCTAATTCTCCTAACATTGTTGCATCTATCCTTCACTCTACATAAAAAGTTTTTTTCAATTTAAAAACATCAAATCAAAGAATGAAGCACCTCCGTTTTTAGGATTTGGAGAAGTATTTTGTAATTGCAGAACTATATTGAGATTTTCTCAGGCAGCCTCCAGAGGCCTCCTTTCACCCACAGATTTTGCAGGAAATTAGATTATTAAAATGAAAATGATTTCAATCCAATTTGATAATTACCCTATGCATTTTAAAGCATAGTAGAGCACAGAAAACCATACTTTAACACTGCAAATACCTGAAATAAAATGAATTCTTGATCCCCGATGAAGTGTTCTCTCACATACTGTTAACTACGGAATACTGAAAAATTTTCAGGATTTAACTCTATTATTCAGACTCTCTTGCCTCCTTGTACTGAAGGAGCTACACAAGATGCCTAGTCACTTTATGAGTGCCAAGGTGATGACCTCCTTTGATGGGCTTCTCAGGTAGGACCAGCACTTCTCCTTACATGACACCATCGCTCTTGCCTAAGCTGAATGCAAGACGGTTGGTACCTGAGCAGAGGTGACCAACAGCTAAGGAAGAACTGTGCTCAAAATAATGCTCTCTGTTAGAGAAGGCTGCCACTGAATCCTCTCTCTTAGGGAGTGAGCTATACAGAGATAGAGGAAAAGAAAACAGAGTTGCATGGGCTGGTAAGAAAAAGGAAGTTTCTTGGAGGTGCATCCACTGGAAGCAAACTAGGAGAGGCAGAGAGTCCCTAGGATAGAAGACAGCACAGTAGGAGCGAGCCTGAGCAGAGGCAGAGTTAAGATGGCTGGGTCCCCGGGGCAGCACTGTGTCCTGAATGGCTGGAAAGCTTGACTCTACATAATGGAGGCTGCATCCTTCTCGGCTTTGTGCATCATTAATCTCTAGCAATCAAAAACAGTGCTTTGCTTTGAAACCTTACACAGTTTAGTTCACATAGAAACTGAGACTTTGCTAAATTGGCTCTTAGGAACTCAGCCTCAACCTTGAACACACTACTTGAACTTAATTCCTCAACTGAGCACTAAGGATACAACAGTGAATGAAACAGACAAGAATGTCTATCCCTACTTGGTGCACATCCTTGGATCATTGTATATAAAAGGTGGGCTCCAGGGAGCCATCTCCAGGCAGATCCAATCACAGAGCAGCAAGCTCCTAAGAGACACCAGGAGCTAAAAGCCACCTCATGATACAGTGTCTGGCTCTGACAATTTACTTTTTATATTCAAACCTTGTTGAACTGATGTACAGTGATCCCTTGGTTGTTGGACAGTTTCAGGCTTGAACTTTCCACTACTTGAACAGCAAAGTTAAAAAAAAAAAATCTCCTTGGTGTTCCTAACTTTGCTCCATAGTTGAACTGAAAATCCAACATGAAAAAATTCTTACAGGCGGATAATGAGTCATGCCTAGCATCTTGCCACTGACACAAAGGGGCAACACTACGGTCTAAGTGCCATTCGTGGCCAGACAACAAAGAGTGCTTGTGTTACTGTGTTAAAACATTCCTCACTGCTGGGTGTGGTGGCCCATGCCTGCAATTCCAGCCCTTGGGAGGCTGAGGCAGGAGGACTGCCAGAAGTTTTAGGCCAGACTGGACTACCATAGTGAGCTCAAGGCCAGCCAGGAGTAAACAGCTGGAGAACCATGTCTTAAAGAAACACACAAACAAACAAAAGTATTCACCATTGTACTTTTTTTTGCACTTCATTTGCATAAAATTGTAACCATGGCTCCAAGGAAAGTGATACCAGCAGTAAAGCTAAGAGAAAATCCATGAGAACCACAGTAGACTTAAAGAAATCATTGGGAAATCTGTTAAAGTCCTAGAAAAATGGATTTACAAGTATAATTTTGGCACCTCAGAACTAATCATTTGGTTTTCCAATATTTCTTTCTCTTTTTTTTTTGTTTTGTTTTTTTATTTTAGTTTTTAACACAGGGTCTCACTATGTAGTTGGGACTGACCTGGAACTCACTAGTCCAGGCTGGTCTTGAACTCACAACAATCCTCCTGCCTCAGCCTCCTGAGTTGTGGGATTACAGGCTTGCACCACCATGCCCAGCCCAATACTTCTTATAAGAAAAAATATGTTAGATTCTCAAACTCTTTGATGCTCAAATGTAAATGTGGAACAAATTGAGTTTGAGAACTGAGGTTATCACTGTATTTTTTTTTTTTTTTTTTTTTT
>NW_022900944.1:20908615-20946387 GCF_012274545.1 Fukomys damarensis
CTTGTTTTTTTTTTTTTTTTTTTTTTTTTTGAGAACTAGAGATCAAACTCGGGCCCTTGCACTTGCAAGGTAGGTGGCAGAACCACTGAGCTAAATACCCAGCCCTATCACTGTACTTCAAACCAGTCATTTTAAACATTGACAATGCAACCATGTAAGCTTCTTATCAAACAAATCTCTCATTTACTCCAAATTGATCCACTTTCTGTTGCGTTCCACCAAGGGAGAGGTGGAATTTCCTTTTTGCTTTTTCACTCCTCTACAAAGTGTTTAAAGGGGTTCTGTTTAGTAACTCTCTATGTTAATGTATCTAGTGTTGTTTCTGTTTTTTCTGACTATATTCTGATTAGTACATCAGTAATAAATAAAATAGTTGCTTATTAAGCCCTTTATCTTCTAGTGAGAATTTTCCAAAGTAATCTCTCTAATACCCATCTGGGGTTCAGGATACCCCTTCTTTGGGCCTCTCTTACTGCAAAGCTCCGGATCCACAACTGACCTCACAGAGATACAAATTGAGAAAACAAGTCTCCTTTAAGGTACGTGGAAGGGGCTGTGGGCCTATTGAATAATACAAAATTGAACGACTCTTTGTCTCCAGTTCTTGGGAGGTGACCTCTAAATCCTTGGAATTTCCCAAATATCTGGAGTGTCTTTGTCATTCATGGTGATCCCCCAAGCTTATAATAACAAGATGACTCAGAACAGAAAGAAGTCACATCAGAAAGACCAGCCTGACCACCAGAGGATTGAGCGCTGAGCCACAAGATAACAGCTGAAGCTCTGAAAAGAAGGACTGTAGACTGCATTCAATCAGACAGTGACTCATTCGTGCCTAGGTAATAAAAACTATGGATACCAAAGATCAAGTAAGCTTGCAAGTTGGTAATTACACATCAGTGTTCTGAGCTTCACATTGGATCCTCCCAGATCTCTCCCTCTGGGTCTCTTTGTTTGGCTGGTCTTGATTTGTATCCTTCAAAATAAGACCATAGTTGTAGACACAGTGCTTTCTGGAGTTCTGTGCATAATTCTAGTGAGCTCCGGGGTCTGAGAGGGTAGTGAGCATCTGAATTTGTAGCCAGTTGGTTAGACAGATGTGCATGGAGCCTGGGAACACCTGAGTTCAGGCTGGTGCCTGAAGAAAGGGCAGTCTTGCGAGGACTGTAACCTAGCCTGTGTAGTCACACCAAGTCTGCACAGAGTCAAACTTGCATTGTATGGACTTGCTCATTTTCACACAGATGACAGACCTTTAGGATTTCAGTTAATTACATTGAATTCATATGCTCAAAGTGTCCTCTAAATTGTTCATCTAATTTCTCACACCAAAATTCATAATTCTCAGTAGTTTTTAACAGATAATAAGAATATACAGACAGGAATCCCGAGCATTGATGAAAACAATTGATTCAATTAAGCAAATGCTGAGAGCAAAATGTACTGCAGCTAAGCCACTGTTATGCAGCAGTTCCTAGCTTGAATCATATTCTAATTCTCTCAGAAAATCCACATCCTGTTTAGAATATATCTGTCTATAGGCCTTCCCTTCTCAAAATGGCTTGAGAAGAGATTGGTGTACTCTAGGAAAAGCAATTTGGCTCATACCCATGTGAACATGGGTAAGGGTGAGCAGAAAATAGGCTTACTTGTGTAGTAGGCTTGCGAGACCTCCTTCATTTGCCTGCTTGTCCTGGTAGTTAAGAGTTCAATCAAGGCATCTTCATCTGTTCCAGTGCCCTAAAAAGGAAAAGGAAATCTAATTTTTAGAATACTTAAAAAATTTAATTTCATGCCTTTCATTCTTAATATATTTCATACAGATGAAAGAGCCATTTTGAGTAAATCAGTACAAGATCTCAAGGCCCTGACGTCCTTTTCTAATTTCCCATATATTTCAGTATTAAAATAACAAGTCATCTGGAGTAAACTGACATAAAATGTTTGAGAAAATGTCCCACTGTACTGCAAAAATCAATTGAACACACTCTAGAAAGAAAGAATATGAAGTATAAAGCCTATGATGTTAAAGGCTAGAAGTGGTATTCCAAAGGAATAATCCGAGAGAACAGTCAAACTCAACTGTGTTTAGAAAGGGCCCTGTATTCCAAAATGTGTTCATCTCTGCACCATTGCACTACATGGGTCAGCAAACACATGTCCTGGGCCTTGCTGGCTTGGGCACTACTTAATTTCCCTTCAACCTTGTTTATTATGAGGTCATTAAATCACAGTATGGTTCCAGAGAAAGCCGTTTACCATAGGACTTGCTCAAGTAAGGCCAATGAAGCACATGAGAGACTTAATTCTGTTCCTTTCTGAGAGGGATCCCCTGTTACCCTCAATACCTCTTTTATCTTTCTGATTTAATAATAGATCCTCTAATTTTTCACTTGGAACCCATCTTAAATAAAGGGTATATCTCTCAGATCCCGTTACAGTACAGCTTATCCATCTAACTCACTTTGAGCAATGGGATATACACATAAGTATCACATGCAAGGACTCACAGTGTCATTCAAAGAGAAAAAGTGAAAACTTTTTTGTCCTTTAGTCCTTTTAGTTGGCTGGGACAAAGATACAATGGCTGGATCCTGAGCTGCCATCTTTAACCAAGTGGAAGCCATGGGCTGAAGGCATCCAGGTTGTAGAGTCCCAGATAATAAGGGTGCTACCATACTCAGTTCTGAACTGCTTACAATCTTTTGTGTACAAGAGAAATTTCTCTTCCCTTTCAGTGAATCTAATCCTTATTATTACACCTACTAAGCCCTCCCGAGTAGTAGGCATAGAGGTATACAGCTCACTCCTAACGTCAAGTGAATCTGCTGCAGAGAATGTCCTTGGCCACTGTCCTCTCACTACCTCACCTTCAGATCTGCCACTGAGTTCACACTAAGGTCATGCTCTCCCCAGGATGCAATGAGCCAATGTCTGAGCCCAGCATGGTATGGTACGGGAGCTGGGCACACTGTAGGACTCTCCAAGGACAACCTCTGCTCAGGAACTGCCACCAGCCTGCGAGGGTTTCCAAGAGGAAACACCACAGATGCTCTTCCTACCTCAGTTGTTTCCTTCCTGCTCTCCTTCAAGGCATCAGACCAGCACTGCAGTCTGTGGGTTCACCCACTTTGCAGGCTCTATCTCTTTATCTTTCATGGGTATTTTTTGTAACACATCCATTGTGCACCCAATTCCATCCTGATGCCTGCTTCTCAGATGCCTGTAACTCTTCCACAGAAAAGACAATAACTCTTATCCCTGCAGGAAAGGTGTATTGCTTATGTCTCCGATCTAGACCTTTGTCTTTTCTCTCTTTCCTATCAGTAAATATGTTGAGCACCTACTTCATTTCAGATTTTGCGCCAGGACCAGAAGATCTAGATTAAGACTGATGAGGTTCTCGTTATGACATAGGTTTGCTTTATAAGTTAGATGAAAAATGATAAACTAGGCAAAAAAAAATTTGAAAGAAAAGAACAATTTTATATGGTAATAGATGCAACTAAAAAATAAAAGTGGCTCTTTCTGTTAATGGTCCAAGGTGACTGTGAAAATGGTTCTCTACCCTCTTGACCCAGAAGACTCAACAAAATCATGCAAATCAAGAGAATCAAATCTTCACGTTCACTTTAAGAGAATCTCTGAGACTGCCCAGGCCATCAAGGATCTGTAATCCAAAAAGCTACCAAGAATCCGAAAGATTTCTCTTTAAAGAAGCCATTTTGGCATTGTAATGTGGATCTGGGTCAGGCCAAGCAGTAGAGCTGTATGCAGGGCTGGTGGCTCAAAAGATTGTTGACTTTTGTTACACATGCTTAAAAATGCAGTGTAACACTGTGAGTCAGGGTTAAGATGCAGATGCTCTGTGCACTGAGCATATCCAGGTGAACAGAGCACCTGTGATGCCTGGGGATCTCATGGAGCCCAGGGTCAGATTAACCCATCTGTGAGCTTCCAGGCCACACAGAGGTGATCCTTACTGAATGGAAACAAACTGTTCTGGGCCAGAAAGGCATGCTGCACAGGTTAAAAAGATATCCTGGAAGCAAGTGCAAAAACAAAGACTTATGGCTGGGGAAAGAATTCAGCAAAAAATAAATGCAAATACAAATTTTAAAACTGAAAAATAAAGCTGAGTGAATTAATAGTTAAGTGTCTAGAAGAGAAGTATCTTCCCGGTGGAAGGAGAATCAGGTAGAAGCCCACAACAGAAATAAGCTTAGAATGTTCAAGGATCAGACAGAGAGGCCAGTGTAGCTATAGCACAAAATGAAGAAGGAAGGGTGGGGGTGTGATAGTCGGTGCTGTCAGTCAGCTCGGTCAGACTAGAGCCCCAGTTGCTCAATCCAACACTACGTGTTGCTGGGAGGGGGCTTTGTCCAGTATGAATCAACACTGAGTAGGGGAGATGATGTTCGATCTAGATGGCCCAGCTTCAGCCTGTAGCAAGGCACTAGGAGTGGACCTGAGGCTTCCCTGAAGAGACTCTCTGTCCATGGGGAGCAGCCTTAGCATTAGCTAAGCTCCTGCCTTCCCTTCCTGACTGCCTGTCCTTTAGATTTCATCCCATTCTTTACAATGGTGTAACCAATTCTTTGCAATAAATCTCAGTATATAGAACCTACTGGTTCTGCTGCTCTGCAGAACCCTGGCAACCAAAGAATTTTAAACAGCTGAGATAGGAATTCGACTATGAGTGACAAAGGGCATAAAAAGTTTGGGTTGAAGTGTTCTAAGTCACTGGAAAAATGTGCTTGTGAATGGCAAAAATCTCACTTTAAAAATAACTTTACACAGAGAATTTCGGCTACTGCTGGAGAACAGATTAAAAATGCACAGAAATGGAGGCAAAGGGATCAGCTAGCTATGGTCCAAGCAAGATCTGCTCATGAAGACAGTGGAACAGCAGCAGTGGGTTTTGAAAGAAATGCATATATTTGCAATGGATTTTGCAGTAAAGTTAATGGGCTTGTTCTCAGATCTATGAACCCTGAGGGAGAAGGCAAAGCAAGTGGCCAAAGATAATACAAGTTTTGTTTGTTTTTGTTTTTAGACAGGGTCTTGTCATGCAGTTCAGGGTGGCCTTGAACTTCATATGTAGCCCAGGATGGCCTCAAACTTGAGGCAATCTCCTACTGCAGTCTCCCAAGTGCTGGGATTACAGGCGTGCGCCACCATGCCCAGCTGCTAATTCAAGGTTTATGGCTTTAAGCTGATGACAGTGCCATTTAGTTTGAACATCAAAATTGAGAATTTGGTTACACTGAAAACTAAACAGAATCAGGATGTGAGCAACTTCTTCAGCCCAGAACATTTGGGTTCAGGGCTCCACGTCTACCCCTATTTTGGAGGCATCTCACCACAT
Source organism: Fukomys damarensis (assembly GCF_012274545.1). Lineage (NCBI taxonomy): Eukaryota > Metazoa > Chordata > Mammalia > Rodentia > Bathyergidae > Fukomys > Fukomys damarensis. Next base: position 20,913,984 of record NW_022900944.1, read on the forward strand.
GAAGAGCCAACCCAGACAGCTTCCAGGTGCTCCCATATCTTGAGTGTGCACTGGAAGAGAGGCTGCTGTTTGTTTTCTTTTGGTACCAGGGATGGAACTCAGGACCTTGCGCTTGTGAGGCAGGTGCAGTGCCACTAAGCTCAATCCCCAGCCTGAGATGTTGCTGTTTTTGATGGCACAGCCCAATGCTGGGCAGCCCTGGGCTTGTGCATGGCTCATACCTTCATGGACTTCTTCAGCTGCTTCGCATCAAACACTGCTGGGGGAGTCACAAGAGCCACCATGAGGTGTTGAAAGTGGCCAGAGAGATCACCTTTCAAGTCATCTTTCAGCTCCTAAAAAGTCCAAGGAGGAAACTGAAATTCTTTTCCTTTCTCTTCCTTTAAAATCCCCTAGTGAAAGATGAACAGAGTACTGAAATTTGACAAAAACGTGCCCATCCACAAGGAAGAAGCAGAAGTACTGAAAATGTTTCTATGGATATTAATCTGCATTTTATGATCACCTCCAAAATGTTGTTCTATGGAGGATTTGTGTGTGTGTGTATGTATGTGTGTGTGTAATGCAGACAATCACAAGCACTCCACCACTGTGCTACCTCCTCAGTCTCACAAAATATTTTTAAAAGGAAGCTAACAGGGTGCTCTGCATGCGCACCATCATGAGGAACTGCACGTTAAAATACGTTCCTCTAACTGCCCTGATTTGATCTTCACATGTTATATACACATGTACTGAATTATCACACCGCACCCCACAAATATGCACAATTAAAATAATCATTCATAACAATAAAATCAATGCATTTCCTGAGTCCTTGAAGTTTTCAATGCTTGGGCCAGAGTAAGGAAAATTCACATCCAGCATCAGTGGCAGGGGCTCTACTTTATGTACCTTGCTTCTTGCTGACTCCAACCAGTTCCGAAAAGAAAGGGAAGGGAAGACAGTGACGGGGTATCATTTGTCTGGTAAGAGCCTGGAATTGGGAAGCATCAGAAGCCATTGCCTGATAACAGGAGCATGGGAAGCCCTCAGTGTGGCAAGGCAGGGACATTATTTCTTGACAGTGCCGATTTCTTATATTACGTCAGTATAGTCCCTCTCCCCTGCCTAAAAGCAAGTGACATGGTTTCTGTTTCCAACATTCAAAAGGGTTGAATGTTGGACACTGAGTAATGTTCCCCTGAAGCTCAGAGTGCTAAAATGATGCAGACTGACACTACCATACCACCAGGGCCATGCCAGGAGCACCATCCCACCAAGACATGGGACAAGCTCCGTGTTGCTACTCTGTTTCAGTCACCACTGGGCTCTTGCCTCTCTCAATGCTAAATTCCACTACCATCTACCCTCAACCCAAGACTTCACAGCCGACTCTTTTTGCACTCACTCTCACTCTTCCTCACCTTGAGAAGTGGGTACCTTTTGCCTCTGTCCTTCCACATTCTGGAATACTGAAAGGCCAGAGAACCACTCCTGTTCCCTGCCTGTGGATGTGCCACCTTGCTCGGATGCACATACTTCCAGGGACTGCACACTGGGCATTTAAAGGCAGGTTAGCTATGACCCTTATCCCTAGGATACTATGCATAATGGAAACAGCAGAAGCACTCCAAGACAAAATTTCAGTACCATATGCTAAGTATCTGCTACAGGTACTTCTGAGAAGGGAGAGTTAGCTGGCTTTGGACAGCCCTCAATTTACACACTGGCCTACCTGGTCTCTGCCCCCACCCTTTCCTTTCCACAGTCCGTTATACACAGCAGCCAACATCATCGCTTAAAAATCAAAATCGTCTAAAAATTGCTTTAAAATTTTAAAATGGATTCTATTCTTCCTCTGCTAATGCATTTCCAGCGGTTTCCTATGTCCTTAGAATAAAACCTGGCATTCCCAGCTTGTGTCTGCTGCGGGTTTCCACATTTGCTGTTTTCTCTTCCTGAAAACCTCTTCCCACCCCAGCACAGTCTTTGTCCTGCTAAGTCTCAGGGAAGAGTAAGGCAGGAGCTGCTCACTGGCATTTCTTCATCCTGCCCAAAGGAGTGAGTTACCAGTCACCTTCTATTACAGCATCCATTTTAATTTGTTCGTAGCACTTCATAGCATGTGAACTTCTCTTATTTACTCATTTACTACTTTTCTAATAGAACATGAGCTCATGGAAGACGGGAGGGCCTGCTCTCCATACGGCTGTATCCCCAGTGTCCAGGAGATCTCCCAAGATAGGCAGCACTTAACCAACAGGAATTGAACAAACAAACTGCAGAGTAAGTAAGAACAAGCCTTACTTGTTCTTGAATAAGTCTCTGGTACTTACTCAGTTTTTGTTTACTGAATGAAGCAAGCCTACAACTACGTAAATATTTTAAAATCAGAAGAGAACTCAAAGATCATCTAAGCCATGCTCCGCTGGATTGCTAGTTGGACGCCTCTGTGTCGAGGCTGACCTGGGCACTGTGGGGTGTCTGGCAGCAGCGGCCTTGACCTCTGCCCACTGGAAACCAGCATGGCCCCCATCCTGTCTGTGGTAATGAGACGTGTTCACCTAGGCCACGTGTCCCGCAAAGAGCACAGTCACTCCTGGCTGGAATGACAGCCCTCAGACAATCCTCTTCACTCCACAGGTGAAGAAACTGAGGAACCAAGGCCATTTAACCAGTTAATGGTGACACCGGGACACGAGACCCAGGTTCTGACGGGATGCTGCCTCTTCCCTCGTTCCTGCCTGGCACATGCATCGCAGCGTACCTTCTCATAGGCAGCCTGATATTCCTTCACGATCAGCTGCCGCTGCACGTTCGACCTCTCAGTCAGAATGCTGACGAGCCTCTCCTCATCGGTTCCTAAGTGAAACAAATTATTTTACCCACCATCAACCCTGAGATGCTCAAAATCGATCTTTAACCAAAGAAAAATGATCCATGGATTGAAATGAGTGCAGAGTAAAACATTTTACTTTGTAACTTCTGGTTCCTTACATTTTTTTTTCTTTGTCTGGCTGATGGAAAAATAATTTAACTTTATTTAGATAGTTTAGGGGAAGAAAATAACCACTGTCGACTCTGTCCATTCCTGTCTAGAGATGAGAGAGGAGCACCATGAACCTTCTGCCTCCTCCACACAAGGGTCAGTAACTGTCACCACCCCCAAGTGCTCATCCCCACACTTGGCAACCAAACCTTTCTCCTGTAGAGAACAGGAGCTGACCATTACTGAGAATCTACCACGAACCAGGTACTCTTTCATCCCTTGTTATAGCCAACAGTCCCAGGGCCCTGGGAGGAGCTAAGACTAAGCTGTCCTAAAACGAAGACACTAACACTCAGAAAGCCCAAGTCACACAGCTGCTCAGTGGTGAGGCAGGAATTTAGACACAAATCTCGGACTCTAAAACACATATTTCTATCTCTGGTCTGCCCCTCTCTTAAGCATTTCACATCCATATTCTTAACCTCCTGTTTGTAAGTACAGGGTAACCGGGCAAGGGCTGAGGCAGGCCTGCCTCAGAATGGCCACAAGGCCACCATTTTCTCGGTAATTATGGGATTAAGACAGTGTTGAGAGTTGTGTCCACCTCACTGACTGGGGAGGACTACAGCGGGGTTGGGAGCCTCAGGCAGGTAGGGCTGGGATAGTGTGAAGATCAGTTAGGACTGGTGGCTCCATTCCTGTGTTGAGGTGACATGTGCACACCTTGCCTACACACGTCCGTGCGGAGGGGCCTACATCCAGGAGGGGCAAGAGAATCTGTATGCTTGGTTATCTGCTGGCCTCCCATGGGCAGATGCTGCCCTCCACCTCCAATCTTGAATTCTTCTACATCCTTAACAGGATTAGATTAATGCCTGTTTGTGGCCTGAGACTCTGATCACCAACCTGACCACTGATGGCAGCCGTGTTAGTGTATGACTGGACACTCCCAACCGCACACATCTTCAACTCACACCCTCCAGGAAGGAGCCAGCTTATTTCCTCTCCAACCTGTCTGTCAGTCCGCATTCCCTCATCAATGACAATACTATGGCTATAGTCACCCAATCAAAAATCCTGGGAACCACCCTTTCTTTTCCTTCCTGCTCACATTGTGGCAACTGCCTGCCTCTCTTAAATTAGTACCCTCTGCTACTGTGCCTTTACCACATTCTACCTGCATAACTTCAAAAGCCGTCTAACTTGACCCCCACATCATTCATATTGTACGCTACTGCCTAAGAACATTTTTCATTTGTTTTATTTTTCTGAGACAGAATTTCATTACGTAGTTGAGGCTAGCCTTAAACTCACTAAGTAGCCTAGACTGACCCCAAACTTGTGATCCTCCTGCTTCAGCTTCCCAAATGATAGGATTACAGGTATTTGCTACCATACCCAGCCTACGTCGGTTTTTCTTAAAAAATACAATCTGATCATGTCATTCTCTTAGCCAAAACACTAACACCTCTCCATTACCTTCAGGGTAAAATCGGAACCCTTAACTTGTATCCTAGTCACTGCCTGATGTTTCCATTCTCATTTACTATCCCTTCTCTGCATCTCTGTATCCTCCAAACTCAGAGTTCCAATATCCCTAACTGCCCAGATGTGTGCAATCTGTGTGTCTGGCAGTTTCTCACCTCTTATTTCTGCACATGCTCAAGATCAGCAGCTAAACTATCCCATGGTCTGGGGACTGCAGTTGAGATGGCCCTAGGCCAGATGCCATTACGACACCTGGTTTCACCATGGTGATCACAGAAAAGATCTCAAAGTGGCCTGCAAGGCAAACTGTAGAATTTCAAAATCATAATGACAAAAGAAATAGGCAAGAGAAATTAAATATGACCAGCTGGGCATGGTGGCACACGCCTGTAGTCCCAGCACTCGAGAGGCTGAGGTAGGAGGATCGCTGTGAGTTTGAGAACAGCCTGGGCTACACAGCGAGTTCCAGGTCAGTCTCAACTACATAGTGAGGCCCTGTCTCCAAAAACAAAAACAAAAAAACAAAAAAAAATTAAATATGATCAATTTGTTCAATTTGACACTAACCTCAAAGAATAGTCTTTTCAACACTGGGTAGAAAAGATAGAAATAAACAAAAACCTTCATTTAACAATGGGAAAAAAAAACCTATCAGGTAAAAATAAGATAATATTATTTGACATAAGTCCTAATAGTGTATTTCATAGAATTTGACTAGCTAATCCTAAAATTGACAGAGGACACAGAGCCGAGAAAACTTTTTGCCCTACACCAAGCGTCTTTATGAAACTATAATAATTGTGACAGTGTGGTATTTGGACAAGAAGGCAAACAAATACAACTTAGCAGAGGACAGAAAAATAGGGAGGCAGAAAAGAGAAGGGCATTATCAATCCACATGAAATGATGAGCTCTTCAGTAAATTATGTTGAAATAATTAAGTACCCACATAGAATTAAATAAAATTAGATATCCTTAAATACTATACATAAATACGAATCCCAGGTAGATTAAAGCTCATTGCGAAAAATAAAATTTTTAAACTTTGGAGAAAAATGCAGAATATATTTTATAATCTCATTACAAAAAAGATGCGAAGAGAAAGCCTAGTGAAAAACATTGGTTAACTCAAACTTACTAACACTTAAAATGTAATTCAATAAAAGTTACTACAATCAACGTTCAAAGAAAGCCACAGATTTGGAGAAGAGAGTTTTATGGCATACAATTAAAAAAAACAAGGATTATGTCCAGAAATTATAAAAAATTCTGCTAATCATGAAGAAGACAACCCACCCACAAAATGGATAAACTATATGAAGAAGTAATATACAAAAGAGGGAACAAATGAGCCACTAAGAATGGTTAACTGCACCAGTAACTGGGGACAGAGAAGAGAGAAGAAATAAACATATACAGAATGAGATACAATTACAGACACAGTCAAGGAAAACTAAGTAGTATTACTGCAGCAAGTATTCATGGAATATGGAACAAGCAGAAGGCTCATACATTGCTGGAAGGAATGAAATTTTCTGCATTTATTCAGGGAGCAATTTGGCAAAATTTCTAATTAATTTGAAAATAAGCATTCCCTTCCATGGAAATTCCAATTCTTGTCATATTCTAGAGAAATGCAAGCCAATGTGCACAATGCAACATAAGCAGAAATCCTCATTACAGTACTTTTATAATGTAATAGAAAAGAATTGTAGGCAATTCAAATGTTTCATCAATATTCCCATTTGATGACACAGTAGGCAATAGATTTATGTAGTTATGTCATTTAAATTAATGAACTAGAGCTAAACATATCAACACAGAGAAATTTCAAATATGCTATCTTAAGGCCTTAAAAGAAAAAGAAGATTGCATGCGGTACAAATCTATTTTTTACTGGCTGAGGCCGTGCAAAACAATTTGTACATGCACATGTAGTCACGGCACTGAAAGTTACATGGGAATAAACTCTAATTTAGGACAGTGACCATCTTTAGGCAATGGAGCAGGAATGAAATCCAGGAAGAATCAAGTACTGCATCTGTAATGACTGATGATAGCTGTTGCTGATAGCAGCAGCAGTGGTGATAGTTTTTCATATTAAGTAAATATTGCAAATGTTAAGATTTAATAAAATCCAGTTCCCTATGCTTTTCCTCCTTGTTTTATACTTTTAAAAAATACTCAACAAATTTCTCTAATGGAATAAACCAAGTTAACCTGGGCACTCTTAGGCCATAACTTTCCTGACTGGCTTAAAAATAAGAAGGAAATTCATTGTAAAACATACTCACCAATTCCTCTGATTGCCTTACGGATCGCTTCAGCATCCACTGATGGGCTAAAGCTTGGATAATCTTTTATTGTTCCTCGGTGTCCAACCTAGAAAAAAAAATTTGAAAGTCCCACTAGTTCAAAATGACATTTTTATATTACATATGCATGTTCTCATGTGCACATGGGAAAGACAGATACCTAATCTGCACACCTTCCTCCATTTCGGGCTCAGTTCAAGAGTCTCTCCCTCTTTGACCTGCAGGCAATGTGTTATCATGACACCTCTCTTTTTCTCTCATGTAACAAATTACACATATGAAACATTACTTCACTAGAACAACGAATTATGTCAATCCTGGTGACACGGTGCAGTATTTGCTTTAAAGTGGCATCTGATGAAAACGATGAGAAAGCTGAATTTTTCCATATCCTCTTTGTTTTCAAGTGATAATTCAGAGTCCTCAAGACATCTCACACAAGTAATGGTGATAGACAAGACTTTAAGATGTTTGAACTAACGCTGACCACTGTCGTTGGGGAACCCGATGCTCAAGGAGCCATAAATGAAAACCCTATTTGGATTGTCCATTCTCATGCCGTGTTTAATGGGTATGCAATCACAGCTGGTAAAGTCCCTTTTAAATCTCCACTGACATCGAAACTTCTTAGGAATGGCAATGAAATAAAAAAATTACACTACTAATTTTAAGCAAGTAAATTAGAAACACATCAGTAGTCTGGGAAAGACCATATTTCTGGAAGACTGATGTATTCTAAAACTGCTTAAGAGAATATAGAAGTACAGCCAGGGAGACACTGAAAAATTAAACATGCACTTATATGGTCTAGCTCTGAATACAAATCTGTATAGTTTATGTTTTCCTTTTAAACAGGATTTTTCCTATCCTGTTACCGAATACTATTCACTGGCTCTGCTGTCTTGTATTAAATATGACTTCATTTAGGTTCTTCTGAAGTGTTTAATATTTTCATGAAAGGACATTATCTTGTTACATTAAAGTGAATGGAAAATTAATGTTGTGGCGTAGTAAAAACTTTTAATATGCTGATTCAATAGATAATATTGAACCATTTGTTTCACTATGGCCAAGCACTGTTTAATTTTAATACACCTGAAATAAAGTTCTGAACCTACAAGTAAATAATTATAACAAGTTAAAAATTAGTTGTGAACATGGTAAATCAGAAGACATTTGTAGGAAATCAGTCACTCCAACACAATCTTTGGCGAGTTCTCTCCCCTCATATTTTATAGATTCACAGAGCCAACAGGCTTTATCTCAGCTCTGTCCCCGAAGAGCTTCTGTGTTTCTCTTACCCAGCCCCCTTCCATGGCAGAAGAGCCACTGTCACGAATGTCTATGTGCTTTGTGTGATAACTCTGCCAAACACAGGAGCCCTGGTAGGCGAGAGGGACCTGAGTCACACACATGGCATCAAGAGTTAAGCAGACTGCAGAACTGGCTCAAGGCCAGGCAGCAGAATCCCACTGTGAATGCAAGCTGAACTCTGCTGGCCATCCTGATGCTTCCTGAGATGTCCCCTGGGTATCATTTAGGCTTTCAAATGCACAGGACCACGCCCCACCCTACAGAACACTGAATCACATTTTTAGAGACCAAGGAAAGATTCTATTTGTTTAAGGAGCTCCCGGACAGCCTTTGCAGCAAAGAATCACATGATTATTTCTGAATACAAGACAAAACTGTGGTTGGATCCTATATACAGTTCATGAGTTATGAAATTTCAAGGTTTGCATTCCAGCTGTGACCTTTTCATTGGTCTTTAACACCTACACATGAAAATATGCAAATATTTCCAATGTGGGAATTTAGAGGAGAATGAAATCCCTAATCCATGATGCAACTTCTATTCAGTAAGAATCAAGTGGGGAGTGATAACTTGGTTAATTAAAAGAAAAAAAATGGGCCAGGGGTTTAGCTCAGTAGTCTGCCTCGCAAGCACAAGGACCCGAGTTCGATCACCAGTATCAAAAAAACAAACAAAAGAGAAACATAACACAAACAAAAGAAAACACATAAACACACCAACTTGAAAGAGGACATGGGGAATTACTTTATTTTATTTTATTTTACTTATTTTGCAGTGCCAATGAGCAAACCCGGCGTCTAATGCATGACAGATAAGTGCTCTAACACAAAGCTATATCCCCAGCCCAGGACACGGGGATCATGAGGCTGAATTCTAGTGAGATACTTAGAACTGCTTTAGTTACTTAAATGGACAGTATTACATTATTCATCTGATAAACTTGGTTGTCCAGGTATTCAGAAACATTTATATAACTTGTAAAAAAACTTAACCAAAAAATAAATTAATGAAAAAGGTTTTGTACAAATCAGGTAGTGAATAAAATACTTAAAAAAATAGCTTATCTAACTTTTACAATGACTTTGATAAGATGGATTTCTTTTTTTTCCCAAGACATGTAGTTCAGGCTGGCCTTGAACTCACTATGTCATCCAGGCTGGCCTCAAACTTTCAGAGATTCTCCTGCCCCAGCCTTCCCAGTGCTGGAATTGTAGGCATGCACCGCCATACCCAGCAATAAGGTGGATTTTATTATTTCTACTTAAAAATAGAAGAAACACAGCCAGGCATAATGGAACATGCCCAACTCTGAGGGAGGCTGAGGCAGGAGGTTCTAAAATTACAGTCTTGCCTGGGCAAATTAGCAAGATCTGTCTCAAAACAAACTATATAAGGGCTAGGGATACAGCTCAGTGGAAGAGGACCCCTGGGTTCATAAAACCTTGTAAAGACCAGATGCGGAACTTAAGGCTTCAAATCAAATCCTCAGATAAAACTCCAGGACCACTGGCTCTCTCTGCTCATAGTCAAAGCCCTCTTTTGGGTCATGAAACTTTATGATACAAGGAGAAACGGAGTCAACTACAAAAATTAGCCAATCAAAACTTGAAAAAGTAAGGCACCATGTTCAGTTCTTCCAGTAAGAAACAGTCTGCAAAGCCAAAAGCAGTTCACTGACAGAGGCCCCAAAATGAAATAGTTAAGCAAGGTGGGCAGCGTGAGTCGAACTGTTTCCTTCCAAAAGACAAACACCTAAGTCCTAATCCCTAGCACCAGACTGTGAGCTTCCTCATACACAGGCCATGCAGATGTGACTGGCCGCAGTGAGGACACACTGCAGTGGTGTAGCAGGGGGCTCACCCGATGTGACTGGTGTGTTCATGAGAAGACAGCCCTGAAAAGACACAGGTGTGCAGGGGGAATGTGGTGTGACAATAAAGGTAGAGAGTAAAGTTGTTCAACTCAAGCCAGGAACATCAAAGTGCAGGAGACGGGCGTACACTTCCCCCAAAAGGAAGGCATTCTGAGCTGAAGACAATTAAGAAGTGGGCACAGGAAAGCACTCAGTCCTCTCTCTGTGGCCTAAAAGCAAGACATCATTTACAAAGACAAATGGAACCCGTCCCCCTTGAGAATACAGCAGGCAGCCTGGAGAGGAACCTGGATTAGCAAGCTTTCCTAAGTGCCAGTTACTGCCTTTCCTCCCCCACACTGCTGCCTGTACAGACGCAAGTCCTTTCTTTTCTTCTATTTTCTCACTTGTCTAAAACTTAACTGTTCTTTGATGAAAATGTTATACAAGCATCTTTGGAATTTGAACCAACTTTGAGAACTACTCATTCTTTACATATGTCTCCCACAAATACATGAAATAGATACATTAAGAAACTCGAGGGGCCGGGTATCTAGCTCAGCAGTTTGGTGGCCTGCCTTGCAAGCGCAAGGACCCGAGTTCGATCCCCGGTACCAAGAAAAGAAACTCGTAGTTTTTCTCTCACTAATCTGGCTTTTGAAACAGGGGTCAGTTCCAACTATGAACATGCAGGGGTTACAATCACTCAAGGAAGGACTCTTCTACAAGTTTCAGAGCGGAGTGACCTGGGCTTTGGACCTCCAGTTTTCAGCACTGGGGAACAATCTTTTCTACTGTCTGAAGCCACCCAGCCCATGGAACCTCACTGCAGCACCCCAGGGAAGCCAGCACAGCACATGAGACAGCGGAGAAAAGGCAAACTGGGCCCTACTGCCAGACAGTAGAGGGTGACGGCAAACAGCAAGTTCCTGCCTCTGTCTGAGGCTTCTTGCAGGCCAGAGGGCAGGAAGGAGGAAAGCACATGTTCCGTGGGCAGAGGGACAGCAGGCCGGCGGGAAGGCTGACAGAAGCGGACTGACACCAGGGTGAATATGGTGTGCGGCTAGAAGACCTGAAGGAGCTGCTGGCCTCGGTTCTGTGCTCTCTTAGACATACTCACACTTCCCGGCTTCACATGTTAAATTGGTGATGGTTTTGAATGTGATGAACGAGAGCAGGGCTGGACAAGCAGAATGGCTGTGTCTCAGGCCTGGGAAGCGGGGACCAACAAGCAGCTGTGGTGTGATTCATAAAATGCTCATTACGAGAAAGAGGAGCGTTAACCCCCAAGACAGCTTAGTACCCTCTGACATCTTCAATTTCCACTTTCAGAGCACTGAAGCTTTCCCTGTAGAGGTCTTTCATGCTTAGGTTAATTCCTAAGTACTTACTTTTTCTTCAAGCTTATTGTGAATGCTACCTTTTTCCTCTTTTCTTTCTCAGTGTGTTCAACATTAACGTGCAGAACACCAGTATTACCTTTTGTGTGTTGATTTTGTAGCCTGCTACATTGTTGAATATAGTTATCAATCTAAGAATCTTTTGGTGGATTTTTTGGGGTCTTCTATATAGAGGATCATGTCATCTGCAAATCATGGTAATTTAACTTTTAGTTTTCCTATACATGTCCCTTTTTAATTGTCTAATTATTGTTCCTTATGTTTCTAGTTCTGTGTTGAACAAGAGTAGAGAACAGCAGTGGACATCCTTGTCTTGTTCCTGATTTGGAAAAGAAAGATTTCAGATTTTCTCCATTTAATATGCTACTGGTGGTACAGGCTTTTAGTAGATAGAAAAAAAGCCCTTCTATAATTGTTTTCTTCATAGTTTTATCACAAACAGTTGCTGGATTTTGTCAAAGGCTTTTTCTATGTCTATTAAGATGATCTTGTGATTTTTGCCCTTCCGTTTATGTGATGGACTGCATTTACTGACTGTGTTGGTTGCACCATCCTTGGCTCTTTGGGATAAGGCCTACCTGGTCATGATGTAGGGTATTTCTGGTGATTCACTGCAATGTTTACTAGTATCTTGCTGAACTTTTGTGCATCTACATTCATTGCAGAGATCAGTCTACAGTTCTCTTTGGTTGGATCCTTTTCTGGTTTGAGAATCAGAGTAGTGCTACCTTCCAGGATTGACTTTGGGAGTATTCCCCCCTTTCAATGTCATTAAAGAGCTAGAAGAGTACTGGTGTTAGTTCTTCTCTGAATTTTTTGTAGAATTCAGCAGTGAATAAATCAACCTAAGCTTTATTTGGTAGTTTTTAAAAAACTACTGTCCTGCTTCAATTTCACTGCCTGTTATGAGATTATTCAGGGTGTTAAAATGTTCTTGATTTAGTCTTGGTAATTTCTATGTATCTAGTAATCTACCCAACTTCAGAATTCTCCGATTTTTTGGTGTAAATGTTTGTAAGGCAGTTATTAATGATCCTTTCAGCAGTATCCATTGGGGTTTCACCTTTTTCACTTCTAACTGAATTGATTTGGGTTTTCTCTCTCTCCCCTTCCCTCTCCCTTCCTCTGCTTCCCTCTCTTGTTATATTAGCTAAAGGTCTGTCTGCTTTTTGAAGAACCAACTCTTTCATTCATTGATCTTCATAATTTTTCTCCTTTGTACTAGCTTTGTTTTGAGATTGTTCTTGTTTTCCTAGGGCCTTGAGGTGCAGCACTGTTAGGTTATCTGGGCTCACTCTGTTTTTTGTGATGTGGGAATACACAGCTATAAACTTCCCTTTTCAGACTGCTTTCCTTTCCCTGTGTCCCAAAAGTTCTGTTATGTTGTACAAGCCTTATCGTATAGTTCTAGAAACTCTTATTTCTTCCTTAATTTCTTCTGTAACCCCTCATTTATAAGAGTATATTGTTTAGTTTCTATGCATTTGCACAATTTGTGTTCTGTCACTGATTTCTAGCCTCACTGTTCTATTATAATGTCCATGGTATAATTTCCATTCCATTACATTTACTTAAGCTTGGTTTATTGAACAGTATGTGGTCTATTTTGGAGAAAGTCTAATGTGCTGCTAAAAAGAAAGTGCATTCTGTTGTTGGGTGGAACACTGTAGACATGTATTAAATTCATTTCTTTGAAGATGTCATTCAACTATGATATGTCTTTGTTGATTTTTCTGTCTAGTTGATCCATGTATTTGTGATAGTGGTGTCCTGAGTTCTGCACTATAATGGTGTTTTATGTTTACCTGGTCTTTAGGTCTAGTAGTTCTTGTTTTCTGATGTTTGGTCACATTTGTAAAAAATTAGTAAATTGTCATCTCTTCCTCTTGTATTGTTCTCTTAACCAATACGTGGTGCGTTTATTTGCCTCTTTCAATCAGTTTTGGCTGCAAGTCCACTTTGTCTGAACATAGCATAGCTACTTTTTTATGGGGGGGGGCTGGGTTCCCATTGTATGGAATGTTTTCCATCCTTGGATTTTTAGTCTATGAGTTTATTTTTGGGTTAAATGTTTTTCTTATATGTAGCATACCAATGAATTTTATTTCTTCATCCATTCCACCAATTTGTGTCTTTTGATTGAGGAATTGAGACCATTCACATTGAGAGTTATTACTAATGGATTGACTTATTCATGTCATTGCCTTATTTTCCTGCTGTTTCCTATCTTTCCTTTCTCCTCACTCATCCAACCTAGTGTGTTTACATGACCTTTTGTCATGTTTGGCTTCACTGCTTCCTTCAAGGATACCTCTGAGAATTTTCTGAAGTGCTGATGTGGTGGTCATCAAGTTCTTTTGTTTCTTTATTCCTTTTTTTAAGATAGGGTTTTGATATGTACTTCAGTCATTATGCATGGGCCCCAGCTTTTCAAGTAGGCAGATGTCACCACACCTGGTCTGGTCATGAAATTCTTTGGGTGCTGTTTAGCATGGAAAGACCTCATTTCTCCATCAGTTCTGAAGGACAGGTTTGCAGGAAATACCATCCTGGCTTGGGAATTGGTTCCTTTCAGGGCTTCAAACTCTTCACTCCCTGCTCTCCTGGCCTTTTTAGTTTTGTGTAGAGAAGTCTTCAGCAAGTCTAAGGAGTTTACCTTTGTAAGTGACACTGCTTTTATCTAAACCCCTTTTAACACTGTCCTTGTATTTAACTTCTGGAATTTTTTTTTTCTTCTGGAGAGGTTCTTTTGTGATCATGATTATTTGGGATTCTATATGTCTCACTTACCTATATATTAAACTATTCTGTTATTTGGAAAGTTTTCTATTATTTTAGTAAAGTTTTTTTTAATGCTTTTTATGCTGTCTTCTGATTTTTCACTAATTCCAATTAATTGGATAATCCTCCTTGCATCATCTAGGAACTTTTGGTCCATTTCATGTTCTCTTGCTTTTTTCCTGTTGTTGTTTTTCTTTTTCTTTCTTTCTTTTTTTTTTTGATACCAGAGAGGGAACTCAGGAACTTATGCTTGTGAGGCAGGTGGCAGCACCAGTGAGCTAAATCCCAGGCCCTCTGTCTTCTACTTTTGAAACTGTCCTCACACTGTTCACTTCTGCTCCAAAATTTTTCAATACTGACTTTTGATCTTTGAAATTTTTAGATTGTAATTCCTTTGTAATTCATGTTTTGCATCATTTTGTTTTGTTCTGCTAGGTTTTGATTAGTATTTTTTGTAGAAATGCATATCATTTTATATGATCCAGTATCTGTACATTTATACTGTGTCCTCTGGGAGCTTTCCAAATGCCTTACTAATCTGTCTGGTTAACTCCTCTAACATTTTAAATAATTCGGCTGTGTGTCTTCTATTTTCCTTTGATGCCTCACGGATCTGCCTAGGAGAAGATGGGAATTTTTGGAGTAATTTTGTTGGCTTGCTTCTCCTGTTTCTATTTTGTCTGTTTGTGATGAGGCTCATTTGTTGATTGTACTGGACAGTTGTGTTTACACTGTGAGGATTTTTTTAGTTGGTGTCTACTTTTTATGGGAAACTCCAGGAGTTGCTAACATTTGGCATATATCTCTTTCTACAGATCTAACCATGTCCCTTAACATAGAAAGTGAGGCTGCAGAAAAACTGTCCTATGACCCAGTTCTCCAGGAATGGCCCACAGTAATGCTAACAACCCTGAGGCAATCAGGATATTGCAATTCCAGGAAAACTAATTCATAGCAACTTTGCTACATTCCTCAACGAAAAATGGTTTATGTTCAAGCTTAACACCTGGTTCCGGTCAGTAAATTCAAGGGTTGGGGCTAGGAGGGTCTGTGACATCACTCAGCCCCAACATTCTGAGCTGCTCTGTTCCCATTGTGCTGTGGCTCTAGTATTCCTCGACACTGAGGAGTCACTGTACAGAGACGCAGGCAGCTCACGGTACTGTCTTGAATCTCTCTAGATTCAGGGTGAAGATGCCTGGCAAGGACTGCTCGAAAAATGCCGACCTTTTGAAGCCAGGATGCATTCCCAAGGAGAACACTTTGAAAGTTGGTGACCCTCTCGGAAAAAGTTCAAAAACGGGTGGCAAAGGCCGCACACAGAAGGGGAAGGCTTTCAAATTTGGAGATCCCGGAAATATGCGGAGGGCTGTGATGACCAACTGGGTAGAGGAGAGGAGAAACAAGCTTTATGTTGAAAAGCTCGAGAAGAATTTAAATATCCGCCTCAGAGAGATCGACAGAGAAATGGCAGCCGCAGATAAGTTTCTGGAAAAGCTTTATACTACAACTGGTCATTTTGCAAATATAAAATTCTGGTGGGAATAATGCCATTGCAAGTAAGTAGTTCACCTAAAAGTTCAAGTCAGAAAACATCTACTATCCTCCTGTTATTCAAATATGATACAGGGGCTGGGGATTTAGCTCAAAAGCTGCCTGCCTCACAAGCACAAGGTCCAGAGTTCGATCCCAAGTACCAAAAAAAAAAAATAAACCTAGATCGAATATGACACAGTTTTACTAGCCTCTCATGATAACACTTGCAAAGCAAATGCAATCCATTTCTTGGAAGCCCTGGGAGTTAAGACTGTATGGCTTTACCATTGGTTTATACTCTAGGTCAAATAGATGTGGATTCAAACAGAGTTGTGCTAGATATTATTGTTTGATAGTAGACAAATAACCTAGTTTTAGGACTACGGTCAAGTTCAGTGTTCAAGTTAAGCTCATGTGACAGTCAGGGTCAGGGTGATGTTTCAGTCAGGCAAAGCACCGAGTGAGGCTGAAGGCAGAGGTCAGGAAGGATTAGATGAAGGATCGAGCTGAGGGTCAGAGACGATTAAGCATACAGTTCAAATGTCAGATTCGGGTTGAATCGCAGGTTCAGAATAAGTCTGAAGATCCAAATGAGGGTCAGATTTGAACTTGGGATGGGGTCAGCCTCAACATCTGGGATGGACAGGCTGATGGAGGTCAGTGTGCAGGGTGAATTAGCATCTGCATAGGCAGTATCCTCCCTCACGTGAAGTTCAGGATGTAGGGTCAGGCCCCAAGTCTACTTCCTGAAAAAGTCAGGTTGATGGTCACGTAATCTGTAAGCCTACGTCAAAAGTGAAAGTGAGGGTCACTGTAAGACTGAATTGGCATCCTGACACCGAGATTCAATGTCAAGATCAAATTCAGGGTGTGCAAACGACCACGTTAGGCTGAGCTTTAGTCTCAGGGTCGGTAAGATTGAGGTTCAGAGTCAACGTGAAGGTGACTGCTTCAGCATCAGGTTAAAGCCATGATGGGAGCAAGGGCAGGACTGCAGCATCAAGGGTGGGGCCAAGACGATGCTTCAGGTCAGGACAGTGGGGGAGTCACAATCCACTCAGGTCAGATTAAGAAGAGGGGGAGTGTGGGATCAGAGTCAAGCTCAGGGTCCCGGCGAGGATGGGTCAGGAGCTGGATCAGGTTCTGGGTCGAGGTCAGTTTCAAGTCCAGTTAATCATCCGATCAGGATAGGTGAGGGCCAGTAAGAAGAGCAGAAGGGCAGAGTGAGGATTACAGTCCAGTTTCAAGTTCATTTTGAAGCTCGGAACAAGAGAAAATATACTGCATTCGGTATTGGGGATTGAACCCAAGGCCGCCTTCTCATGGAGGGAGCGCCACACATTCCCAGCTCCTTTGTATTTGAACTGGGGTCTGGTTACATCGCCAAGCTGCCCAGGTGGGGTTGGACCTTGTGACCCTCCTGATCCCAGAGTGCTGGGATGACAGTGTGCACCTCCATGTCCAGCCAGGAAACACATTGCCCATAACAAGAGTTTTCTAGGAGGGTTTCTAACCACAATATCCATTTCTGTAGTAGATACAGGGCTACTCAGGTTTCACATTTCTACCTCAGTGAGCTTTCAAGGAGTTGGCCCATTGTATCTGCATTGTAAGTTGCAGCAACATAAAGTTCAAACACACCCTGATATTTTTAAAAATCTGTGTGATTTGTCATGCTAGCATGTCTGTCATTCTCAGAATGAGTAATCTGAGTCTTTTCTTCTTTCCCCTTGAGCAGGATAGCTGGAGGTTTGGCACCTTTATGGCTCTCACTGACACACCATCTAATCTGTATCGTCTTGCTTTTGTCTGTGTGTCGGGTACTCAGTGTTCTCTTTTGAAATCGTGTGCATCTATGTTTTGAGACAGGGTCAAGCTCTTCTGCTCACCGGGCCTTGAACTGGACTCAAGGGAATCTTCTTGCCTCGGTCTCCCAAGAACCTGAAAGGACAGATGCGCAGCACCACGCCGAGGGCCAGACGTTTTATATTATCGTGCATCTGTCAGGAAGATATAAACTGACCTCTAAGCACTGCTCTGGCTGTCCACAGGCACTGCTATCTGTTAGCATTCGCTCATATTCTGTTTTGCATTGCTGTTTATTTTAGAAGTAAGTGTATTCGTTTTCAAACATTTAGGAATTCAGGTTATGTTGTTACTGGGGTTTTGCTTAATTACTTTTTAATAAAAACGTACCTCCTATCATTTTTAGCTTTTGGAATGTGTGGACTCCTGTTATGGCCAGCACACGGACAGTGTGTTGCTTCGTGTACCTGAGAAGAGTGTGTATTCTGCATCACGTGGTTCTGCGTCCTCCACTGCACAGGTTCACAGCCGCCTCGTGGCCGTCATTACTCACTGACTTGACAGCACTCTAGTCAAGCTTCTCTCCCCGCCAAAGGCCCTGTCCTTTGGCCCGTGCTTGGGTGTACACAAGGGTAGGAGAGAGACCTGCTCCTCTAGGTCCCCATTCCAAGAATCCGGAGACCAAGGAAACATTCCCGGAAGTCCATGGAGACGCTGCTGCCTGCTCCCCTGCCACCTGCCTCCCTCTCCCAGGGCCTTTCTGCCGGGCCTGCTCACCCCTCCCTCTAGGACAGGAGCACCCTTCCCCATTTATCGTGAGATCCTTGCAGATCCTGAGGCTGGGGTGCTCTCCTCACTGCAACAGTCTTTTCTTTTTTTTGTACCAGGGATTGAACTCGGGTCCTTGTGTTTGTGAGGCAGGCCACCGAACCGCTGAGCTAAATCCTCGGCCCACAACAGTCTTTTCTAATCGTCTCTCAACCCTAGATTTATTTCTGGCTGTACACAACCATTAGGTCAACCCGTTCATCTTCTGCGTGAAACTGCCTACCTTCTAAATTGTTTCATGTTCTTGCCCGCTCTTCCTTGGAGAGGTATTTTAAACCAACCACTTTGGAAGTGGGTTTATCTGATTTTCAGTTATTTTGCTGTTTATCCAAAAATACAAATTTTTGATGTGCACAGAAATTAAAAATTGTCAATAAACTGAATTCCTCATTATTACAATTTATGTACTCCTATGTAATACTGTGCTTCAAAATTTGTTTCATGTCAAATAATTAAAGCACATCACAGTATTTTTTATTCTTTTGCTCACAGATTTCTGGCATTTGCAATTTAGGTCCCCTTCCCCTTTTTTCTTTTGGCAGTACTGGGCATTGAACCCAGGCTCTTCATACTGAGCTATATCCCCAACCTATTTTGTATTTTTGAGACAGGGTCTTGTTAAGTTGCCCAGCCTCTCTACTAACTTGAAATCCACCTGGTTCAGCCTCCCCTAGTAGTGGGTACAGGCTTATACCACTAGACTGGGCTTCAGATCCCTCCCTTGAAAATACTACGTTCATTTTTTTGATCGTGGCATTTGTGTCACGAGTAAAATTTACTGTAGAAATTTAAATTACTAATATTTTAGCTGGGCATGTTGGCATATGCCCATAAGTCCAGATACTCAAGAGACCGAGGCAGGTGGATTGCAAGTTTGAGGCCATCTTGGATAACTTAGCAATACCCCACCTCAAAGCAAAGAAAAGAAACAAGACTCCCAATAAATTACTACTATTTTTTAGTAAAAAATTATTATTATGGTATATGCGATATTTTGTTCCTTCTGTTATTTATGCATTTCCATTTCTGCATTGTTATTTACGATTTCATTTTTTCCTTGAAATTTGGAGTGTTGAAGTCTTTCTTTTGTACTGAGTTTTGAACCCAGGGCATTAGGTAAGCTGGGCAAGCACTCTACCATGGAGCTACATTCCCCTGTCCTATTTGTAAGAAAAAATCTTACTATGTTCCTCAGATTGGCCTCAAACTTGAGTTCCTCGTGCCTCAGCCTTTTAAGTTGCTGAGATTGCATGTATGTGCTACCATGCCGGTTGAATATTCTTTATTTTATCCATACAAGGAATACAAACTTTATGTACTGCAAACATGTACTAATGATAAAAATACAATAAAGGTAACAACAGTACCTAGCAGTGGTTTTAAGGATTACATGACGAGGTAAATGTCAGGGGTCCCATGGTGGAAGAAGTAACTTGGGTGGAAAGCTGGAACTGATACATAAGATAGCAAAAGAGACACAAGGAGTAGACACTGGATATACAAGAACAGGCTCCGACTTGAAATTTGGCTGCAGCCATCGTGTAGAGTAGGAAATGGAGGCACAGGAAGTGGAGAAAAGATCTGGTTTGTGGCACCCGTGACTGGAACCCAGGCCTTCTGGCTGTAGCCTAGGACCAACCCCAGTGTGCTCTGCTCCCTCCTCACCCTCATCCCTGTAGACAGCACTGCCAGTTCTCCAGAACCTTGGGAGTCTTCTTTGCTTTCTCATCTCCCTTCCCTCCAAATGCAATCAGTCAGCACGGCCCATGAGGCCTGCTGGAGAGAGGATCTCACATATACTGCTCCCCACCCAGCTTTGTAGCTGCGATCATCCAAATCACCCTAAGATCTCTCCTGCATGTTGGCATCCCCACGGGCCCCTCTCAGCTGCCTGCTGTTGCCCATCTCTAAACACTTCCTACATAGCAGCTGAGGACCTGCTTGCTACACATGGATGTCAGATCACGTCGCTCACCTAATTAACACCCTTCTTGGACCCAACAGAGTCCAAACTCCTGGCACTGTCTATACAGCCCTGGGCAGCTTGGTGACACCACCTTCGTCACCCTCATCGGGAGCCTCTCACTCTCCAGTTCTCCAAAACTCCAGCAGGTATCCGTTGAATCAGAGTTATACATTATACTTGTTGCCTTGGTTCCTACTGTCCCTTCTGTGTCAGTCACTAGAGATCACTGTGTTGCTGACTAGAGAAACAGATTTAATGCATGTACATAAATATACAAAGGTTTACAAGAAGGGCCAGGGATGTAGCTCAGTGGCAACATGCCTGAATTCAATCCCCTGAACCAGAAAAAGAAATTTACAAGGTAGGCTTACAATGGCCACCTGCAGAATCGGGTGTGGAAGAGTGCAAAAGGGCTGTGCACTGGAGACCTGAAGGGTCCAGTTGAAGGCCTGGAGCTCGCTGTAGTGCCTGTGTCAATCTATGGGAAGGCCGAAGGGTCTTTGAAAAAAAGGCTGAACAGTCTGTGCTGGAGGCCAGATGACGTCCAGAGTGAAGGTGAAGACTAGAGCGCCTCCAAAGCAACAGATGCAGAGCTTCTTTGTTTCTCCTTTACACCATCAGGTTGCAAGCCTACTGGTTGGTGCTGCTCACACCCAGGGTGGTTCTGAGAGCCCTGTGCTGTAGATCACCATGGCCAGGCCTAACTCGCCTCCTCCCTCAGATGTGGCAGGGCCTCCCGGGAGGAGAACAGGTGACAAGAGGGCATGGCAGAGCAAGGCCTGGCCAAGCAGAGGACTGTCTTCCTCCCTGCCCATTCGCCAGAGAAACATCAAGTGTGATGCCCTGCAGACCTAGGCTACAGGCTCCTGGGTCTGGTTACAGACCAGCCCCCTTTACCTCTACCACTATAAACAGGCATGCAGCCATTGGCCTGGGGTCTTTTCCTCCCATCAGGAGTTAGAGCTCCACCTGGGCCCACCCAGACCTTACTGTATCTTTTTGTTGGACCTTCTTAATCTTTCACCTTCTCACCATTGTTTCTCACTCTGTTCACTCTGTGAATCCTTCAGCCACATAGGCTGCGGCAGAGTGGGTCCTCTGTCTTCAGGAAATCCCTTCAACCACACCCAGAGCTATGCTAATCCAATTTAGTTATGTTTCTTACTCAATTCATTAACTGTCACCCTCGCTCCCAGGAGATCTTTTTCCCTTTATTCCTACCCTTCAAGGCCACACTCTCTGGCAGGCCTTCCTAGGCTCAAGGTCTGAGGGTTCCTCTCCCCACTGCAGTATCTCTTTCACTGTCAGGACACACAGCATTCAGTGATAACTTTCCCTGCTCACTCTGTGTCTACCTCTTCTGACATAAAGTTCCAGAGAGCAGAGATGATCTGTTTTATTCACTAGCACAGGTCCAGCTCCTAGCGCAGCGCTTACCTCCCAGATGGCGGGGGGGGGGGGGGTCTAAAAAAACAATTGAGTTTGTTGGTAGACAGATGCAAGACAATGTCGTCTCAAGATGTGGGATTTTTCCAAGGTCTTCACTAAATATTTGGCTGCCTGATAAAATTGCTTCTTTCAAATATCGAAAGTCCAGAAATCAAAGTGACCACTCTGGGAGATTTGGGAGATGTCCCAGAGCCGTTAGTGCCTTGAGGACCAGAGGAGGAAGGGCATTGTGGTGACCAGTGACTGTTTTGTTTTCCTTCTTACCTATGCAGGCATTCAGGGTTTCTCTGACAAAGGCAGCAAAGTCAACTTTCTGGATTGAACATGAAACTCTGGGCCTCCAGAAAGACTTAATCAACATAAAAATCTTTCTCAGAATAATTTTCATGATTGATTAAATTAGGTTATAATCTATACTCATCTCTTTGTGAGTCATCTAGCAATGGTATCTAAGGATTATACCTCTGTTTTCATAATCCACATCCTGTTTAACTGAGTACAGAATTCCTTTCTGATCAAATTCTTCTCTTAGCCAAGAACCACAGAGAACTGAAGACTGAGGCAGCTGCTCTGGCCATGTCCTCAGGTCTAACTTCATCTGCTAGAGGAGACACCTTTGTCCAAGGGACCCACAGTCTAGGGAACCTGGCCCACTAAAGTGGGAGCCTAGCAATACCCACATCTTAAATGGTCCTCAGCTGGAAGCCACAGGCCAAGTTCGGACAGTGGCCAGAGTCTTAGCCCATCTGCTATCACACAATACCGCACCAGGGATTTCTCATTGTTTCAGAGGCCGCAGAATCCAAAATCAAGTCACTAGCAGATGTGGTGTCTGGTGAAGGTAAACTTTCTGGGTCACTGTGTCCTCCACTGGTAGAAGGGACTAACCAGATGTCTCAGGCCTCTTTCATAAGGTCAGTAACCCCATTCCCTAGGGCTCTGGTCCGTGATCCAATCAACCCCTAAAGGTCCCATGTCCCAATACCACCGCCACAGGAGTTAGGATTTTAACATACAAATTTGGGAAGATAGGAGGCTTCTGGCCATGGTCCTGAAGTTACAGGATCTGGGGATGGTAGTGATGACACCTACTCTCCACCCACCCAAGAGAGACGAGGTAAGGGGCATCTACTGTTTGTAATAACCTAAGAGGAACACTTCCTGAATCCAAGGACAGAGTCATGAGGGTAAAACGCGTATCTTACGAGTTCAGTTTGTCTGGGAAGCGATGATCCTAACAAGCTGCTACAGATTTAAGAGTGCTTCCTAATATAAAGCGTACCTGGAGAAGAAAACTGTAAACAGCTCACGAAAAGATTACTGGACTCTCTGTGGCCCTTGGAGGGTCCTAAAGCATCATAAGCAAGAATCGGGATACCTCCTCCAATCTTGTATGCTTGCCCCCTCCTCCTCTGCTGTGGGTCTTCCTGATGCTCACACACACCCTGCTCACTGACCTCAGCTTTGCGCCATCCCTCTGTCTGTCTGCTCCTCTCCCAGAGACTCTCCCTGCTCACAGACCTGAGCAGCCAGTAACATGTCCCATCGTTCTCATTTTAAATTTTGCTTAAACTGACTTCATCTGGGATACATCTACCCTTTGTTTATTGTCTAATAAAATGCAGGCTCCATGCTTTCTATTTCTCTTTCCCTGCTTTATTTGCCAGAGAGCCTAAGTGTCTGACACAGACGAGATGTTTAGTAAATATCTGTCAAATGAATAAGCGAATAAGAAGATTTTCTTGTCTGGGGTCATCTTGTTTCTTTGGTTAATTCTCCAGGGATACTATGAGACATGTCAGAGCTCCACGTCACACATCAAAATCCTCCAAATGCATTCTTCCCTCTCCCTAATGCCTGTTCACATGGGCGACCAACAGTAAAATCGACTTCCAAGAGAATCAAATGCTCTTCACATCCATTGTCCTCTAATGTCAAACTTTTCCTTCTCTCCTCACCTCTTTACAGGTTTCTTTAGTGATCCACAAATTACACTTTTACCAAGGTGAAAAGCAAAGGAAGGGCCCTCTGGCCTTCACAGTTGGCTTGGATCAGAGGCGGCAAAGAACAAAGACGGCTCATTCCATTCTTCCAGGAAGCCTAGCTCTTCTCCCTCAGGTACAGGGCACTTCTCTCAGGCTTTGTCACAAACAAAGCTGTAGTGTTTTGCTTTGAGATCCAGGCCTCACCTGTTTTTACTGACTTTCTGCATAGGGAGGGCCAACTGTGTGTGGGCCAACGATTCCCTACAGGTGTTTCCGGGACGTGGCTTAACACACATACAAAGGAGGCAGGAGCTGTAACCATGTCGAGGAGCAACTGTCCAGGAGGAAATAGTGTTAAATAGTGTTAAAGCTGCACCATCCATTCCTGAGAGGTGGCAAATGGGAGAGAGGAATTCGACACAGGTGTGTGGACACAGGTGTTCCCCCAACACATTTAATCTGCGTGCTGAGGAAGAGCAGACACCCCTGGAAAGAAAGGCAAAGCGGGCTGTCTCTGCAGGAATAAGAACTAAGACACCAGACAGGGCTCTCATACTGAACCCAGGACCGAGAGCATCCAAATACCCAAAGGCGATGAAGTCCCAGGACAGAGTTTGAAAGGCACTACCTTCCCATCTCAGCACAGTGCACCTTGCCTGACTGAGCCCTCTGCTGGGGTGCCACTCTGGTCACCAGCAAAAATAAGAGCCCTGTGTCCTCCGTGTCAAACTGCACCCAGCTGATTCCCAGGAGAGAAGGGAAGAGGCACTGCCACTCTCCAGCTCGCCTCATGAGCTCGCTGTCACAAGCCAGCTTTTCCTGTCTGCAAGTTTCCACCTGACATCGCTCAGCTTCCACGTCTCCCCCAGTAAGGATCCCTTTTCCGTTTTTTTTCTATATGAATCCCATGTCTTTGAATGATTCTGTTTGCCAGTGTTTATTACAAAACATGAACTCATTTTCCCAATCCCCTCATTCCTAAGGCTATAACTAAAACCAGAGGTTCTGATCAGCACTCATAGGAGTGCTGTTAGTGGCGATACAATTTTAATAAAAATAAAAAGATAACGCTGTTTTGGAAACTCTATGTCTTCATGCAAGTTATGCCTGTGAGACCTGAGAAGGAATGTTTCTGGCCTTTGTCCTACTCTAGATAGAGTTTTTTAAAAAGCCCTGGGGATTTCCTGAGAGACGGGAGTGTCTTTGTTATGCTCCTGATGTGACTCCCGGCAGACCCTTGTGGCTTCAGGATATGAGCCTGTCGCCAGAAAGACCAAGCACACGGTTACAGTGCTGGAATGCTGGGTCAGCTGACCTCTGAGAAGGAAAAGGGGCCTGGATATTGAGTTCAACCATGTGGTAAACAACCGAGTCAATGACATCTACATAAGGGAACCTTGATTAACACTCTGCACACTGGGGCTCTGAGGTGCTTCCTGGTTGGTGGAGACAGGCAGGGAGGCTGGCCCACCCTGACTCCATGGGGTGAGGGCACGGACACGTCATAGCCAGGACCCTTCCAGATCCTTCCTTGTATGTACTGTTAGGGACCTGACGCTGCCATCACAGGCTGTATTCTCCTGGTTCTTCTTGGCTCTTAAAATGACCTCATGCTCTTATCTTTAGTTTCCCTCCCTGCAAGGCCACAGCGGTCCGAGGAGTCAAACCTAAGTTTCTGCAGGGCTGAACCCATAAAAGACAACATGGCCTGTGATAGGTTAAAAGTAGCCCACTCCTCATGAATAAGCAATAGCCCAGCCCAAAGCCAATAAAAGGACCTTCCTTTCTTTGTTCTCTCTCTCCCCTCTCTCCATAAAGCCTCCTGTTGGCCCTCTCCGTGTGTGGCCTAGTTGTTGAGCGTTGCTGTGCCTCTATATGTACCCTTTGTAATAAATCTCCAAACAGAAGTAAAGCTCTTTCAGTGAGTTCTCCAATCAGGATAGTGAATTTTAAATTGGAGAGGGTATCACTGACACTCCCACACTTAGGGCCCACCAGTCAGAAGTGTGAGTGGTAACCAAGGCTTATGACTGGCACTGGAAGTGGGGGCTGAGTCCCTCAGGACGGAGCTCCTGAACCTGTGGAATGCGATGGGGACTCCAGGAAGGGTGTGAATTAGATTCCATCCCACCACCCATCTGAAGTAGCAACAGAGCACGAGACGTCTTAAAAGTACATGTGTGTTTAAAATACTGTAAAACACTGAAAATAGAAGTGATCAGAAGAATCTATTTAGAGACTGGCTATCTGCCTCAGATGGCTCAAAAAGAATAATTTCACTGAGGAGGACATGCGGTTGATTTGATACAAAATCACGTCTAGGAAATAGGCAGAAGCTCCTTTACTAAAACAGCTGCAGGGATATTATACAGAAATGATTATGTTTTTTAGAATAAAATGAAATCCATGCATGATGGTGTATGCCTTAATCCCAGGCCTTTTCATCAAGGAGGTAGGCCATATGCCTGAACAGAGACGTTTAAAACTTCAAAATAAACAAAATAACAACACATCTGAGATTATTTATCTGAAACAATGGTAGCTTTGCAATAGTCCTGCATAGAATATAAAAGACCTAAGATACCAGATCTTTCCTACTCAACACCACTGATGAATCTGCCCTGGATCACATTATTCTAATTAACCTACACACTGGGAACCTCAAACCAATCTCCAGACTTCCAGATATGGGTGCACTTGATGGCTCATGTGCATTTCGGGTGTCTGTGTGCTTCTGTCTAAGAGAGGAAAAGAACAAAAGAAAAGAAATCAGCTAAGGCCTTGGGCACACTCAGGCACCACTTCAGGAAAAGCCTCCAGAATCTACTGAAGGAGGAAACAAACACTTCAAGAATGGACGTGTACAGAAGAAGCCATCAGTGACCTTTTGGTGTCACAAGCCCCAATTCCCCTCACACAACATGGTACCCAACCATGAAATAAACAAGACAATTGCTCACGCCTATGCAAAGGACCCAAACACCCCTCTTCTCACCATCCAACCAGACAGCTACTCCCCTGTTCCTTCCCCCCATACTCCTTCTACGAACCAATGGGAAGGCATATTTGAGTTCCCTTTAGCTCTTGACTTCCTTGCTGAAAGGAGGTCATCTCTTTTTGCAAAACCCTGGCGTCAAACAGTATTGGGACCAAAGTGCACTGGGCCTCAGCCTAGGCTCTGTGGCAGCACTCTATGAGTTGAGTGTTTACAACAGGAAATGTGAATTTTTGTTGGACACCAACCATATTTAAGTGTACAGTTCAGCTGTGATGAGAACGGTCACACTGTTCTGAAAGAGATCACCCAAACCGTTTTCATCTTGCAGAACTGAAACTCTACTCTGACCAAACAATAATGCCTCTTTTTGTTCCTTGGCCCCTGTCGTCTGCTTCTATGAGCTGGGGTCCTATGATGATATGTGTCTTTCTACAAGAGGCTTTCTCCACTTAGCACAGAATGCTCCAGATTCATCTGTGGGTCCACATGGCCGGATTCCCTTACTTCCAAAGGCTAAATATTCCTCTGCTGTGTGCATGGACTGCAGTTTGTTTATCCGCTCACCTGTAGGTCCACCCTGGGCTGCCTCCACCTCTTGGCTATTGTGATGAACAGCCATGAGCACAGGTGTGCAAATATTTCTTCAGCGCCCTAGATCCGTACCAGAAGTAGGATGCTTAATCATCTGGCAGCTTTACTTTTTAGCTTTTTGAAGAACTGCCACCTTGATCTTCACAACAGTTCTGAGCTGCTCTTCAATTTTGCTCTCTGCAGAGAGCATGATCCAGGGAGAGTATCCTGGGTTACTGGGTGGGCCCAATCTGAACAGGAGCCCTGAAAGCAGGGAACTGTCTCCAGCTGGAGGAAGAGGAGAAAGGTGGAAGAAGGATGCCCAGAAAGGAAAGGCTGAGATTCCATGAGTGAGAAGGATTCGATGCCCGCTGGCTGGTTGTAGATGCTGTAGCTAGAACAAAGAACTGACAAAGGCCACTAGGAGATAGATCAGCCCCACCGGAGGCAGAGACCTCACTTCGCTTACTGCAACCCACAGCCTTAAGTGGGCTGGAAAGACGATTCTCCCCAAAGTCTCCAGAAAGGATAGCAGCCCTGCCAAGCACCTTAAAGTTCTGAGTCTCCTGTCTAAAATCTTCTAAAATACTTGACCATAGTTTTAAAAAGCTACCTGTAATCCCAGCACTCGGAAGGCTGTCAGGAGCTTCACTCTGGGTTTGAGGACAGACTAGGCCACACAAAGAGTTCAAGGCTAGTCTGAACTACACAGTAAGAACCAAATCCAAGAGTACAAAAGGCGATACGCTGAACAGTACAAGTGGACCCTTGTTACCACTGGCCTGATACATGAACAACTTGGGCTAATCAGGTTAATGGAAGATTCATCAGCCTCTTGTTATCCACAGCATGTACCTAGGTAAACATCCAGATCTCAGCTGGACTGAATTAGTTACAACCAGCCCTTGGGAACTGACCCAGTTTGTAAGTCAAGGGTCCATTGCACATGTGCCCTATCTTTACCTTTACAGAAAGTTTCCATGAAATATAGTCTCATTGCACAGCACATTCTTGTTCTGTTACCAGAAATCACTCTGTACATACTATGCTGTATTTTCCGATTTGGTACACAGAGAGCTGCCTCCCTATTTTCCCCAAATTCCTTTATTGATCACATGAAAAAGGTTAAAATTACAAACAAGTACAAATGAATCCTTATTCCCAAACTTTTTCAAGTCTATATAATACATCCTCAAAAGTGGAACTACTTGGTTCAGTAACAAATGCATGTAAACACTGAAAGGTCATGACCAAATATCATCAAACAGTACACCGAATTTATTCTGCCACAAAGAGAGGGTGAGGGTCCCTGTGTCACCCACAGCCTCTGTAACTGTGGTTATGCTACATACTTTTCATTTTTTTTCTACTTCCTCAGGTAGAAAATCATCTCTTGTTGTGTTATCTACATTTGTTTTATTCTCAGTGAAGTGCAGCACTTTTCTCTATTTTCGGGGGATAGTTATAATTCCCTTCATGTCCTATTTATGTGTCTTGCAAATCTTACATCAAGTTCAGTTTTTAGATTGATTTATTCTAGTCACTTGAATGTGAGAAGAATAAAGTCGTTCTAATGTGCTGCGAATATTTTTCCCCTGTAGTTTGTCTTCTGAGGCTGCTAAATAGTTGCTGTCATAATTATAAATTCATATGTAGTTAAACAGATCAATGTTTTCCTTTTAGGCTTTGTTTTGAGGTCACTGGAATTACTTTTTCCCACTGTCAGATTATTTTAAAACTCTTTCTACTATATCATATCTCCTTCATTTCTGTATTGTACCCATCTGCATTTTACCTTTTAAGGTAAGAAGGGAAAAGGAAGACAGATTTACTTTTCTCCAAACAGCTGAAAGTTTTCCTAAGTATATTTATTGAAAAAGCTATCTTTTCCTTGCTGATGTGAAGTGTTATCTTTATCATATAATACATATAACATCATATAATAGATATAAATCACATACTAAATTTACTGTTTTTGACCTCTCTGCTTTGGTGACACCACAAATTAACTATGTATCTACACATTTTAAAATACTTTATTATTTTTGCATATGAGCTAAGCTTTTCTGGACATGTTTTCAGATCAACTTTTTATCAACCTCCAAAAATTTTTTCCTGATACTTTGATTTTCTTTTTGTTGTTTTTGTTTTGTTTTGGAGACAGGGTCTCACTATGTAGTTTAAGCTGGCTTTGGACTCACTCTATAGCCCAGGCTGGTCTCCAACTCACGGTGATCCTCCTGCCTCAGCCACTTGATGACTAGGATTACAGGTGTGCACCACTACTCCTGGCTAATATTTTGATTTTTCTGAATTTTGATTTGACTCAGAGAAGTCATTGTGTTGTGAAGGCTTGGACTTTACTTACCCAGATCGAAGCCATGATAGCCCAACTTTTCCTTCCTACGATGACAATGACCTAGTAAACAACAACAAAAAAAAACACTAACTTGTATAAAACTGTGATTCAAAATCATTTCAGTCCAGCTTTTTATCATCTTTGTATCTTGAGGTTTTTTTGTTTTGTTTTGTTTTTGAGACAGTTCTTGCTATGTAGTTCAGGCTGGTCTTGAGCTCACTGTATAGCCCAGGTTGGCCTTCTGCTCAGCCTCCGGAGTGCTGGGATTACAAGTGTGTGACTCTATATCTGTACAGGCCATGCCTGGCACCAACTCTTAATTTTTAAATCCAGAAAACAGAAATCAACTTTCAAAGAAACACATTCTCAGAAAAAGAATGTGTCTCTGACACCAGGAATCCATTTATTAAACCAATATTTACTCAGCACTTAGCATGTACAAAAAACTGTTAGACCTGTGAGGGCCCCATGACAAGGAAAAAGAAAAAGATCCCTATGCTTACGGCCTTGTTAGAATATGCTTTTTGAACAGCCTATTTTTTACTTACTTACAACCCAGAAGCCAGGAGAGGTGGGTGCACATATAGTCTGTAGTCCCAGGTACTAAGGAGGCTGAGACAGGAGGATCACTGGAACCCAGGACATCAAGGCCAGCCTGGGCAACACAGCAATATCAGTCTTAACAATAACAATAAAAATCCAGTATACCTACTGCCTGGGAATTGAACCCAGGGCCTTGGCCCCAGGGCCTTGGCACTGAGCTACCCAGCTCTGTTCTTATTTTTTATTTTGAGACATGGTCTTGCTTAGTTGCTAAATTCAAGCTGAGCCTGAACTTGTGATTCTCCTACCTCCACCACCCAGAGTGCTGGGGTTACAGGTGTGCCACCATATCGCTAATTTCTTTCAGTTAGGACATACTGCCATCATGGGGAAAAAGGAACAGAGAGAAGGGAAAACTGCTCCTCCCCAGCAAACCAACACAGATCTCAGCTGGCTTCAGCTTGATTCCTCCTGCTGTGAAACTCAGACCTGTCTGCTCCTGCAGGAGACCAGACCCAGTCTTGGATGGGGGCAGAGGTGAAGGGCCAGATCTTTAGGAACATAGCATGCCTCCCTCCAGTGCATTCCAACATGCTGGCCTGTCTCCAGGACTGATTTAGAAACACAAGTTGCTCCCACCCATCCTGGAAACAAAATATTCTAAAGGTCTAACAATAGTCCCAGAGCAGAGTTCAAAAGGAAATCAAACTCCCAGTTCCTGAAATATTGAGGCCCGGGTTTCCCTGGCTCTCTGCAGCCCAGGCCTGTTCAGTTAGAGTCCGTGCTTCCATGTCTCCCGCTCTACAGAATACAGTGGATACAGGGGACTGACTGCTAGTTCTGCTTTTGCTCTTCAAGCTAAACACAATTTCTTTGGGCCTCAGTGAACACATCTGTAATATTGGGCAACCTCTTGAGTTCCTACCCTGTGCCGGCTACTATCCAGAAGTACTAGGTGGTCAACATGCAAGGTCGGTGTTTTTGCTATATTTCTTTACGTAGCATACATGGTAGTCATTAAAAAAAAAACTGTGAGATATTGGATGACTTAACACACCCTCAAATAATCCAGCAAGGGGGTGGTCACTGACACCACCTCCATCTGCATAAGCAGGAGCAGGCGGGTAGGATAAAGCTCCACAGGCAGCGCCAAGGGGAGTTGAACCACTGAGTCAGCCAGGCTCAAGGGGATGAATTTAACCCCGGTCCTTGGCCTTAGCCCTGTCTCCGGCACATACCTGGCCCAAACTGATAGTAGTTCTGGTTGACACAGTATGGTTTCTAAAGGATTAAAAATCATTATCGCCGTATCACTTAATTTTTAAGAACACTCCACGGTGGAGGCCAAACGCCCTGAACAACAGAACTTTAAACACACCCTTCCTGAAAGGGTTACAGTAGGGGCCGCAAGTCTCCTTCTACTTCCTCCTCCCTGCTTCTTTCTAAACGGGTTTCGCCACACAAGCAAAGGGCTCTGGCAACAACCGTCTGGTTCTCTTTACATTTTAAAAACTTATTTTCTGGTCAGTCTGAAGTTTTGTCTTCATGAAAACCAACGCAATTATCTTCACGAAATCACGTTTTAATTATGTTTTACCGTTTAATGATGTTGCTGATGGGAGAACACAGACTTGGGTGTCGAGCAGAAATCGGCTCCCCAGTAACAGCAGCAGCGAGGTCCCAGCCCCGGAATCTGCAGCAGACGCCACTCCGCCCGGATCCTCACCTGCCGGCCCGAATGCCCGAGGCCCGACTCACGTCTGGAGAATGCGCTACTCCCTGCAATCAGAGAAAACGGTGCGTCTCTTCTTCTGGGAAAAGCAAACTCCACCTTCCCCGCCCAGTGGGCTCCTAATCCCCTTCACCCCGACCCCCCACTAAAAAAGTAAGCCGCAGAGAAGGAGCGGCCTCGCGAGGAGAGCGCGCTCGCAGCTCGGTGGGCTCAGGCCCGCAGCCCTGAACTCTGAGCCACTCCACCCTCCACCGGCGACGCCGGGGACCTAACCGACTCCCTGCTCTTCTCCTGTCTCCAGGATCTTTGGAAATGAAGAGGCTGCCTGGTCTAACTTGGGCCCTCCGGGCGTAGTGAGGTGAGGTGAGAGTCCAGCGAGCGAGGCGTCCGCAAGGCCTGCTGTGAGCACGTGCGTCTGCTCCCTTGCCTCAGTTTCCCCGATTCTCAAGCGCAGGGCTCCGCGCGCACGAAGGGCTCCGCGCGCACGAAGACCCCCGCCCCACCTCGCCC
>NW_022900944.1:20946874-20950517 GCF_012274545.1 Fukomys damarensis
CCACCTCCCTCGCCACCAAAATCCACTTCCTCCTCGTCATTCTCTTCTACTCACGTCCCTGTATTAGTGTCTTCCAATGGACTGGAGTTTTTATCTTTTTCTAGGCACTTCGGATGGAGAGATTAGAGCTCACCTCCAGGGATCTCATCCCTGACAAAGGGGCAGACACTTAGCACGAATGGAACACGGGTCCAGTACTTACTTTGTGCGGGGCACTGTTCTAAACTTCAGCCTGCTCAGATTTACATCTATGTCTCCGCCGCTCCTAGAGTAGTCACCCCCATTTTATGTGAGACTCTGAGACCAGAGAAGGTAGGGAAGTTCAGCCGTCACTCAGAAAGTAAGCAGCAGAGCTGTGCCCTGGGACCCGAGTATTTCAGTAGTCTCTGATCAGCCTACTGAGTTGCTAGCGTAAGGATTAGAACCAAAGACCTGGGGACACCGTCAGGTGCAAGGGCATTTGGAACAAAGAAGATCCAGAAAGAGAGAAAGTAAAGCCCTACTTACATTGAGGGAATTCTGAGCTTGTAATGTTGAAAGATGTGAAAGTTATTCGGTACCAGGCAATAAAGTAATCGTTTGATTACATTCACTTTTCTTTTTCATCTTAAAACCTGGGCAGTGCTATTTCTATTCAACTTTTTTCAGGAGAGAAAACAAGCTTAGAAAGGCAGGTGATTCACTGTGGGTCACCCACATGGAAAGCCTCTGCAGCAGGAAGGGCAGGGCTGACTCAGAAATGACGTCTCCTGCACTGAAGTATCCTTTAGTAGCTTACTGGGAATCGCTGCAAGTTTGGGGGAGGGGCGGATATGGGGATACATCCTCTAAAAAGACAATTGTTCAAGTCGGAGCCTGTTCTTGTATATTCAGTGTCTACTCCTGTGTCTGTTTTGCTATCTTATGTGTCAGTCCCGGATTTCCAGCCAACTTCTTCCACCATGGGACCCCCGACATTTACCTCCTCATTTAATCCTCAAAACCACTAGTGGGTACTGTTGTTACCTTTACTGTATTTTTACTTTTCTATTAGTACATGTTTGAAGTACATAAAGTTTGTGTTCCTTGTGTGGATACAATAAAGAGTATGCAGCAGAAATGCTGGCACATACCTGTAATCCAAGCTACTCAAGAGACTGAGGCAGAAGAATCTAAAAGTTCCACACCAATCGGGGCAACTTAGTAAGGTTCTGGGGGAAAAAAAAAAAGATTCTTAGGGAAAAAAAAGTAAAATATGACTGGGATATAGCTCCTTCGCGGAGTGCTTGCCTTGCCTGCATGAGCCATTAGGATCAAAACTTAGTACTGAAAAAAATTAAAAACACCCAAAATTTCAAGACAAAAATGTAAAAATAGAAATGCACAAATAATAGTAGGTACAGATATATAGTGCATAGTATAATGATAATTTTAAACAAAAAAGTAATAGTAATATATTGGGAGAGTTTTCTTTTTATTTTTATTTGCTTTGAGGTGGGCTATTGCTAAGTTAACTCAAACTTGCAATCTTCTGCCTCAGCCTCTGAGTAGCTGTTATTAAATTTCTGCCCTGAGACAAAGACTGTGATTGAAGCTGGTTTTTGCAAGACAGGGATCTGTAGCCTGGCACTGGTACAGACCTTTAACCCCACTACTATGGAAGGCTGAGGCAGGTGGATTTCAAGTTAGTAGAGAGGCTGGGCAACTTAACAAGACCCTGTCTCAAAAATACAAAATAGGTTGGGGATATAGCTCAGTATGAAGAGCCTGGGTTCAATGCCCAGTACTGCCAAAAGAAAAAAGGGGAAGGGGACCTAAATTGCAAATGCCAGAAATCTGTGAGCAAAAGAATAAAAAATACTGTGATGTGCTTTAATTATTTGACATGAAACAAATTTTGAAGCACAGTATTACATAGGAGTACATAAATTGTAATAATGAGGAATTCAGTTTATTGACAATTTTTAATTTCTGTGCACATCAAAAATTTGTATTTTTGGATAAACAGCAAAATAACTGAAAATCAGATAAACCCACTTCCAAAGTGGTTGGTTTAAAATACCTCTCCAAGGAAGAGCGGGCAAGAACATGAAACAATTTAGAAGGTAGGCAGTTTCACGCAGAAGATGAACGGGTTGACCTAATGGTTGTGTACAGCCAGAAATAAATCTAGGGTTGAGAGACGATTAGAAAAGACTGTTGTGGGCCGAGGATTTAGCTCAGCGGTTCGGTGGCCTGCCTCACAAACACAAGGACCCGAGTTCAATCCCTGGTACAAAAAAAAGAAAAGACTGTTGCAGTGAGGAGAGCACCCCAGCCTCAGGATCTGCAAGGATCTCACGATAAATGGGGAAGGGTGCTCCTGTCCTAGAGGGAGGGGTGAGCAGGCCCGGCAGAAAGGCCCTGGGAGAGGGAGGCAGGTGGCAGGGGAGCAGGCAGCAGCGTCTCCATGGACTTCCGGGAATGTTTCCTTGGTCTCCGGATTCTTGGAATGGGGACCTAGAGGAGCAGGTCTCTCTCCTACCCTTGTGTACACCCAAGCACGGGCCAAAGGACAGGGCCTTTGGCGGGGAGAGAAGCTTGACTAGAGTGCTGTCAAGTCAGTGAGTAATGACGGCCACGAGGCGGCTGTGAACCTGTGCAGTGGAGGACGCAGAACCACGTGATGCAGAATACACACTCTTCTCAGGTACACGAAGCAACACACTGTCCGTGTGCTGGCCATAACAGGAGTCCACACATTCCAAAAGCTAAAAATGATAGGAGGTACGTTTTTATTAAAAAGTAATTAAGCAAAACCCCAGTAACAACATAACCTGAATTCCTAAATGTTTGAAAACGAATACACTTACTTCTAAAATAAACAGCAATGCAAAACAGAATATGAGCGAATGCTAACAGATAGCAGTGCCTGTGGACAGCCAGAGCAGTGCTTAGAGGTCAGTTTATATCTTCCTGACAGATGCACGATAATATAAAACGTCTGGCCCTCGGCGTGGTGCTGCGCATCTGTCCTTTCAGGTTCTTGGGAGACCGAGGCAAGAAGATTCCCTTGAGTCCAGTTCAAGGCCCGGTGAGCAGAAGAGCTTGACCCTGTCTCAAAACATAGATGCACACGATTTCAAAAGAGAACACTGAGTACCCGACACACAGACAAAAGCAAGACGATACAGATTAGATGGTGTGTCAGTGAGAGCCATAAAGGTGCCAAACCTCCAGCTATCCTGCTCAAGGGGAAAGAAGAAAAGACTCAGATTACTCATTCTGAGAATGACAGACATGCTAGCATGACAAATCACACAGATTTTTAAAAATATCAGGGTGTGTTTGAACTTTATGTTGCTGCAACTTACAATGCAGATACAATGGGCCAACTCCTTGAAAGCTCACTGAGGTAGAAATGTGAAACCTGAGTAGCCCTGTATCTACTACAGAAATGGATATTGTGGTTAGAAACCCTCCTAGAAAACTCTTGTTATGGGCAATGTGTTTCCTGGCTGGACATGGAGGTGCACACTGTCATCCCAGCACTCTGGGATCAGGAGGGTCACAAGGTCCAACCCCACCTGGGCAGCTTGGCGATGTAACCAGACCCCAGTTCAAATACAAAGGAGCTGGGAATGTGTGGCGCTCCCTCCATGAGAAGGCGGCCTTGGGTTCAATC
>NW_022900944.1:20952925-20960073 GCF_012274545.1 Fukomys damarensis
CCCTTTTGAATTTACTGACCAGAAAAAGGTCATGGTGATGATGATCACAATTTGGCCCATTAAGTAGGTTCTTACTCGGCAGGGAAAAACAATTCCAGACAATGTCAATGTGAAGCACGGAAGGGTTTATTGGGCAGTTGGAGAGTTCAGAATGTTGGGGCTGAGTGATGTCACAGACCCTCCTAGCCCCAACCCTTGAATTTACTGACCAGAAAAAGGTCATGGTGATGATGATCACAATTTGGCCCATTAAGTAGGTTCTTACTCGGCAGGGAAAAACAATTCCAGACAATGTCAATGTGAAGCACGGAAGGGTTTATTGGGCAGAGTTGGAGAGCGAGGCAGACAGGAGAAGACTCCAGGTGGAGTACCTGTGGGACTCATTCTGCTGCCAGTTTCTGCACTGGTCAGCTTTCCCACCTTGGGAGCACAACACCCAAACCCACAATTGAAAGGAAGAGAGATTTGCTTCCCGAGAGGCAGAGCAGAGGAATAGCACCAGAGAGGAAGGAACCAGACTGTGTCCTCCACGGCCCACCCAGACACACCGGAAGTGTGCTTTACTCATCCCCTCAGGGGCTCCCCAGCCCATCAAGCTGACATAATTGAGCTTAACCAGCACAGGCTCAGAATGGGCTGCTCACAAATGTAAGAGGATGGCTTTGGGCTTAAAATGAGGTGAGCCATTATCTCAGTTCCATTTTCCCTTGCACTGAAGGAATCCATAGACTTGAGGAACAATTCATTTCCCATGATGTAGGTGATTGTTCTTACTTGGGAGGGGAGGAAGAGCCTTAGTTTCCATGGGGAGGACTTGATTTTCCTGGGGGTGGGTGATCTCACCAAGAGATGGGCTGCAAGGCTAAGGCTCTGCTTTTCTGGAACCCAGGTGACTGTATGTTTGGAGACTCCTCGGCATCACTCCAGGGGTGCCTGGAACTGGATGTTATAAAAACTGGAAATTGATTGTCCCTGCAAGCCTTGAAAATTAGTCTTATTGTGGTACCCTCAGTCATGAAGGGGCTGAGAGAGAGTAGGTAAATTTAGACCTAAGAAACCTTCTTTTATGAAACCTTCCTTTGTGTAGAGCTGAGTAGGATCTGACCCAGTGTTTCAAGGTAAAGGGAATACAAAAAATTTGAGTTTCCTTTCTAATTGTCTTTATTTCATTTATCCTATCTCAAACCAGGATGACTTTCAGGCAATATGAATCAATAAAAATTGATAATTCTATGAATCATTATAAATTCTTTTTTTTTTTTTTTGACACAGGGTCTCATCCAGCAACGCTCCTGCCTCAGCCTCCGAAGTGTTGGAATTTCAGATGTGTGCCATCATGCCTAGAAAATCACTATAAATTCTTGTAAAGAATGGACTGCTAGAAACTCTCATCTCTCAAGATGGTTGAGACATTGAACTTTCTGACTCTCCCAATATGGGGAACTTTATGACTCTTCATGCTTCAGCTCTCTGGGGTTGGAGACTCAGACCTCCAGCCCTCCCAGGTTGGTATTGTACACTTCTGGGGTCTTTGGAGTTCCCTTATTCCCACAGCTCCTCTAGGCACTACCTGAAGTGACTCTCTGGGGTAGGTTCTGGCCCGGAGTCCAGGGTATCTGAGACACCCTTTAACATCTAAATTGAGGGAGCCATGCTCTGCCAGCTCTTGCATCCTGGAAGCCTGCATAGTAAACACCATGTGGCTGCCAACAAGACTTCCTGGGTGTGCCTTCTGGAGCAGTGGCCTCAGCTATACCTGGGGCTCATCTTCAGTGGCTTGAGAGGGACAGCACAGAAATACAGAGAGCAGAGGACTGAGGCGGTGTCAGGCAGCAAGCCCATGGAGGGTGTCCCTGGCCTGTTCTGAGAAGCCATTTTGCAATACTAGAGTCCTGGGCTTGTGATGGGAAGAGCAGTCTTTGTATTTGAAAAACTTTATTTCAATGTATTATGAGTAGATATCAATAAAGAAATATTTTTTAAAGTCTATGAAAATATAAAGTACAATTTCATAACTAAAGAATAACATTAGTTAACACACTGTACACTATAATCTTCAAAGAATGGCCAACATGTTGGAGTACAGGTCATAGACAAAAAAGACTCTTACAAAAAAGAAACAGATAATAGCACAAAACTTACCTTTCTGTGAACTAAGAGGAACTAGCAGTATAAATGAGACAAATTAGCATATGTATTGAAATAATTTTGAAACCATGGAATATATAATTTAGGGAATTATTAGAACTTCACCCTACTTCCTATTTCTGTATTTTTTATTCACGCTTTAACATTTAATAGAAACTATATACAATAAATTATTACTGTATTTTACCTAAGATATCCAGTGGAGAAATTTACATAGATTAGAAGGAAGATAGATGGTTAAGGAGGGCCCAGTCTGTCCGATAGTTTTTCACAGCATGGACATCCGAGCTCAGCTGTGGAAAAGGGTTCAGACTGCCACATTAAGTGGATGTTTTAAAAAGCTAAAATACAAGTCTTTAGACACTGGGGCCGCCAGTATTTCAAAGGCAGCATTCTTCAGCACAGCCCCCATCTAGTCATCTATGTGGATTCTTGCCCGTGACTTAGGAAATACCATTCCAAAGATGTCTT
Source organism: Fukomys damarensis (assembly GCF_012274545.1). NCBI lineage: Eukaryota > Metazoa > Chordata > Mammalia > Rodentia > Bathyergidae > Fukomys > Fukomys damarensis. Next base: position 20,955,545 of record NW_022900944.1, read on the forward strand.
TCCCATCAGGTGAAGTCTCAAACATTAATTCCATCCAGAACATAGGGACAACCTCTCCTCTTTGCCCAGAGTAGGAAGAAACCTACACTTTTTGGACACCAGTGACCCAATCTCCTCAATTGTAGTCCTCATTGGACGAGCAGTCTTTAAAGACCTCTGAGTTGACTTCTTTAAAGATTTCTGAAATGACTTGGGAATCTTTCTTCCATTGTCTTTATAATTGCTTCTATTATCTGTGCTAATCTCTTTAGCAAACATTCAGTTGGCCACACTCTTGGTTTGCTCTTCTAAATACACCTTTCATTCCTTTTATATTTTTAAAAACTTTTACAGTAGTGGTGTTTGAACCCAAGGCCTTTACACTGAGCTACATTCTCTGCTCTCTCTTTTTTTTTTGTTTTTTGTTTTTTGCTTTGAAACAGGCTCTTGCTAAATCACTAAGTTGCTCCAGCTGGGTTTGAACTTGCAATTTTCCTGCTTCAGCCTCCCAAACTGCTGGGGTTACAGATGTGCAGAACCACATAGGTCTTCACACTTTATAAATTTTCAAGTTCTGTCTTGAGGGCATTCCCCACATCTTTTGTTTCTGGGGCTAAGAATCAAACACAGGGCCTCATGCATGTTAGGCAAGGACTTGACCAGTGAGTTACATACCTGATTAGCTATTTTTTTCTGCAAGATATCCTAGCCCATCTCTCTGCAAGTCTGCATTCTACAAAGGCTTAGGACACGGACACAATTATGGCAAGTTCTTTGCAACTGTGTAACAGTTTGCAATGTCTTGCTTCTCATTTTCATCTGATACCTCATCAAAATGACATTTACTATCTATACTCTTACCAGCATTCTGTTCACAACCACTCATGTAGCATCTGTGGAGATTCACATTTTTCTTTGGCTTTCTTCTTCTAATCCCTCACCAGATTGCCCTTGGTGGGCCATATTCATGGCAATACAGACTTTTTCTAGTCTGTTCTTCCAAATTCCTGTAGCTTCTACCCATTACCCAGTTCTGAAACTACTGGTATCCTGATACTGTCAAAAATAGCATAGACAGAGTAAATTACAAAGATTAGAAGTTTATTGGGCTCATGGTTTTGAGTGTTGAGAAGTTCAAATTAGAGTGGTACAATCTGGTGGGGATGCAGTTGGAACTGTCTTTTTGCGGTGTCCCAACATGGCAGAAGGAATCAAATAGCAAGAGAACATGTGAGAGAGGAATGAGGGGGCCAAACATAACCTTTTATTGGAAGCCCACTCCTGCAATAACCTGCTCCTGTGCCATAATGGCATTAACCCATTCATCAGGAAACAGCCCTCAGCACCTGACACCCCTTAAAAGTGTCTCCTCAATCTGATCAAAATGGCAAATACACTTCAGCATGAGTTTTGGAAGGGGCATTCACACCATAAAAGTTAACTTCTCCCTGTGTTCTTGTGTGACCTTTCCTCTGTGTTTGCACAGCCCAGTGAGTCTCTGTGGGTGTCCAAATTTCCTCTTTTTACAAGGTTCAACTACACATCTCTTATTAAGGCCATGCTAACAGCTTCATCTGCACTTGAATGACTATAAAGATCCAGCCTCAAGATACACATGCTAAGGTGCTAGGTTTTGGGCTTGAACATAGCAGTTTTGGAGGGATGCTGTACCTCAGAGCAGCTGGATGCCTTCACATGATAAGCACTGTGGTTTGAGATCACAACCTGGCCCTGGGTTGGACAGCTAGGCTAAAAGCTTCTAAAAAGCAAAGTGAAATCTCAAGTCTCTTAGTTCCTACAAAATAAAGATTTGACAGGAAGAGGGACTTATTTATTTTAAAAATGTCTTATTTTTTTATAATGTTGATTCTTTTCCACACAATATTTTAGAATATGTGGAGCAGGAGGTTAAAAAGCAAGCTGCTGATCTCAGAAGGGTTAGATCTCACAGTCTTTCAAACTGACTGCTAATAACTGCTGCACTTGGGATCGTCAATGTCCCACAAGACGAGGGGATAAATAAGAAGATGAATGGGTCTTATTTACTGCAATCTAGCTCAAACTCAATCCCTTTCCAGACAATTGGTCACTCAAAAAGGAATAAAAGAAAAAAGGATGTCTCTCATGGTGGAAGACGATATATATCCCACATACACGTTCTCTTTATATCACATACAACTGGAGCAAACAGGCCCATGGTGGTCATTTGATACCTCCACAAGGGCAGCAACACCCATACCTCCTCTGCTCCCATGAACAAACAAGCTCACAAATATACAGGGTGAGCCCTGCTGCAAGCAAGTAGGCTGGCCCAAATGCAATGGCCCCAGATACACTCTTCCTCCTATCATGAAAAGCAGACTCATGCCAGATGTGTAGCACCCTGCCCACACACAGGTGTGGGCATCCACCACCACAAATCCAGCTCTCCATTTTGCTATAGACTGACCTCTGTAATGAAGTAGATGCACAAAAGCTCAACAAGATAGTAAACAGACTAGTAAACAGAATGCAATGAATCATCAAAAATACCCTACATCATGACCAGGTAGACCTTATCCCAATCAACCAAGGACGGTGTAACCAACACAGTCAGTAAATGCAGTACATCACATAAACAGAAGGAAGGGCAAAAACCACAGGATCATCTTAATAGTCATAGAAAAAGCCTTTGACAAAATCTAGCAACTGATCATGATAAAAACAATGACGAAAACAGGTATAGAAGGACTTTATTTCAGTTTACTAAAAGCCTGTTCTTCCAACAGTATATTAAATGGAGAAAATCTGAAAGCTTTCTTTTCAAAATCAGGAACAAGGTAAGGATGTCCTCTCCTGTTCTTCATGCTTGTTCAACACGGTATTATAAACATTAGAACAACAATTAGACAATAAAAATAAATATATATAGGAAAGGAACAAATGAAATCATGATTTGCAGATGACATACTTCTCTATATAGAAGACCCCCCCAAAATCCACCTGAACACTCTTAAATGAATAACTACAGCCAGGGATTTAGCTCAGTGGTTGTGGCATCTGCCCCACAAGTGCAAGGATCAGAGTTCCATCCCCAGTACTAAAAAAAAAATAATAATAATAATTACATTTAGCAATGTAGCAGGATATAATCGACACACAAAAGTCAATAGTGTTCTGTACACTAATGTTGAGCCCACTGAGAAAGAAATGAGGAAAAAGACACCATTCACGATAAGTTACAAGAAAAAGTAAATACTTAGGAATTAACCTAACTAAGCAAGTGGAAGACCTTTACAATGAAAACAATAGTACTCTATAAATGAAAACTGAAAAAAACATCAGAAAACACAAAGATATCCACTGTTCCTAAATAGGCAGAACCAATATAGTAGCAATGCCATACTTCCAAAACTGATATACTTAATACAATCAAAATATCAACAACATTCTTCACAGAACTGGAGAGATAATTCTAAAATTCATACAGAATCAGAAGAGGCCCCGAATAGCAAAAGCAGTCCAAGGTTATGAGTAAAGTGGGAGGCATTTCAATCCTGGACTTTAAGTTGTATTAGAAAGCTAGAGTGATTAAAAATAAATAAATAACAACAAAAAGCCAGCATGGTACTGGTACAAAAAACAGACATGAAAATCAGTGGAACAGAGTAGAAGATGCAGAAACAACCTAAAGCACATTGAATTATTTGATCTTTGACAGAGGGACCAAAAACATACACTGGATGAAAGCATATTTAATAAACGGTGTTGGGAAAACTGGTTGTTCATACACAGAAGATGGAACCTACACCCATATCTTTCACCATGTACTCAACTAAAATCTAAATGGAGGAAAGAACCAAGTATTAAATAGAAACACTTATCTCCCTGGTAGGTAAAATAGCTAAAATTCTTGAATCATAAGCATAGGCAAGGTCTTTATGAGCAGAACCCTGGTTGCATAGGAAATAGTACCATGAATCAACAAATGGGATTGTATCAAATTAAAAACCTTCTACACAGGAAAAGAAACAACTACCAGAGTGAAAGGACAACCTGCAGAATAGGAAAACAGTTTCACCAGCCATTCCTCAGAGAACTGGCATCTAGAATATATAAACTCAAAAATATTAGATTCCACCCAATAAAAAACCCAATCAAAAATGGACAGGTGAAATGAATATAAATGTGCTTTTCACAGGAGAAGTACAAAGGACCAATAAATACATAAAGAATTGATCAACATCACTGGCTATTAGAAAAATGCAAATTAAGACAACCCTGAGAACCCATCTTAGCCCAGAAAGAATGGCCATTTTCAAGAAATCAAACAATAAATGTTGGTGAGGCTAAGCTGGAAAAGGAACTGTTCTACATTCTTTCTGCCACTATAAACTAGGGCAGCCACTTTGGAAATCAGTGTGGAGTTTCCTCAATAAACTAAAACTAGGAAGTCTATTTGACCCAGGCATCATCCCAAGAGTTAAACACATCAGGGCTGGGGATTTTTAGCTCAGTGGTTCCGTTGCGTGCCTCACAAGTGCAAGGTCCCGAGTTCAATCCCCAGTACA